>NW_026591872.1:6913202-6917541 GCF_907164565.1 Psammomys obesus
TTTTTTTGTGAGACTGAGAATCCAAACAAGGGCCAAGCATGGAGATAACCTAGAATCCCTGCACAGATGTAGCCCATAGCACCTCAGTATCCAAGTATGTTCCTTAGTAAGGGGAAAAGGGACTGTGTCTGATATGAACTCAGTGGCTCATTCCTTGATCACTTCTTCCTGGGGGAGCAGCCTGACCAGGCCACAAAGGAAGACAATGCAGCCAGTCTTGATGAGACCTGATAAGCTAGGGTCAGACCGAGGGGGAGGAGTACCTCCCATTTCAGTGGACTTGAAAATGGGCATGGGAGGAGACAAGGAAGGGAAGGAATGGGAGGGAATGAGGGAGGGAGCTACAGCTGGGATACAAAGTGAATAAACTGTTTAATATTAAAAACAAAAAATTTAAAATATGACTTCCTATTTGGTTACAAAGCAAGTCTCAACAGATATAACGAGATAGAAATAATCCCTTGTATCCTATCAGACCACCATGGCATAAACTAGACCTCAACAACAACAGAAATAACAAAAAGCCTAAATACATATGGAAACTAAATTACTCTCTACCCAATGACAAGCTGGGACAGGGAGGAAATGAAAAAAGGATTTAGGGACTTCCTAAAATTCAATGAAAATGAAGACAAAAGTTACCCAATATTATGGGACACAGTGAAAGCAGTGTTAAGAGGAAAGTTCATAGCACTAACTACCTTCAGAAAGAAGTTTAAGACATATCATACAAGCAATGAAATGGCACACCTAAAAGCATTAAGCATTAGAAAAAAAAAACAAAAAGAAGCAGACACACCAATGAGGCATAGATGATAGGAAATTAAGTCAAAGCTGAAATCAATGAATTAGGAAAAAAAGAAAACAATTCAAAGAATCATTAAAACCAAGACATAGTTCTTTGAGAAAATCAACAAGATAGACAAACCCTAAGCCGAGCTAACTAAAAGTCAGAGAAAAACTATCCAAATCAGCAAAATCAGAAAAGAAAAGGGGGACATAATGACAGACACTAAGGAAATGAAAACAATCATTAGGTCTCATTACAAAAAGACTATATGCAAATATCATTAAAAATCTAAATGAAATAGACAGTTTTCTTGATAGATTACATTTAACAAAATTAAATAAAGATCAGGTAAATAGATTAATTATCCCTATATCCCCCAAGGAAATAGAAGCAGTCATCAAAAGTCTCCCTTCCAAAAAACGCCCAGAGCCAGATAATTTCAGTGCAGATTTGTACCAGACCGTCAAAGAAGACCTAACTCGAGTTCTCTTTAAGCTATTCCACAAAATAGAAACAGAAGGACCATTACCAAACTCATTCTATGAGGGCACAGTCACTTTGACACTTAAACCACACAAAAACCCAACCAAAAAGACAACTCAGACATATATCTCTTATGATTATTGTTGCAGAAATAATCGCAAACTGAATCCAAGAACATAAAAAACACATAAAATCATACCCATTACCAAGTATACTTCATCCCAGGCTTGCAGGAGCCATTCATTATATGGCAATCCATCAATGTAATCCACCATATAAACAAACTGAAGGAGAAAAGACTCAGGATCATGTCCTTAGACACTGAAAGAACATTTGACAAAATACAACACCCATTCATGTTTAAAGTCTTGGAGAGATCAGGGGGAAAAGGCACATAAACAAACAGAGGAAAGACAACATAGAGCAAGCCTATAGATAACATCAAAGTAAGCAGAGAGTTACTTAAATCAATCCCACTGAAATCAGGGACAAGGCAAGGCTGCCCTTTCTCTCCATATCTCCACAGCATAGTACTTGATGTGCTAGCTAGAGCAATAAGACAACTAAAGGAGATTAAGGAAATAAATATTTGAAAGCAAGAAATCAAAGTATTACTATTTGCAGATGATATGACAGTCTACCAGTGAAATCCTTCAACTGATAAAAACATTCAGCATAGTCACTGGATACAAAATTAACTCCAAAATCATAATCCTCCTATATACAAAAGACAAAAGTTGTGGGAAAGAAATTAGGGAAACTACACCCTTCACCATAGCCACAAAGGACATAACGTAGGTTGGTGTGACTCTAACCAAGCAAGTGAAATACATGTTTGAAAAAAAAAATCAAGTCCTGAAGAAAGGAAACGAAGACATTATCAGAAAAAGGAAAGATCTCTTATGATTGCAGATTGATCAGATTAACAGTGAAATTGTCCATCCTGCCCAAAGCAATCTAGAGATTCAGTACAATTCCCATCAAAATATAAACACAATTCTTTACAAAAAGGGAAAGAACAATTTTCAATTCCATATGGAAAAACAACAACAACAACAAAATAACACCTGGAATTGCTAAAACAATGTTGTACAACAACAGATCATCTGGAGATATCTCTATCCCTGATCTCAAGATGTAATAGATAGCAATAGTAAAAAAAAAACAAAAAGTAATAATAATCCTGTAAGGTACTGTAAAAGAACCTGAATGCTGGATCAACAGAATAGAATAGAATAGAATACCCAGAAATAAACCTACAAATATATGAATACTTGATTTTTGAAAAAGAAACCAAAACCATACAGTGAAAAAAAAGACAGCATCTTCAACAACTATGCTGGTCTAACTGAATATGTACATTTAGAAAAAATGCAAATAGGCCCACATTTTTCACCCTGCACAAAACTAAATTCTAAGTGAATAAAGACCTTAACATAAAATCAGACACACTAAACATGTTAGAAGAAAATTTAAGGTAGACTATTGACCTCATTGGGACAGGAGAAAACTTCCTGAAGAGAACACAAACAGCACAAGCTCTAATATCAACAGTCGATAAATGGGACCTCATGAAACTTAAAAGCTTTTGCAAAGCAAAGGACACTTTCTTTTTTTTTTATTTTTCAAGTTTTTTAGAAATTCTTTTTTTTTTGTATTTTATTTTTTTCTTATCAGTTACATTTTATTAACTATGTACCCCAGCCATGTCCCGATCCCTCATTCCCTCCCAGTCCCTCCCTCACTCCTCCCCACCATGCCCCTTGCCAAGTCCACTGATAGGGGGGACCTCCTCCCCATTCATCTGATCCTGTTTTATCAGGTATCTTCAGGACTGACTGCAAAGCTCTCCTCTGTGGCCTAACAGGACTGCTCCTCCCTTGGGGGGTTGGGAGGCCAAAGAGCCAGCCATTGAGTTCCTGTTAGAAATAGTCCTTGTTCCCCTCACTATGGGAAAACAATTGGTTACTGAGCTACCACAGGCTACATCTGAGCAGAGGTTCTAGGTTACATTCATACATGGTCCTTGGTTGCATGTCAGTCTCAGAAAAGACCCTGTGCCCAGATATCTTTGGTCCTTGTGGAGCTCCTATCCTTTCCTCATCAGTCTAACTCCCCTTCTTTCTTATGATTCCCTGCACCCTGCCAAAGGTTTGGTCACGAGTCTTTGCTTTGAAAACACCGCTAGTTAGAGTCTTTTCTTTTTTTATTTTATTTTTTCTTATCAGTTATATTTTATTGACTCTGTACCCCAGTCATGTACCGATCCCTCATTCCCTCCCAGTCCCTCCCTCCCTCCCTCATCTCCACTGTGCCCCTTGCCAAGTCCACTGATAGGGGGGACCTCCTCCCCATTCATCTGATCCTGTTTTATCAGATATCTTCAGGACTGGCTGCAAATCTCTCCTCTGTGGCCTAACAGGACTGCTCCTCCCTTGGGGGGTGGGGAGGCCAAAGAGCCAGCGTTTGAGTTCCTGTTAGAAATAGTCCTTGTTCCCCTCACTATGGGAAACCAATTGGTTACTGAGCTACCACAGGCTACATTTGACCAGAGGTTCTAGGTTACATTCATACCTGGTCCTTGGTTGCATGTCAGTCTCAGAAAAGACCCTGTGCCCAGATATCTTTGGTCCTTGTGGAGCTCCCATCCTTTCCTCATCAGACTAACTCCCCTTCTTTCTTATGATTCCCTGTACTCTGCCAAATGTTTGGTCATGAGTCTTTGCTTTGAAAACACTGCTAGTTAGAGTCTTTCAAATGCGCTCAGTAGACTCCTGTCAATGTTCAATGCGCATCCCATCTGTCTTTCAAAACGAGGATTGATAATCTTACCCCATGTCAGCTCTCTTGATTATCTTTTTTAGGTGTATAGATTTCATTATGTTTATCATAACTTATAGGTCTATATAAGTGAGTATATACCGTGTTTGTCTTTCTCCTTCTGGGATATTTCACTCAGGATGATCTTTTCTAGATCCCACCATTTGCCTGCAAATTTCATGATTTCCTCCTTTTTGAATGCTGAATAGTATTCCATTGTGTAAAAATACCACAATTTCTGTACCC
>NW_026591872.1:6917551-6986733 GCF_907164565.1 Psammomys obesus
TGTAAGGTGATATCTCAGGGTCGTTTTGATTTGCATTTCCCTGATGGTTATGAGGATGAGCATTTCTTTAAGTGTTTCTCTGCCATTTGATGATATTCCTCTCTCCAGAATTCTCTGTTTAGCACTGTTCCCCATTTTTTAATTGGATTACTTGGTTTGCTGCTTTTCAGCTTCTTTAGTTCTTTGTATATACTCGATATTAGTCCTCTGTCAGATAAAGGGTTAGTGAAGATTCTTTCCCAATCTGTAGGCAGTTGCTTTGTTTTGATGAACGTGTCCTTTGCTTTACAGAAGCTTTTCAGTTTCATGAGGTCCCATTCATTGATTGTTGCTCTTAGAGCCTGTGCTGTTGGTGTTCTGTTCAGGAAGTTGTCTCCTGTGCCAATGAGTTCTAGGCTGTTCCCTACTTTTTCTTCTAACAGATTTAGAGTATCTGGTTTTATGTTGAGGTCTTTGATCCACTTGGACTTTAGTTTTGTGCAGGGTGATAAATATAGATCTATTTTCATTTTTCTGCATGTGGACATCCAGTTGGACCAGCACCATTTGTTGAAGATGCTGTCTTTTTTCCATTGAATGGTTTTGCCTTCTTTGTCAAATATCCAGTATTCATAGGTGTGTGGGTTTATTTCTGGGTCTTCTATGTGGTTCCATTGATCCTCCTTTCTGTTTCTATGCCAATACCATGCAGTTTTTATTACTGTTGCCCTGTAGTACAGCTTGAGATCGGGGATGGACATCTGGGTTCTCAAACAGGTCTTTCACTTGCTTGGTTAGTGTCACCCCAAGGTACTTTATGTGGTTAGTGGCTATTGTGAAGGGTGTTGTTTCTCTAATTTCTTTCTCGGCCCTTTTGTCTTTGGTATACCGGAGGGCTTCTGATTTTTTTGAGTTGATTTTGTATTTTGCCAATTTGCTGAAAGTGTTTATCAACTGGAGGAGTTCTCTGGTTGAATTTTTGGGGTCGCTCATATATACTATCATATCATCTGCGAATAGTGACACTTTGACTTCTTCCTTTCTGATTTGTATCCCTTTGATCTTCTTTAGTTGTCTTATTGCTCTGGCTAGGACTTCACGTACTATGTTGATGAGGTAGGGAGAGAGTGGGCAGCCTTGTCTTGTCCCTGATTTCAGTGGGATTGATTTAAGTTTCTCTCCATTGAGTTTGATGTTGGCTATAGGCTTGCTGTATATTGCCTTTACTATGTTTACATATGTGCCTTGTATTCCTGATCTCTCCAAGACTTTAAAAATGAATGGGTGTTGGACTTTGTCAAATGCTTTTTCAGCATCATAAGGAGATGATCATGTGGTTTTTCTCCTTCAGTTTGTTTATGTTGTGTATTACATTGATGGATTTTTGTATGTTGAACCACCCTTGCATGCCTGGGATTGAAGCTTACTTGGTCGTGGTGGATGATATCTTTGATGTGTTCTTGGATTTGGTTTGCAAGTATTTTATTGAGTATTTTTGCATCAATGTTCATAAGAGAGATAGGTCTGAAGTTTTCTTTTTTTGTTGGGTCTTTGTGTGGTTTAGGTATCAGGGTGACTGTTGCTTCATAGAATGAGTTTGGTAATGTACCTTCTGTTTCTATTTTGTGGAATAGTTTGAGGAAAATTGGTGTGAGCACTTCTTTGAAGGTTTGGTAGAATTCTGCACTGAAATCATCTGGCCCAGGGATTTTTTTTGGAGGGGAGACTGTGAATGACTGCTTCAATTTCCTTGGGAGATATAGGGCTGTTCAGTCTTTCTACCTGATCTTGACTTAATGTTGGAAGATGGAATCTATCAAGAAAATTGTCCATTTCATTTAGGTTTTCAAATTTTGTGGCATATAGGCTTTTGTAGTATGACCTAATGATTGTTTGAATTTCCTCTGTGTCTGTAGTTATGTCACTCTTTTCATCTCTGATTTTGTTGATTTGAATAGATTCTCTCTGCTTTTTAGTTAGTTTGGCTAAGGGTTTGTCTATCTTGTTGATTTTCTCAAAGAACCAGCTTTTTGTTTCATTGATTCTTTGAATAGTTTTATTTGTTTCTAATTGATTGATTTCAGCCCTGAGTTTGATTATTTCCAGCCTTCTGCTCCTCTTGGGTGTATCTGCTTCTTTTTTTTCTAGGGTTTTCAGTTGGGCCATTAAGTTGTTTGTATGTGATGTTACGAATTTCTTCTTGCAGGCACTTAGTGCTATAAATTTTCCCCTGAACACTGCTTTCAATGTGTCCCATAAATTTGGGTATGTTGTGCCTTCATTTTCATTGAATTCTAGGAAGTCTTTAATTTCTTTCTTTATTTCTTCCTTAACCCAGCTGTCGTTGAGTAACAGGTTGTTCAGTTTCCATGTGCGTGTAGGCAGGTTGTTATTTCTGTTGTTGTTGAGGTCCATCTTAAGTCCATGGTGGTCAGATAGAATACAAGGGATTATTTCAATCTTTTTGTATCTGTTGAGGCTTTCTTTATGACCAACTATATGGTTTATTTTGGAGAAGGTTCCATGTGGTGCTGAAAAGAAGGTATACTCTTTTGAGTTTGGATGAAAAGATCGGTAGACGTCTATTGGGTCCATTTGATTTAGGGTCTCTGTAAGTGTTTTTATTTCCCTATTTATTTTCTGTCTAGTTGATCTGTCCCTTGGTGAGAGTGGAGTGTTGAAGTCTCCCACTATTAGGGTTTTAGGATCAATGTGTGATTTAAGCTTTAATATTGTTTCATTTACGAATGTAGGTGCTCTTGTATTTGGGGCATAGATATTCAAAATTGTGATGTCCTCTTGGTGGTTTTTTCCTTTGATGAGAATATAGTGGCTGTCCTTATCTTTTTTGATTAACTTGGGTTGAAAGTCTATTTTATTAGATATTAGGATGGCTACTCCCGCTTGTTTTCCGGAATCATTTGCTTGAAAGACATTTTTCCATCCCTTTACTCTGAGGTAGTGTTTATCTTTGTTGCATAGGTGTGTTTCTTGGATGCAACAGAATGATGGATCCTGTTTCCGCAACCATTCTGTTAGTCTGTGTCTTTTTATTGGGGAGTTGAGTCCGTTGATGTTGATAGAAACTAGTGACCAACAATTGTTACTTACTTTAGATGTGGTGTTGGTAGTTTCACTGAGTTTCATTGCTTGTCTTCTTTTGTTTTTTTTTGTGTGTGTAGTTATCTATTTCCTCTGTTTCCTTAGATGTAGTTGTTTTCTTTGGTTTGGAGTTTCCCTTCTAGTAACTTCTGTAGAGCTGGGTTGCTATGTAGATATTGTTAAAATTTGGTTTTGTCTTGGAATATCTTGAATTCTCCGTCTATGTTGATTGAAAGTTTTGTTGGGTATAGTAGTCTGGGTTGGAATCTGTGGTCCCTTAAGGACTGTATGATTTCTGTCCAGGCCCTTCTGGCTTTCATAGTTTCTGTTGAGAAATCTGGTGTGATTCTGATAGGTCTACCTTCATATGTTACTTGGCCTTTTTCCCTTGCTGCTTTTAGAATTTTTTCTTTGTTTTGTAGGTTCAGTGTTTTGACTATGATGTGACGTGAAGAATTTCTTTTCTGGTCTAGTCTACTTGGTGTTCTGTAGGCCTCTTGTATGTTTATGGCCATCTCCTTCTTTAAGTTGGGAAAGTTTTCTTCTATAATTTTCTTGAAATTATTTTCTGTACCACAAAGGACACTTTCAAGAGTATATAATGACAGCCTACAGACTGGGAAAGGATCTTCACCAACCCTATATCTGACAGAGGACTTATGTTCAAAATATATAAAGAAATCAAGAAGTTAAAAAGCAACAAATAAAGTAATCCAGTTTAAAAGTGGCGTACAGAGTGGAACAGAGAATTCTAAATAGAGGAATAGCAAATGGCAGAGACATACTTAACCTTTATCAATGACCTTAGTGATCAGGGAAATGAAAATCAAAATGACCCAGAGATTTCACCTTATACTCATCAGAATGGCTAAGATCAATAACTCAAGTCACAACATTGCTGGAGGAATATAGAGAAAAGGGAAACTTCCTCCATTGCTGATGGAAAAGTAAACATGTACAACCACTTTGGAAATCAGTCTGGTGCTTTCTCAGACCATTAGGAGTAGTGCTACCTCAAGATCTAGCTGTACCACTCCTAGGCATATATCTAAAATATGCTCAAGTATACAACGTGGATATTTTCTCAACCATTTTCATAGAAGCTTTATTCCTAATAGCCTGAATCTGGACAGAACCCAGATGTACCTCTGCTGAGGAATACATACTGAAATTGTGGTATACAAAATGGAATACTACTCAGCAAATAAAAAGAAAGAAAAAAAGAAAGAAAGAATTTTCTTTGTTTCTAATTTATTCTTTTCAGCCATGTGTTTGATTATTTCCATCCATCTACTCCTCTTTGGTGTGTCTGCTTCTTTTTTTCTAGGGCTTTAGGTGAGCCATTAAGTTGCTTGAAAGAGATTTTTCGAAATTCTTCTTGAAGGCACATAGTGTTATGAGCTTTCCTCTTAGCACTAATTTCATTGTGTCCCATAAGTTTGCGAATGTTGTGCCTTCATTTTCATTGAATTCTAAGAAGACTTTAATTTCTTTCTTTGTTTCTTCTCTGACCCAGCTGTCATTTAGCAGCAAGTTGTTCAGTTTCCATGTATGTGTAAGCTTTTTGCTATTTCTGTTGTTGTTGAGGTCCAGCTTTAGGCCATGGTGGTCAGAGAGAATTCAAGTGATTATTTCAATCTTCTTGTTTGTGTTGAGGCTCACTTTGTGACCAACCATATAATCTATTTTGGAGAAAGTTCCATGAGGTGCTGAGAAGAAGGTAAATTCTTTTGTGTTTGAGTGAAAGGTTCTGTAGATGTCTGTTAGGATCATTTGATTCATAACATCTATTTTAGTTATTGTATCTTTGTTTAATTTCTGTTTTGTTGACCTATCCTTTGTTGAGAGTGGGGTGTTGAAGTCTTCCACTGTTAATGTGTGGGAATCTATGTGTGTTTTAAGTTTTATTAATGTTTCTTTTACAAATGTGGGTGCCCTTGTATTTGGGGCATTGATGTTCAGGATTGTGATATCTTCCTGGTGGAATTTTCACTCGATGTATATGAAGTGTCCTTCTTCATCCCTGTTAATTAATTTTGGTTGAAAGTCTATTTTATTAGATATTAGAATGGCTGCTCCTGCTTGCTTCTTGGGTTCATTTGCTTGGAAAACCATCTTCCAGTCCTTTACCCTCAGGTAATGTCTATCTTTGTGACTTAGGTGTGTATTGTGTATGCAACAAATTTTTGGGTCTTGTTTACACATCCATCTGTTAGTCTGTGTCTTTTTATTTAAATAAAACTATAATTTATAACATAATAGAGTCATTCAAAGTTACATGATAGAACAAAATGAAGTTTGAATAATCTTCAAGAATTGAAAGCCATTCATTCTTAGCAATAACCAACTCTCTTCTTTCCCACCACACAAATTTACTTAGTTCACCTTTTACAATATGACAGGTACCTTATCCCATTTGGATTGCTACTTCTGCCCTCTCTTTCCTAAGTAGCAACTCCAACAGATGACTATAATAGCCACACTAACTTCGTGGAATTTTTGTGGAGTGTTAGTAAATATAAATATGGGCCTTACTGTGACAAGAAAACATTAAAAACTGCAACAGTAAATAGTAGTAGATGCTATTAAGAGATATGTCTGTGAGATTGTCTTGATTATTACCTTTAATGATAAATTAAATTGATTCTATTCTTTCCATTGAAAGATAGAGAAACAGAAACTAGGTATTTTTTTATTGGAAAATTGAGTCCATTGACATTGAAAGAAATTAATGACCAGTGGTTGTTAGATCCTTTCATTTTGATGTTGGCTGTGGTCATAAGTTTGTGGGGTTGGTTACTTTTTGTTTTGCTGTAGTGAGGTTAATTATTTCCTGTGTTTTCTTGAAAGCAGTTAGTTTTCTTGGCTTGTATTTTTCCTTCTAGTGTCTTCTGTAACACTGGGTTTGTGTGTAGGTATTGTTGAAATTTGTTTTTGTCGTTGAATATCTTGTTTCTATGCCTATAAGGACTGAGAGTTTTGCTGGGTTTAGTAGCCTAGCTGACATCTGTGTTCTCTTAGGGTCTGCATGATATCTGTCCAGGCCCTTCTGGCTTTCATAATCTCTGTTGAGAAGTCAGGTGTGATTCTGATGGGTTTGCCATTGTATGTTACTTGGCCTTTTTCCCTTGCAGCTTTTAGAATTTTTTTTTCCTTTGTTCTGTATGCTTACTCTTTTGATTATTATGTGGTGGGACGATTTTCTTTTCTGGTCTAACTTATTAGGTGATATGTAGATCTTTTCTATTCTTATAGGCCTCTCTTTAATTTGGGGAAATTTTCTTCTATGATTTTGTTGAAAATATTTTCTGGACCTTAGAGGAGGGAATCTTCTTTTTCCTCTATTCCTATTATTCTTAGGTTTTGTCTTTTTATGTTGTCTTGGATTTCTTGGACAGTCTGTGTAAGGAATTTTTTAGATTTATTAATTTCTTTGATGGATACATCCATTTCTTCCATTGTATCTTCCACACCTGAGATTCTTTCTTCCATCTCCTGTAGGCTGTTGGTAATGTTTACCTCTGTAGTTCCTGTTTTCTTTCCTAGGTTCTCCCCCTTCATGATATATATCCTTCTTTTGTGTTTTCTTTATTTTTTTTCAATTCTATCTTTAGATCTTGAACCGTTTTGATTATTTCCTTTACCTGTCTAACTCTATTTTCCTGTTTTTTCCTTCAAGTCCTTCACCTGTTTGTTTGGACATTCCTGTTTCTTTTATTTCTTTCAGTGATTTAATCATTTCCTCTTTGAAAGCCACAAACTGTTTGGCTGCAACTTCCTGTATTTCTTTATGGATGGCCATAATCTGTTTTACTATATCTTCCTCTAATTCTTTACACATTTTATTTGCTTCCTCCATTAATCTCTTCATAAGCATAGATGTAAGGTCATCTTCTTGAATTTCACTTATGTTAGGGTGTCCAGGGCTACCTGCCTCTGGGTAACTGGGTTTTGGGGATGCCATATTGCTTTGCCTTTGGTTGGTTGTGCTTTTTTTGATGTTCTCTACACATCCAGCTATCTCAGGTGCTGTCTGTTAATTTCTGGTGCCTTCTGGGTCCTGGGGTGGGGAGAATCCGCTTGGAAAGATTCTAAAGTAGATCTCCTCAGCTTTTTGGGTATGGTCAGCTGAATGGTGTTGCTTCTCAGGAATTGTCACAGTTCACCTCAGGCATATGGACCTGTGTAGTAAATGTGGTGTTCAGGAAGGTTCTCCTCTCATCAGAAGTCCTGGAGATAGCTGCCCTGCTGCTGGGTTTTTTTGCTCTGAGTTTAGTGAGCTGCAGCTACTGTTGTTAAGATGTATTTTTTGGGTGCAGTCTCAGTACTACTCCTTTAAACATATCATAGATGATTAAAATTGACGAGTTACATGGTAGTATTGGCTTTGTCCACACAGAAGCATCAGTAGCAATTATAGACCCACAAGCATGTTCATGGGAAACTTTCAGTGGAGTGTATATCAAACATTGATAAGGAAGTAAGCAAGGTGTTAAGAACAGCTTGGCATAGTGTCACAATAATCCTACTTTACAGTTTCTCTTCTGCTTTCTCTCTATGTATAGCTCTCATTATCTCTCTTGTTTTTTTCTTGGCTTTCAAAGTCCAATTGGCCTCCAGTTTAGTATGTAACAGAGGACCTTGAACTTCTGATTCTTCTCCCTCCACCTTCCAAGTAAAAATGCTGGTATTACAGGAATGTTACCCTATTGCTTTATGCATTGTAGGAGAACAAATTTAGGGTTTTCTGAATTCTACAGAAGTGCACTTCAGAGTCAGTCATTCATGTAGTTCATCTTTCTGCTAAAATTATTTGTCCACATTCTCAGATTCAGCTACTAATTCTCCTTCCTATGTACAAAGTCTCCTGCTTAATATTTTTAAATAATGCACTTGTACTATAATAATGCGTTTGTACTATTTGAATCCCATAAAAGTGGACACTTCTTTTTTAATGTTATTTTTTTAATTTTTTATTAATTACACTTTATTCATTTTGTATCCCCCCATAAGCCCCTCCCTCCTCCCCTCCCGATCCCACCCTCCCTCCCCTTTCTGCATGCATGCCACTCCCCAAGTCCACTGATAGGGGAGGTTCTCCTCTCCTTTCTGATCTTAGTCTATCAGTTCTCATCATAAGTGGCTGCATTGTCCTCTACTGTGGCCTGGTAAGGCTGCTCCCCCCTCAGGGGGAGGTGATCAACGAGCAGGCCAATCACTTCTTAATTTACTTTACTTATCAAAAAATGCTCTAATCTTACAAGCATTTCAAGTAATAAAACATTAAAATAAATTTCTATAAACATCAGGGTCATCTAATGGAAGATAGGAAGGAAATTACTTCCATAGTTTTAATATTTAGACACATAATTTTAATAATTTTGTTTTAAATGATTACTTCTATGAAGTATAATACAATTATTTAAATTATATGGAAATATTTTGACAAATTAAAAAATATAACTAAAAAACATTAAGAAACTGAAGTGATCTAGTGATCTGAATTGAAGATACAATTGAAGACAAAAATGAAGAGTATGACTTTAATCATACTCTGATAATAATTTATAGTTACTTAAATAATATTCCCCATCCAGATAAATTAAATCTTTTAAAATATTTTCTTTATTAACTATCCTTTGTTCAAATAAAGTACTGAGTTTTTCATGGCTGACATAGATTAAAGTTGATTATAATTTTTCTCTTTTTAGTGTGTGAGTAAAATTTTTGAACCTGAATGAAAATGTTACAAATGATAGATTTTATCCTATTTTTATTAAATTCTTATTTTTATATTAATTACAGTTTATTCACTTTGTATCCCAGCTATAGACCCTTTCCACATTCCCTCCCAATCTCACCCTCCCTTCCTCATCTCCTCCCTCACCTCGCTCCAAGTCCACTGATAGGGGAGGTTTTCCTCCCCTTCCATCTGACCCTAGGTCTCTTCTGAACTGGCTGCATTGTCCTCTTCTGTGGCATTGCAAGGCTGTTCCTCCACTCAGAGGAGGTGGTCAAAGAGCCAGCCACAGAGTTCCTGTCAGAGATAGTCCCTGTTCCCCTTACTAGGGAATTTCCACTTGGAGACAGATCTGCCATGGGCTACATCTGAGCAGGATTTCAAGGATGTATCCACGAATGTTCCTTGGTTAGAGTATCAGTCTTGGAAAAGACTTTGTGCCCAGATATTTTAGCTCTTTTGTTCTCATTGTGGAGGTCCTGTCCTCTTGAGGTCTTACTATGTCCCCCTTTTTTCATGAGAATCCAAATACTCTGCCCAAAGTTTAGTTATGAGTCTCAGTATCTGCTTTGATACTCAGCTATGTAGAGTCTTTCAGAGGCCTTCAGTGGTAGGCTTCTGTCTTGTTTACTGTTTTTTCCTTCTCCCAATATCCCTCCCATTTGTCTTCTTCAGTGAGGATTGATCATCTTACCCAGGGTCCTTCTGCTTGCTTAGCTTCTTTGGTGTACATATTTTAATATGCTTATCCTATATTATACGTCAAATATCCATTTATAAATGAGTATATACCATTTGTGTCTTTCTGCTTCCGGGATACCTCTCTCAGGGTGATCTTTTCAAGATCCCACCATTAGCATTCAAATTTCATGATTTCCTTGTTTTTAATTGCTAAGTAGTATTCCATTGTATAAATGTACCACAATTCCTGTATCCATTTTTAGTTGAGGAACATCTGGGTTTTTTTCCAGGTTCTGACTATTACAAATAAAGCTGCTACAAACATGGTTGAGCAAATGTCATTGTTGTATACTTGAGCATATTTTGGATATATGCGTAGGAGTCATATAGCTGGATCTTGAGGTAGCACTATTCCTAATTGTCTGAGAAAGCACCAGATTGATTTCCAAAATGGCTGTACAAGTTTACATTCCCATCAGAAATGGAAGAGGGTTCCCTTTGCTCCACATCCTCTCCAGCATGTATTGTCACCTGAGTTTTTCATCTTAGCCATTCTGATGGGAGTAAGGTGAAATCTCAGGGTTGTCTTGATTTGCAATTCCCTGATGACCAAGAATTTGAAAATTTACTTTTTTAATTAACTTTTTATTTTTTATATTAATTATAGTTTATTTGTTTTGCATCCCAGCTGTAGCTACGTTCCTTATTCCCTCCCAATCCCACCATCCCTCTCTCATTTCTTCTCATACTCTACTCTTAGTCCACTGATAGGGGAGGTCCTCCTTACCTTCCATCTGACCCTAGCTTATCAGGTCTTATCACGACTGTCCTCTGTGGCCTGGCAAGGCTTCTTCCCCTTCAGGGGGAGATGATCAAAGAGACAGGTATTGAGTTCATGTGAGAGAATATGTCTCTCCTCTGCTTAATAGGGAACCCACTTGGATACTCACCTGACATCGCCTACATCTGATTAGGGGTTCTAAATTATCTAGGTTATATCTATGAATGGTCTTTGATTGGATTATCAGTTTAAGCATTTCTTTAAGTGTTTCTGTGCCATTCTATATTCCTCTACAGAGAATATTCTGTTAAGCTCTGTACCCCATTTTTTAATTGGATTACTAGATTTGTTGCTGTATTTCTTTATATGTTCTAGGTACTAGCCCTTTGCCAGATATAGGTTTGGTGAAGATCCTCTCCCAGTCTAAAGGTTGTCATTTTGTTCTGATGACAGTGTCCTTTGCTTTACAGAAGCTTTTCAGTTTCATGAGGTGCCGTTTAGTGATTTTTAGTCTTTGAGCCTGTGTGTTGGTGTTCTGTTCAGGAAGTTGTCTCCTGTGCCAATTAGATCAAGCTCCCCACTTTTTCTTCTAACAGGTTTAGTATGTCTGGTTTTATATTGAGGTCTTTGGTCTACTTGGATTTTAGTTTTTGTGCAGGGTGATAAATATTAATCTATTTGCATTTTTCTACATGTAGATATCCAGATAGACCAGCACCATTTGTTGAAGATGCTATCTTTTTCCATTGTATGTTTTGGCTTCTTTGTAAAAATCAAGTATCCCTAGGTGTGTGGGTTTATTTCTGGATCATCTGTTTGATTCCATTGATCCACCATTCAGTTTCTATGCTAGTACCATGCAGTTTTTATTACTATTTCTCTGTAGTACAGTTTGAGATCAGGGATACATCCTTATGATTGGATGTTTTTCAGGATTGTATTGACAATTCTGGGCTTTTGTTTTCCCATATGAAGTTGGGAATTGCTCTTTCAAGGTCTGTAAAGAATTCTGTTGGTATATTGATGGGTATTTCATTGAATCTGTAGGTAGCTTTTGGCAGGATGGCTATTTTCACTATGGTAATCCACCGATCCTTGATTCCAGGAGATCTTTCACTCTTCTGATATCTTCTTCAATTTCTTTCTTCAGAGGCTTGAGTTCTTTTTTGAACAGGTTACTTATTTTCTTGGTTAGAGTCATTCCAAGGTACTTTATTTTATTAGTGGCTATTGTGAAGTATGTTGTTTCCCTTATTTCTTTTTCTGCCCTTTTGTCTTTCTTATGCAAGAGGGTTATTGATTTTTTTGAGTTATTTTTTTTTATCCAGCCACTTTGTTGAAGGTGTTTATCAGCTGAAGGAGTTCTCTGGTTGAATTTCTGAGGTCACTCATGTATACTATCATATCATCTGCAAATAGTGATATGTTGACTTCTTCCTCTCTGATTTTATGCACTTGATTTCCTTTAGTTGTCTTATTGCTTGATCTAGGACTTCAAATACTATGTTGAAGAGATACTGAGAGTGTGGGCATCCTTGCCTTGTCCCTGATATCAGTGGGATTGATTTAAGTTTCTCTCCATTGAGTTTGATGTTGGCTATAAGCTTGCTGTATATTACCTTTACTATGTTTAGGTATTTCATTTTTTCCCCCTGATCTCTCCAAGACTTTAAATATGAATAGGTGTTAGATTTTGTCAAATGCTTTTTTGGCATTTAAGGAGATTTATCTCATGGATTTTCTCCTTCAGTTTGCTTAAATGGTGGATTACATTTATGGATTTCCATATATAGAACATCTGTTGCATATCTGGGTTGAAGCCTGCTTGGTCATGTTGGATGATATCTTTTGTGTATTCTTGGATTCAGTATGCAAGTATTTTATTGAGTAACTTTACATCTTCATAAGAGAGATAGGACCGAAGTTCTCTTTTTATTTGTTGGGTCTTTGCGTGGTCTAAGTGGATTCATGAATGAGTTTTGTGTTGTTCTTTATGCTTCTATTTTCTGGAATATTTTGAAGAGAATTGTAGTTAGCTCTTTTTTGAAGGTCTGGTAGAATTCTGCTCTCAAACCATGTGACCCTGTGCTTTTTTTGGAATGGAGAATGTTGATGACTGCTTCTACTTCCTTGGGAGATATAGGAGTATTCAGTCTACTGCTGATCTTGATTTAATTTTGATAAATGTAATCTATCAGGAAAATTTTTCATTTATTTTAGGTTTTCAAATTTTATAGCATATAGGCTTTTGGAGTAAGACCTAATGATTGTTCGGATTTCCTAAGTGTCTGTTGCTATGTGTCTTTTTGTTTCTGATTTGGCTGATTTGGATAGTTTCTCTCTGCCTTTTAGTTTGACTAAAGGTTTGTCTATCTTGTTGATTTTCTCAAAGAACCAGTTCTTGGTTTCATTGATTCTTTGAATCATTTTCTTTGTTTCTAATTCCTTGATTTCAGCTCTGAGTTTATTTCCAATCTTCTAATCTTCTTGAGTGTGTCTGCTTCTTTTTTCCCCCCTAGGGCTTTTAAGTGTGTTCTTAATTTGCTTGTATGAGATGTCTCCAACTTCTTTCTGGAGGGACTTAGTGCTATGCTCTTTTTTCTTAGCACTGCTTTCATTGTGTCCCTTAACTATGGGTATGTTGTGCTATCATCTTCATTGAATTCTAGGAAGTCTTTAATTTCATTATTTTTTTTATTCTCTAACCAAAGTGTCATTGAGTAGTGATTTGTTCAATTTCCATTTTTATAGGCTTTGACTACTTCTGTTTTTGTTGAGATACATCTTAATCTGTGGTGGTAATATAGGATACAAGGTATTATTTCAAACTTCTTGTATCTGTTGGTGCTTGCTTTGTGACCAACTATATGGTTTATTTTGGAGAAGGTTGCATGAGTTGTTGAAAAGGAGTTATACTCTTTTTGAATTTGGGTGAAAAGTTCTGTAGAGATCTATTAGTTCCATTTGATTTAGGACCTCTGTAAGTGCCATTATTTCCCTATTCAGCATCTGTCTAGATGATCTGTCCCTTGGTGAGAGTGGAGTGTTGAAGTGTCCCACTGTTAAGGTGTTAGGATTGATGTGTGATTTAAGCTTTAATAATGTTTCATTTACAAATGTAGGTGCTCTTTTATTTGGGGCATAGATGTTCAGGATTGTGATGTCCTCCCGGTGGATTTTAACTTTCATGAGAATGAAGTACCCCTACTCATAATTTTTTATTCATTTTGTTTGAAAGTGTATTTTATTATATACTAAGATGTCTATCCCAACTTTTTTTCTGGGTCCATTTTCTTAAAAAATATTTTTCCAGCCCTTTACTCTGATGTATTTTTTACCTTTGTTGAAGAAGTGAGTTTGTTGTATTCAGGAGAATGTTGGATTCTGTTTCTACAACCATTATATTAATACCTGTGTATTTTTATTGAAGAGTTGAGCTCACTGATGTTGATAGGGAATAGTGACCAATGAATGTCTGTTTCTTTTATTTTGGAGTTGGTGGTGTTACTGTGTTTCATTGCTTGTTTTCTTTTAAGTTTTTTTTTTTTTTTGGTTGTTGTTGTGAAGTTATCTATATCCTATATTTTCTTCAGTGTAGTTTTTTTGTTGCATTGGAATTTTCCTTCTAGTATCTTCTGTAGGGCTTGTTTGCTGTGAAGATATTCTTTAGGTTTAGTTTTGTCATGGGATATTTTGTTATCTACATCTATGTTGACAGAAAGTTTTTCTGGGTATAGTAGTCTGGGATGATATCTGTGGTCCCTTAAAGTCTGCATGACATCTGCCCAGGTTCTTCTGGCTTTGATAGTTTCTGTTGAGAAGTCTGGTTTGATTCTGATAGATCTACCTTTATATGTTACTTGGCTTTTTACCTTGCTGTTTTTAATATTATTTCTCTGTAGATTTAGTTGTTTCCCTGCTATGTGAGGTGAGGAGTTTCCTTTCTGGTCTAATCTATTTGGTGTTCAGTAGGCCTTTTTTATGTTTAAGGACATCTCTGTATTTTTTTTAAGTTGGGAAATTTTTCTTATATGACTTTCTTGAAAATATTTTAGGGACCTCTCAGACTGGAATCTTCTTTTTTGTCTATTCCTATTTTTTCTTACATTACGTCTTTTCATGGCACCCTTAACTTCTTGGATGTTTTGTGTTTGGAACTTTTCCAATTTTACTTTTCCTTTGAGAGAAGTATCAGTTTCTGCAAGTGTATCTTCAGCACCTGAGATTTTCTCTTCCATCTCTTGTATTCTACTGGTGATTCATACTTTTGTGTTTCCTGATCTTTTCTCTAAGTTCTCCAGCTGCATGCTTTTCTCTCTTTGTGTTTTCTTATGGATTCAAATTCTGTTTTTACACCTTGCTCCATTCCCTTCATCTGTTTGTGGATACCTGTCTTTCTATGACAGCTTCTATTTTTTTTTTTTTGGTTTTTCTTTCCTCAGTATATGCCACTAATTGTTCTTCTACTTGTGCATTTGTTTATTTATTTTGGCTGTACTTGGCTGTATATCTTTTTGTTGTTGTTGATTTACTTCTTTTTAAATTGTTTTTATGAATTATAGTTTATTCACTACGTATTCCCCTGTACCTCTCCTCCCAATCCCACCTCCCACCTTCCCTCTTCCCCACCTGTGTCCCTCTCCCAGTCCACTGAAAAAGGAGGTTCTCCTCCCCTTCCCTCTGACCCTTGTCTATCAAGTCTCATCAAGATTGGCTGCATTGTTTTCCTCTGTGGTCTGGTAAGGCTGCTCCCCCCTCAGGGGGAGATGATCAAAGATCAGGCCAATCAGTTCATGTTAGACGCAGTCCTTGTCTTCATTACTATGAAGGCCATTTGGATACTGAACTGTCATAGGCTACCTCTGTGCTGGTTTTCCAGGCTATCTCCATGAGTGGTCCTTGGCTAGAGCATCAGTTTCAGAAAAAGACCTCTGTGCCCGGAACTTTAGGATCTGTTGCTGTCCTTGTGGAGCTCCTGTCCTTTCCAGGTCTTACTATCTCCCATTTTTTTCATAAGATTCCCTGTACTCTACCCAAAGTTTGGCTATGAGTCTCAACATCTTCCTCAATATCTGTAGTGTAGAGCCTTTCAAGTTTCCTCTTCATGTACCTCTAAAAACTGTTTAAAATATTTTTGTGTGTTTCTGATGAATAGGAGTATCCATTTATTATGATGAAGCCATGATATCCTGATTTTTGTTGGATGTGTTCTTATGCCAACCTCTGGCCATCTGCTTATCTGTAACCTTCAGTATTTGTTCCTGGAGTCTGTACTTCAGATTGGGTCCATCTTTCTCTCTTGTCTGGAGTATTCTTCAGGAAGATGAGAGGGGTCCACTGGTTTGAGAGTGAGTGTTGGTTTGTCAGCTGTATCGAAGGGAGGAAGATCTGCAGAAGATGTGCACAAGTGTGGGTGAGCAAGAGTTTGTGTAAGTGTTCCTTAAAGGACAGGGTGCTAGAGAGTGTAGATGTCTGGAATACGGGCAGAGGTTGCAGGTAAAGGAGGGAGTCCGGGGGCTAGCATCATTTGTGTGCACAATGCCCATACACAGATTCCCTGAATACTTACTTCATTGGCCTACAGGCCTGTGTACTGTCCTTCTGCTATTCAGATCTTTTTAGGCTCGAGGAGTTGTTTACCTGGACTACACTGGTATACCTGCAGAACAGGGCTTCAGCATTCTGAACGCTGTCCCACAAATCCCTATGTTGCCCACAGTGTGGCTGTGGGTGGGAGAGATCAGATGTTTGGCTGCTAGTGTAGAGGGACCCTAGCTTTGCGGCTCTGCATGCATTCACTTGAAGGAACACTCACTCTCTAGCAGGTCTAATCTGAAAGCACATGGGTTCCCCAGTTCTCTACTTTCAGATTTGTTCCTGCCAGGGTAAATTTTGAGTGTAGATATGTCAGCTCAGTGGTGCTGTAGCTGCAGAACTTGGAGGCTGGTATAGTGGTCCACTGGGAGTCCAGCCACAGCAGCAGAACTGGGAGGCTGCTAGTACAGGGTACAGATGCCCGTTGGGAAGCCCTGTGGAGCCCCTACAACTTTCCAGGGACTTAGGTGGATTTGCAGAACTGGATGGTCCCCTATAGCCAGCAAGCAGCCACCGAAGGACTAAGAGGCCTGCCTCTGCTGTCTCAGTCACTGAGCAGTGAGTTCTGTGATGGGATCTGAGGGCACCATAGGCAGCCTCTGCAGAGGAAGAGGGAAGTATGACAAGGGGAATTGCAGAGGAATCTAATGTTTGCCACTCTCAGTCCCCAGAGAAGACAGTGGTTGACTTGGCTCCAAATGGTCTCATCTAGCCCAGGAAGCCTCAGTGTCAATGTTCTGGCTTCATCTACCTCTCAACTCATCGATTTTGAGATTTCAGATCCTCTGGCCCTCAGATACGGTGTGTTCTGGTTGTCACCATCTTGGATCTTACCTATATTTTCTTATTAAATCCACTTTTGCAAAAGTTTCACACATTTGTGCCTATCATGACCACTTAATATCCAAGATTGTCCCAGTGACATATTTCCCTTAATAATCCACTGCAAGTGAATTTCATATTCATATGTAAAGTTGGTAACATCCAACAAAACTGAGATTTTACTACTAACTTGAGCTTCAGATTTAGAGCATTTTCCCAGATATTTTTAAGCTATTTTCACTTCCAAGGTCAATGTCAAAATAGTTTAAAAGCTATTTTAGCCTAAACTAATTTCTATATTAGAAAACTGAGATTTATTTAATTATTTGAGAAAACTCAGAGGGGGACTGGTTACTATTATAAGGGAGCATTATATATTGGCAAATATTGAGCTAGTGTGCTGATTAAGAACAATGAGCAGAATTAATTGTTTTATGATGTTTCTAGCTCTTGAACAATACTACTGGGATTTTTAAATATATATCAATGAATTAATAAACAAGTGGGTAGGCATGTGGATAGATGGATGGCTAAGTAGAGGGATGAATTATATAACTAACAAGATAATAAAACTGACTTTAGATGAAGAGTTAAAATAGCTCACAAGTGTTACTTGATGAAGTTAAAATTCTGTGCCCCAAGAAAAATTCTTTCTATACAATATTAAGTGGCCTTTTAAGGTTTGAACTTGACATTATCATCAAATCAGTAGATACATTTCAAGAAATAATACATGATTTTGACCTTTTTATTGTAGGCACCAAACCATCAGTCTGCTTGATTAACTTGTCATCATTTTTGTCTTCAGACAGTGAACCATGCTCTACACAAGGCAAGCTTTTGAAATGGATAAAGAATCTATGATAAGGTCAGGATACATCCACAGAAAAAGCAGATCAAGATCCTTTATTTTATTTTTCATAAGGGAAAAATGTCTGAAAATTGATTAGTAGCTCTCTTTTGGCACTGCTCTAAAAATTATGAGATCTAAGTTATTTCTCACTTTAATGTAATGACACTTGACTTTTATGCATCCAAATTATAGTAGCAAACAGACAATATTTTTTCAGAGTATAAGATTATTTAATATCCCATGATCATTGTGAGTTTTTTAAAAAGATGAATAAAAAATCATCAAGTTGTTAAAAATGACTATTATAGCATCCTATCACTTATTTAATTACAATACAGTTATCCAATACTTACTCATTCGCCCAAATTCTCTATCAAACTCATGGCCTCTTATTATTTTTACATATAATCATTCCATTATTAATGGAAATTATACTATCAATGCAACCTGTATCTGTTTTTAGTTAACTGAACTGGATAACTATTTAGATGGCTCACCCCTACAGCCTAGCTCCTTGTCTCTCTGGCATCATTAGTTGCCTATAGCTCTTTATCCACTGATGAGGACCCATGATCTTTCCCCCACCAACACTGTCAAGTCACTTTGTATTTTCAGTTTTCAGATCTAATTTAGGCAACCATACCTTTGAGGTATCTTATGTGTAGCTTTCCTGCCATATGTGTAATACACAATTTTCCAGGAATCTTCCTCATCTTCTGGCTCTTGCAATGCCTACCCATCTCAGTGACATTCTCTGAGCTTCAGATGTAGGAGTTCTATTGTAGATATATCAACTGGGGCTGGGCACCACAAAATGTTGTTTGCAGATTGATCAGTTGTGGAATTCTGTAATATTCGCCATATGCTTCAAAAGAAGCTTCTTTGATGAGATATAATAGCTAGACTTAATTGTGGGCATAAATACTAACATTTAGAATGCAGCTAAGAATTATACTAGTTTGGTACAGCACTGAATATTTCTATGAGATCGATGGGTCCTTGGTTGAGTTTTGAGTAACAGACTGATTTTCCATCCTGTTGAGCAGTCAAATTAAGTAGCTATTGGTTGTCCATCTGTTAAAAAATAAAAACACTTAGGTTGTTTTCATTTTCTATCTATATTTTTAATAAGACATCAATAAATATTACTGAGCAAATGTCTCTGGAGTATGATGATCCTTCAAGTATATAACAAGTAAAGGTATCATGTAAAAAATTTAACTGATTTCCAGAGTGGTAACATCAGTGTGCATTACCACCAACAGTGAATAAGGGTTCTTCTTTCTCCACCTTCTCATGAGCATTTGTGACCTTGTTGATCTGGAATATTATGAATGGGGTGAGATAAAATCTTAATGTGTTTTAATTTGAATTTAGCTAAAGATTTTAAACATCAGAAATTTTTTAGTTTTTTTTTTTTTTTTAGGGTTCATTCAGAAATATTTACTTTTTTAATTTTTATTTTTTTAATATTAGTTACAGTTTGTTAACTTTGTATCCCTGGCTGTATCCCACTCCCTCTTTCCCTCCCAATCACACCCTCCCACCCTCATTTCCTTCCTGTCCCTTTCCAAGTCCACTGATAAGGGAGATCCTCCTCCCCTTCCATCTGATACTGGTTTATCAGGTGTCTTCAGGACTGGCTGCAAAGTCCTCCTCTGTGGCCTAGCAAGGCTGCTTCTCCATGGGGGGAGGAGGTCAAAGAGCCTGCCATCGAGTTCATGTCAGAAACGGTCCCTGTTCCCCTTATTAGGGTACCCACTTGGATACTGAGCTACCAAGGGCTACATCTGAGTAGGGGTTCTAAGATATATCCATACATGGTCCTTGTTTGGAGAAACAGTCTCATAAAAGACCCCTGTGCCCAGATATATTTAGTCCTTGTGGAACTCCTGTCCTCTCCAGGTCATATTAACTCCTCCTCCCCTTTTTTATTAGTTATATTTTATTAACTCTGTATCCAGACTGTATCCCGCTCCCTCATTCCCTCCTAAACCCTCACAAACCCTCCCTCATCTCCTCCCTGCCCCTTTCCAAGTCCACTGATTGGGGAGGACCTCCTCCTCTTTCATCTGACCCTGTTTTATCAGGTATCTTCAGGACTGGCTGCAAAGCCTTCCTCTGTGGCCTAGCAGGACTGCTCCTCCCTTGGGGGTGGGGAGGTCAAAGAGCCTGCCATTAAGCTCCTGTCAGAAATAGTCCCTGTTCCTCTTACTATGGGAAAACAATTGGTTACTGAGCTACCATGGGCTTCATCCGAGCAGAGGTTCTAGGTTATATCCATACACGGTCCTTGGTGGAGTGTCAGTCTCAGAAAAGACCCCTGTTCCCAGATATATTTGGTCCTTGTGGAGCTCCTATACTTTCCACGCCATACAAACTCCCCCTTCTTTCATATGGTTCCCTGCACTCTGCCGAAGGTTTGGTTATGAGTGTCAGTATCTGCTTCGATACACTGCTAGGTAGAGTCTTTCAGGGGTCCAGCACTCCACTCATATCCATAACCCAATACTTATAGGGTTATTAGTTTTCATTACCCTTTGTTTTGTTTTTATTTTTTGGTTTTACCTTCTTCTTCGTTTTATTCTTCACAATTTATTCACTTTGAATCCCAGGTGTAGCCCCCTCTTTCATCTCCTCTCAATCCCACCTTCCCTCTTTCTCCCTTCCCTAATCCTTCCTCCCTAGTTCACTATCAGTGGACCCATTGGTTTTTGAGTTACTCATATAGTCTGAATATCAATCCTCTACCAGTTGTATAGCTGGAAAAGATTACTTCCTACTCTTTGGGTTTCTTTTACTTTTTTAGTTTCTTTTTTTCAATAAGATGATTGTTTATTTCTAGGGAAGATTTTTGTTTTTTACGGGGGAACCCACTGATCAATTAATTCCTTTTTTTTAATTCCCGAGAAAATGGAGTCATATTTAGAATGTCCTTTTTCAACACTTCTATGTTGTAGGGTACTGACTGTTTTCTTCAAGCAGTTTTAACATTTCAGATTTTAATATGAGGTTTTTGATGATCTTGGAGCTGATATTTATATAAGGTGATAGCTATGGGTCTGGTTCCATTCTTCTACCTCTGGACATCCAGTTTTCCCAGTACCATTAGCTGAAAATGTTATTTTTCCTTCCGTGTATGTTTTTGACAACTTTGTCAAGTATAAGGTATTTGTTCTCATGCACACATGTTCTGTTTTGTTTCATTGGCCTACATGTCTGTGTTTGTTTCAGTGTTAAACTGTTTTTATTACTTCAGCTCTGTTTTATGTCTTGAAATCTAGAGCAATAATCCTTCCCAAATTATTCTTTTCTCTCAGAACTCTTTTAGTTATTTAGGATATTTTTGTGGTTCCATATATATTTTAGAGAGTTTTTTTTTTCTATTTCCATGAAGAATGTTTTAGAAATTTTGGTCAAGATTGCAGTGAATCCTTCAATTATTTCTGGTAAAACCATCAACTTCACAACATTAAATCTACTAACTTACGATCGTGGGAAGTCTTCATTTCCAGTATCTTCCTCATTTTTTTTTCCTCAAGGGTCTAAGATATTATTTTAGAGTTCTTTTACTTAATTGTTTACATTTATTCTTAGATATTGTGTTTATTTCGAGGCTATAGTTAACTGTAATGTGCCCACCATCTTTAATTCAGAGTGTTTTATTTTTGTTGTTCTTGATGTTGGTGGTAGGTATGTATTTGTACGTTGATTTTGTATCCTACCAGTTTTTTGAAAGTGTCAATCACTTCTAGAAGGTTCTGATGGAATTTTTGAGATATCTAATGTATGATATCAGATCATCTATAAATTGGCTTAATTTGACTTATTTTCCTACTAGTATTCTGTGAATATGCGTTGCTTCCCTTATAGGTCTAGTTGGTGCTAAAGCACTGTATTGAAAAGATTGAGTACGGTGGACAGCCTATATTCTTCATGATTTTAATTGGGTTGATTGGAGTTTTCTCCACTTAATATAATACTGGCTGTGGGGTAGTTATATATACTCATTATTATGTTAGTCATTCCTGTCCTACTTTCACTAAGACATTTATTATGAAGATTTTGTCAAAGGCTTTTTCTTCATTTGTCATGTTTCATTTTAAAGTTTAAAACAAAATTCAAGTATCTATGATAACCACAAATAGTATAAACAGTAATAATGATTTTGATTTTATTTTAAAAAATCAAAATTTATTATTTTTTATTACAATTGATTCACTTTGTATCCCAACTGAATCCCCCCTCCTCAACTCCTCCCAGTCCCACCAACCCTCCCTCTTCTCTCTCTTTGCATCTCCCTTATTCCATTGATAAGAAAGAAGCTAAACCATTTCTGTCTGACCCTAGTCTATCAGGTCTCATCAAGGCTGTATTCATCATCTTTCTCTGTGAACTGAGAATACTGCCCAAACCAGGGAGAGGTGGTCAAAGAGCAAGTCACTGAGTTCATTTTTGAGACAGTTCCTGCTCCCCTTACTAGCAAACCCACTTGGAAACTGAACAGCCTATGGGCTTCATCAATGCAAGGGGTCTAGTTCCTTTCCATGAATGTTTGTTCTTTGGAATATCAGTCTTTGGAGGCCACCATGGTCCCAGGATTTTTGCCTCTGTTGGTCTGCTTATGGAGCTCCTGTCCCATCCAGGTCTTTCTATCTCACAGTTATTCATAAGATTTCATGATCTCTACCCAAAGTTTGGCTGTGAGTCTCAGCATCTTCTTCAAAACCTTGATGATTAGAGTCTTTAAGAGACCCCAGCGGATGGCTCTTGTCCTGTTGCCAGTCTTCTACTTCTGATGACTATCTTGCACATCCTTCTGCATAAGATTTCAGCCTATAATATGCACTTCTCCTTATTTCTTACCTTAATTAGGGCTATAGATTTTAGTATGATTATCATATATTATGTCTGCTTATACATGAGTATATACCATACATGTCTTTCTGCTTATGGGTTACCCCACTCACTATGATTTTTTTTTCTAGTTCCATTCATTTACCTACAAATATCACGATTTCCTTGTTTTTAATTGCTTAAGTAGTATTCCATTCTGTAAAAGTACCACAATTTCTGTATGCATTCCTCCATTGAGGGACAGCTATTTGGTTTTTACCTTCTGGCAATTGCAAAAAAGCTGCTATGAACATAGTTGAGGAAAGCAAATGTCCTTGTTGTATGGTTGAGCATCTTTCAGTTTTATGCCCAGGCATGGTATAGCTGTATCTTGAGGTAGGACTATTCCTTATTTTTTTAAAAAGTGCCAGACTGATTTCCAAAGCAGTTGTGGAAGATTACATTCCCACCAGCAATGGAGGAGGGTTCCTCTTTCTCCACATCCTCTATAGCATGTATTGTCACTTGAGTTTTTGATCTTAGCCATTCTGATGGGTGTGAGGTGGAACTCATAGTAGTTTTGATTTGAATTTCCCTGATGACTAAGGATCTTAAACATTTCTTTAAGTGTTTCTCTCACATTTGATATTTCTCTTTTGAGAATTCTCTGACAAACTCTGTGCCCCATTTTTTAAATAGGTTATTTGGTTTGTTGGTGTTTAACTTTTCGAGTTCTTTATATATACTGGCTATCAACCCTCTGTCAGATGTAGGATTGGTGAAGAACTTTTCCCAGTCTGCAGGCTGTCATTTTGTTCTGTTGACAGTGTCCTTTGTTTTACAGAAACTTTTAAGTTTCAGGAGGTCGCATTTATTTATTGTTGATCTTAGAGCCTGTGCTGTTGGTGTTCTGTTAAGGAAATTGCCTGCTATGCCAATGATGTCAAAACTCTTCTACACTCTTTCTTCAAACATACTTAGTGTGTCTGTTTTTGTTGTTGTTGTTGTTGAAGTCTTTTATCCACTTGGACTTTACTTTTGTGCAGGGTGATAAATATGGGTCTATTTACATTTTCTACATGTAGAAATCCAGTTCAATGAACACAATTTGATGAAGATGTTATCTTTTACTCAATGTACTGGTTTTGCTTCTTTTTCAAATATAAAGCATCCCTATGTCTGTGGGCTAACTTCGGGATAATTTATTCAATTCCATTGATCCACCAGTCTGTTTCTATGCCAGTACCATGCCATTTTTATTACTGTTACTCTGTAGTACAGCTTGAGCTAAGGGATGGAGATGCCTCCAAATGATCAGTTATTGTACCGGATTGTTTTAAACTTCCTGTTTTGTTTCATTTAGTTTTTCTATATGAAGTTTAGGATTGCTTTTTCAAGGTTGGTAAATTTTGTGTTGGTCTTTTGATGGGAATTGCAATGAGTCTGTAGTTTGCTTTTGGTAGAATGGCCATTTAAGTATGTTTATCTTCTTCAATTTCTTTATTCAGAGACTTGAAGTTTGTTTTGTTTTGTTTTTGTTTTGTTTTTTGTTTGTTTGCTTGCTTTTTCTTTTCAAACAGGTCTTTCATTTACTTGGTTAGAGTCACACTAACATAGTTTATGTTATTTGAGGCTATTGTGAAGGGTGTAGTTTCCTTAATTTCCTTCTCAGCCCTTTTGTTTTTGTATATAAGAATGTTGCTGATTTTTTTTGAGTTAATTTGTATCCAGCCACTTTGCTAAATGAGTTCTATGGTTGAATTTTTGGGGTCACTCGTGTATACTATCATAGCATCTGAAAATAATGATACTTCGACTTCTTCCTGTCCAATTTCTATCCCCTTGATCTCCTTTACTTGTCCTATTGCTCTAGCAAGGATTTCAAGTACTGTGTTGAAGATATACGGAGAGAGTAGGCAGGCTTGCCTTGTCCCTGATTTCAGTAGGATTGATTTAAGTTAGTTTGCATTTACTTTGATGTTAGCTATAGGCTTGCTGTATGTTGCTTTTATTGTGTTTAGGTATGTGCCTTGTATCCTAGATCTCTCCAAGACTTTAAAATATGAATGGGTGTTGGATTTTGTCAAATGCTTTTTAAGCATCTGAGGAGATGATGATATGTTTTTTCTCCTTCGGTTTGTTTATTTGGTGGATTACACTGATGGCTTTCTGTATAATGATCCAGACCTGCAGGAAGGGCCGAAGCCTAGTTGGTCATGTTGGACGATATCTTTTATGTGTTCTTGGATTCAGTACTTGGATGCAAGTATTTTTGCATCAATTTTCTTTTTTTTAGTATTATAATTAAAATTTTATTGTTATTTTTAGTATTATAGTTTAAATGGAAAACAGTATTATAGCAAAAAATAATTTCAATAAAAGAAGAAACTTGAAAACAAAAAGTTTATGTTACAAATATCTTTAGGGTTAAATCTTCCTCAGAAAAAAAAAATAGCAGGACCAAATAAATGTAGGTTTGAAATGTTTTATAGATTTTACTTTGTCACTTGATCTTTTTGTTGTTGAAACTTTATCTTAATCAACTTTCTATATCATCTATTTGTCATCTGTACTATTATTAGTGCCTTCATGATATTCTACCATGTGAAAATACAATCCAACCCTGATTCACTATGACATTAGATTATATTAAGGTATCTTGTTATTTCAACTCAATGAAGAACAGCTTTGTAGGAGGGTGATAAAATTTTTATAAAAGGTAATTTTTTTTTGTAGTTGTTTTGAGACATGATTTCTCCATGTAGCTCTATCTATTCTGGTACTTGCTCTGTAGACCAGGCTGGCCTGAACTCAGAGCAGAAACCTGCCTGCCTCTTCTTCACAGGTGCTGGGATCAAAGGTGTGTGCCAGCTTTCACCACCCAAAATGCACATTTCTTGTCTCCATTTTTTTTTTATTTCAGAAAAAGTACCATCTAGAAAACTACTGTGGAAATAAAAAAAAGACCATGCTTTTCCTATTTCATGCAATTTCTGATTATCTGGCATTAAACTGCTTAATAAGGAAAAAACCTTCAGAAATAAATAAAGCTTTTCTTGACCTTCCAATAGCATCTGAGAGATAGTTCTGAAATTTTTTGTTTGTTTGTTTGTTTGTTTGTTTTTTTAGTTGGGTCTTTGTGTGGTTAATTATCAATGTGACTGTGGATCCATAGAATGAGATTGGTAATTTTCCTTCTGTTTTTATTTTGTGGAATGGTTTGAAGAGAACTGCAGTTGACTCTTGTTTGAAGTTCTAATGGAATTCTGCTCTGAAATCATGTGGCCCTGGGCCTTTTTTTGGAAGGGAGATTTTGATGACTGCTTTTATTTCCTTGGGGTATATAGGGTTATTTAATATATTTAACTGATCTTGATTTAATTTTGGTATATGGAATCTATCAAGAAAATTGTCCATTTCATTTAGATTTTCAAATAGACTTTTGTAGTAAGACCTAATGATTGTTTGGATTTCCTTCAGTGTTTGCCATTATTGTCCCCCTTTTCATTTCTGATTTTTCTGATTTGAATAGTTTCTCTCTGCCTTTTAGTTAGTCTGGCTAAGTTTGGTCTATTGTGTTTACTTTCTCAAAGAATTAGCTCTTGGTCTCATTCAGTCTTTAGATTGTTTTCATTGTGTCTAATTCATTGATTTCCGCTCTAATTTTGATTATTTCTAATCATATACTTTTTTTTTCTTCTTCTTCTTTTCCCTAGGGCTTTTAGGTGTGTCATTAAGTTGTTTGTATGAGATGTCTCAAACTTCTTTCTGGAGGCGCTTAGCGCTATCAAATTTCTTCTTAACATGGTTTTCATTGTGTCCCATAAGTTTGAGTAAGTTGTGCCTTCATTTTCATTGAATTTTAGGACATCTTTAATTTTTTTTTTCATCTCTTCACTGATACAGCTGTCAGTTTCAATGTGTATGTAGGCTTTTTGTTATTTCTGTTGTTGTTGAGGTCTAGTTTTAGCCCATGGTGGTCAGATAGCATTCAAAGGATTATTTCGATCTTCTTGTATCTGTTGAGTCTTACTTTGTGCCTGACTATATGGTCTATTTTTAAGAAGTTTCTGTGAGATGCTGAAAAAATATATATACTCTTTTTTTTTGGGTGAAAAGTTCTGTAGACATCTATTGGGGCCATTTTACTTAGGAACTTTTTAAGTGTCATTATTTCCCCATTTAGCTTCTTTCTAGATGATCTGTCCTTGTTGAGAGTGGAGTGCTGAAGACTCCAAAAATAAGGTTTTGGGATCAATGTGTGATTTAAGCTTTAGTAATGTTTTATTTACAAATTCAGGTGCTTTTGTATTTGGCACATAGATGTTCACAATTGTGATGTCCTCCTGGTAGATTTTTCCATTGACGAGAATGAATGGTCCCTCTGTTTTTTGGATTAATTTTGGTTGAAAGTCTATTTTATTATGTATTAGTATAGTTACCCCAGCTTCTTTTCTGGCTTTATTTGCTTGAAAAATATTTTTTAGCCCTGCATTCTGAGGTAGTATATATCTTTGTTGCAGAGGTATACTTCTTGGATGCAGCAGTATGTTGCATCCTGTTTCTGCAATCATTCTGTTAGTCTGTGTCTTTTTATTGGTGAGTTGAGTCTGGTAATAGATACACAATAGAGACCAATAAATGTTACTTCCTTTTATAGTGGTGGTGTTACTGTTTTTCTGTGCTTGATCTCTTTAATTTTTGTTGTTGTTGTGAAGTTATCTATATCCTATATTCTCTTGGGTGTAGTTGATTTCATTAGATTGGATTTTCCTTCTAGTGTTTTCTGTAGGGCTGGTCTGCTGTGTATATATAGCTTAAGTTTAGTTTTTCTTGGAATACTTTGTTTTCTCCATCTATGTTGATTGAAAGTTTTGCTTTGTATAGTATTCTGGGTTAACAACTGTGGTCTCTTAGAGTCTACATGATATCTGCCCTGGCCCTTCTTCTTTTCATAGTTTCTGTTCGAGAAATATGGTCGGAATCTGATATGTCTAACTTTATATGTGTTACTTGGCCTTATTTTCCTTGCTGCTTTTAATATTTTTTTCTTTGTAGATTTAGTGTTTTGACTATTATGTGAAGTGAGGAGTTTCTTTTTTGGTCTAATCTATTTGTTGTTCAGTGGGCCTTTTTATATTTAAGGACAGCTCTTTTTTTAAGATGGGAAACTTTTCATCTATGATTTTCTTGAAAATATTTACTGGACCTTGAAGGCTGGAATCTTCTTTTTTGTACATCCTTTTATTCTTAGATTTCATCTCATCATGGAGTCTTTAATTTCTTGGTTGTTTTGTGTATGGAACTTTTTTGATTTAATTTTTTCTTTGAGAGTTGTATCAATTTTTGCAATTATATCTTCAGAGCCTGAGATTCTCTCTTTCATCTCTTATATTCTTCTGGTTATGCTCACTTTCATGTTTCTGATCTTTTCTCTAAATTCTCCAGCTCCAGGGTATTCTCTCTTTATGTTTTCTTTATGATTATAATTCTCTTTTCATGTTTTGAACCATTTCCTTCATCTGTTTGAATATGGATTCTTGTCTTTCCATTGTGGACTCTATTTTTTTGTTGTTTTTTTCATCTCTATATGCCTCTACTTGTTCCTCTACATGTGCCTTTGTTTGCTTGTATTTGCCTGTATTTCTTTGAAATCTTTGTTTCCTCTTTGTGTGCCTCTAATAACTGGATAAACATAAATTTGAGATCATTTTCCTGTGTTTCTGATGAATTAAAATATTCACTGATTTTTGGGGTTTCTGCTGAAGCCATAATATCCTGATTTTTGTTGGATGAGTTCTTATACAGACCTCTAGCCATTTGCTTATCCATAACATTCCCTGTTTTTTTCTGGTGTCTGCACTTCTGACTGGTTCTGTTTGCCTCTGGAATATAGATTTTTCTTCAGGAAAATGAAAGAGGTCCATGGATTTTAGAGTGCATGTTGGTGTTTAAGGTGTAAATCAAGTATGCATAGTTGTGTGGGTTTATTTATTGGTCTTCTTTTGAATTCCATTGATCTACTTGTCTTTTTCTATGCAAGTACCATGCCATTTTTAGTATTGTTGCAGTGAAGTACTGCTTTGATGAGGGATGGTGATACCTCCAGACAATATGTTGTTGTACAGAATTGTTTTAGCAATTCTAAGTTCTGTAAATAATTGTGTTGGTATTTTGATAAGAATTGCATTGAATCTATAGATTGCTTTTAGTAGGAGAGCCATTTTCACTATGTTAATCCTACTGCTCCATGAGCATAAGCGATCTTTCCATATTCTGATGTCTTCCTCAATTTCTTTCTTCAGAAACTTGAAGTTTTTTACAAACAGATTTTTTTATTTGCTTGGTTAGACTCACACCAAGGTACTTTATGCTATTAGTGACTATTGTGAAGGGTGTAGTTTCCCTAATTTCTTTCTCAGCCCTTGACTTTGTATATAGGACAGCTACTGATGTGTTTTTAGTTAATTTTATATCCAGCCATTTTGCTGAATGTGTTTATCAGCTGAAGGATTTCCTGGTTGAATTTTAGGGGGTCACTCATGTATACTATCATATCATCTACAAATAGTGATACTTTAAAATCTTCTTTCTGATTTTTATCTCCTTGATCTCCTTTAGTTGTCGTACTGTGCTAGCTAGGACTTCAGGTACTATGTTGAAGAGAAAAGGAGAGAATGGGCAGCCTTACCTTGTCTCTAATTTTAGTGGGATTGATTTAAGTTTATCTGTTTTTAGTTTGCTGTTGGCTGTAGGTTTGCTGTATATTGTCTTTACTATGTTTAGGTATGTGCCTTCTATCCCTGATCTTTCCAAGACTTAAAACATGAATGGGTGTTGGATTGGGTTAAATGCATTTTTGTCATCTAAAGAGATGGTCATGTGGTTTTTCTCCTTCAGTTTGTTTATATGGTGGATTACATTGATGGATTTCTCTATATTGAACCACCTCTGCATGCCTGGGATGAAGCCTAGTTTGTCGTGGTGGATGATATCTTTGATGTGTTCTTGGATTCAGTTTGTGAGTATTTTATTGAGCATTTTTTGTGTCAATGTTCATAAGCCAGATTTGTCTGAAATTCTCTTTCTTTTTTGGGTCTTTGTGCTGTTCAGGTAGCAAGGTGACTGTGGCCTCACAGAATGAGTTTGGTAATTATCCTTTTGTTTCTATTTTCTGAAATAGTTTGAAGAGAATTGTGTTAGCTTTTCTTTGAAGGTCTTTTAATATTCTGTGTGTAAAATATCTGACCCTGGGCTGTTTTTGGATAAGAGACTTTTGATGACTGCTTCTGTTGCAGTTGGGGATATAGGACTATTTAATCCATTTACATGATCTTGATTTAATTTTTGTAAATGGAACCTGTTAAGAAAATTTTCCATTTCATTTAGATTTTCAAATTTTCTGGCATATAGGCTTTCATAGTAAGACCTAATAATTGTATGGATTTCGTCCTTATGTTTCCCTTCTCGTTTCTGATTTTGCTGATTTTGATAGTTTCTCTCTGACTTTTAATTAGTTTGGGTAGGGGTTTGTCCATTTTTTTTTATTTTTCTCAAAGAATGAGTTATTGGTTTTCTTGATTCTTTGAATTGTTTTCTTTGTTTTTAATTCATTGATTTCAGCTCTGAGTTTGAATTTTTCTTATCGTCTAAGTCTCGTGGTTGTGTGCTTCTTTTTCATTCCCAGAGCTTTTTGGTGTGCCATTAAATTGTTTGTATGAGATACCTCAGATTTCTTTCTGAAGGCACTTAGTGCTATGAACTTTCCTCTTAACACTGCTTTGATTGTGTCCCAAAAGTATAAGTAATTGTGCATTTATTTTCATTGAATTTTAGGAAGTCTCTAATTTCTTTTTTATTTCACCACTGACCAAGCTTTCATGGAGTAGAGAGTTGTTTAGTTTTAATGTGAATGTAGGCTTTTTATTATTTCTGTTGTTTTTGAAGTCTAAGTTTAGGCGATGGTGGTATGATAGGAAACAAGGGATTGTTTTGATCTTCTTGCCAGACTATATGGTCTATTTTGGAGAAGGTTCCATGAGGTGGTAAAAAGAAGGTATACTCTTTTGAGTTTGGGTGAAAAATTCTGTGGATATCTATTAAGTTCTTTTGATTTAGGACCTCTGTGATTATCATTATTTCCTCATTTAGCTTCTGCCTAGATACTGTGTCCCTTCGTGAGAGTACAGTGTTGAAGTCCCCGACTGACTATTATGGTGTTTGGATCAATGGGCGATGTAAGCTTTAATAATGTTTTATCTACAAATGAAGGTGCTCTTGTATTTGGGGCATAGATATTCAGGATTGTGATGTCCTCCTGGTCGAATTTTCCTTTGATGAGAATGAAGTTTTCCTTCTCATCTTTTTTGATTAATTAATTAATTTTGGTTGAAAGTCTATTTTATTAGATAGGATAGCGACTCCAGCTTGTTTTCTAGGTATGTTTTCTTGAAAAACATTTTTCCAGCCCTTTACTTTGAGTTAGTTTTTATCTTTGGCTGCAGCAGAATGTTGGATCCTGTTTCCACAATCATTCTCTTAGTCTGTGTCTTTTTATTGAAGTGTTGAGTCCATTGATAATAGCTAGATAATAGTCCAGTGAATGCTAGTTCTTTTATTGTGGAGTTGGTGGTGTTAATGTGTTTCTATGCTTGATTTCTTTTAATTTTTGTTGTGAAGTTACCTACATCCTGTGTTTTCTTTGATGTAGTTGATTTAGTTAGTTTAAAGCTTTCCTTCTAGTATCTTCTATAGGGCTGGTTTCCTGTGTATATATTGTCTATGTTTAGTTTTTTAATGGAATATGTTCAGTACTTTTTGAGATGGTATGATCCTATGTAGTAACTTCTACATAATAAAAAAAAAATGTCTCACCAGAACTAATGGCTGCACCAAATAATAGACACCATAAACAAAAATATATCCAACGGGGATTGACAGGCATGCTCTCTACAATTAGAGAAATATAATCCAATAGGACATATTGCATCCTAGCCATTGGCCTTTCCTTGGGTTGATCAAACTAGACATGCATTTCCTTCTGTGTTGGTAGCAGTCTGAAATCTAATTGAAATGTGTGTAGTTAAACCCATAACAGACTTACCAATAGTGCACTAATAAGCATTTCTTGCCTGCTCAAATCATAATGTATCTGCCAGTGTCAACAACTGAATAAAACTCATTTATGACAGTTACTGTACAGCAACCTGTGTAGTATCTTTGGGCACTGTGAGGGCTAGCCAAAAGGGAAAAAGTTCACAGCTCACTTCTAGTTTTACTTATCACTGTCTTTTGAGGAAAGCATGTGGTATTTTTAAGCAGTCAGTCTTAGGTCTAGTGTTAGTGGCCAATCAGCAAAAAGTGGCAATACCTGCATTGTTTTGTGGAGACATAACATTCAGTGAAATTTATGACCAACAAATGCCAAGACACTGAGGTTTTCATTTAATAATTTGTGGCTTCTAGCAGTAGTTTTATTTGCCAGTGAAGAATATCTGAATAGGGGTAATTTTTCTTTTTACTTTTAAGTTTATAATTTAACATATGAAAAGTTCATACACATATACATGTTTTCACACATTGAATGTTACATTTATAAACACATTTTAGAATATCTAGAAAAGAAAATAATTCTGAAAGTGATTGAAACATAAATTATCAGTATGATTTTCCTTAAATTATAAAAAGGTAGATATACCCAGAGACAATTCAAAGTAATGAGTGATAAATAATGCAGGTAAATGTGAATGAATCAAAATTTTGTGTTAAAGACAATATTTTTTTAAACTGCCAGAGATATTCTTTTTTGGATTTTAAGAGTCATTTAATATTAAAAAATAGGTGTGTTCTCAAACATAGTCATCTAGCCATTTAATAACATTTATGAAGAAAAAAAAAACTCCAGATAACAATGTATTCATTTTATTCATATTATAGAACAATAGATGTAAATTTCCATTTTTATATATGTTATACTCTGGAGTTATATTTTCGTATCCTTTCTAGCACATAAAACTAATAATCTTTTAGAAATGCACTCTGTTAAAAATTTTGTAAACCTCTAAATCTTATTTTTCTCCTTAGGATACCATTAACAAAGTTCGTTCATATTGATGTTTAATGACAGTTCATTTAGTTTAGTTTTACCACCCATTGTATTAATATACAATTATTCATTTATCTTTTTTTATTTATTCACTTTCCTGTGGCATGACAAGATATCTCCACCTGGGGAAAGTTATCAAGGAGCAGGCAACAGACTCCATGTCAGAGTCTGGCCCTCACTGCACTTGTTAGGAAGCCCATATGAGGACCAAGCTGACCATCTGCTACATTTCTATAGGAGTTCTAGGTCCAGTCCATACATATTCCTTGGTTGCTACTTCAGTCTCCACACCCAACCCCACCCCAGGCCCTGGTTATTTGGTTCTGTTAGTCTTCTTCTGGAGCTCCTGCTCTTTCTTAGTTCTTCTATCCTTCCCCCCCTCCACTCTTCCTTAAGACTCCCTGCACTCCAACCAATATTTTCCTGTGAGTTTCTGCACCTGTTTCCATCAAGTGCTGGGTTGAACTACTCATAGAACAGCTATGATAGGCTCCCTTCTATAAGCATAACAGAATATCATTAATATTGTCAGGGGCTGGCTGTCTCCCATGTGATAAGGCTCAGGTTGGGCCAGGCATTGGTTAGACATTCCCTCAATTATGGTTTTATTTTTGTCCCCACACATCTTACAGGCAGGGTAAATTTTGGGTCAAGTTTTTGTAGGCGGGTTGTTGTTTCCTTTCCACCACTAAGAGTCCTGTTTAGGTACTATTTAGCATAGCCTGTTCATTTTCCATGACCCCTGCTACTAGAATTCTCACCTAAAGTCACACTCGTTTCCTCCTAGGAGCCTACTCGGCCCTGGGTTTCCAGCTTGTCACAGAGTTGTCCCCCAGCCAAGGTTTCTGTTTTCCCTGTAAGCCCTCCCTCCATTGTCCTGCCCCCACTCTCCCCTGGTCTGATATAGAACCTCATTTCTCTCAGTGCTCCCTTTCTTACGCTGTTCCCTTTCTTCAACAGATTCCATTGTCTAGTTCCCCTTCTGAGTGATATTTAAGCGTATTCCCTTGGATCTTCTATGTTATTTGCCATCTTTGGTCTGTGAATTGTGGTATTGTTATCATGTTTTATATGTCTAGAATCCACATATAAGTGAGTGCTTCATATGTGTGTTTTTCTGGGTCTATACTACCTCCCTCCAGATGATCTTTTTTAGTTGCTTTTAATTGCCTGGAAATTTTATGATTTCCTTGTTTTTAATTGTTGAATTGTAGTCCATTGTGTGAGTGCACCACACTTTCTTTATCCAGTCTTCACTTGAAGGACATCTGGGTTGTTTCCAGTTTCTGGCTATTATGAATAAAATGACTATTAACTTAGTTGAGGAAATGTCTTTGTTATATAATGAAGCATCTTTTGGTTATATGTCCAGGAGTGTTATAGCTGTGTCTTGTGGTAGAGATAGTCCCAGTTTTCTGAGTAAGCACCAAATTGATATCGAGAGTAAATGTACAAATTTGTACCCCCACCAGCAATGAAAGTGTTCCCCTTTCTTCACATCCTTGCCAGCATGTGTTGTCACTTGTGTTTTTTATCTTAGCCATTCTGAGAGGTGTAAGATGGAATCTCAGAGTTGTTTTGATTTCTGTTTCCCTGATGATATTGAGCATTTCTTTAAGAAGTTACCAGCCATTTGATATTCCTGTTGAGGATTCTGTTAACTCTGTACTGCATTTTTAAAGTGGGTTATTTGTTTTGTTGTTTAATTTCTTAAATGCTTTATATGTTTTTATATTAGTCGTTTGTCAAACATTGGATTGGTGAAGAACTTTTCATACACTGTAGATTGTCGATTTGTTGTATTGACAGTGTCCTTTGCCTTACAGTAGCTCTTCAATTTCAGAAGGTCCCATTTAGTAATTATTGATCTTACAGCTTGAGCTGTTGGTTCTTTGTTCAAGAAGTTGTCTACTGTGCCAATGAGTTCAAGGATTTTCTTCACTTTCTCTTCTAATAGATTTAGTGTTTCTGGTTTTTTGTTGAGGGCTTTGTTCCACTTGGATTTGAGTATTGTGCAGGATGATAGACACATATCTTTGTGTAGTTTTGTAAATATATATATATATATATATATATACACACATAAAGTTAGACCAGCAACATTAGTTTGAGAGACTATCTCTTGTTCATGATAAGGTATTGGCTTCTTTGAAAAATTGAAGTGTCTATAGGTGTGTGGATTTATTTCTGGGTCTTCAGTTAGATTCCATTGACCAACCAGTCTCTTTCTATTTTACTACCATGCAATTATTATTATTATTGCTCTGTAGTAAAGCTTGAAATCAGGGATAGAGATACCTGTAGAAGATCTTTTATTGTACAGAATTGTTGTAGCTGTCCTGGGTCTTTTATTTTTCCATATGAAGTTGAAGATTGTTCTTTCAAAGACTGTAAAGAATTGTATTGGAGCTTTGATGGGAATTGCATTGTATCTGTAGATTGTTTTTGGTAAGATGTCCATTTTTACTATGTTAATTCTACCAATCCATAAGCATGGGAGTTGTTTCCATCTTCTGATGTCTTCTCCAATCTCTTTCTTCAGAGACTGGAAGTTCTTGTCATACAGGTCTTTCGCTAGCTTAATAGAGTTATACCAAGATACTATATATTATTTTTGGCTATAGTGAATTGTGTTGTCTAATTTCTTTCTCAGCCCCTTTGTCTCTCTGCCTGTTAGTTACTTTGGTGAAGGGTTTGTCTATCTTGCTGATTTTCTCAAAGAACTATCTCTTGGTTTTGTTTATTCTTTATATTGTTCTCCTTTTTCTAATTTATTAATTTCAGGTGAGAGTTTGATTACTGCAGCTCTACTTCTCTTGGGTGTGTTTGCTTCTTTTTGTTCTAGAGCTTTCACATGAGCTATTAAGTTGTTTGTATGACATGTCTCCAAGTTGCTAATATGAGCTCTCTCCAATTTCTTTATGAGGGCACTTAGTGCTATGAACTTTCCTCTTAGCACTGCTTTCATTGTGTCTCATAAGTTTAAGTGTGTTGTGCCTTCATTTTCATTGAATTCTTGGAAGTCTTTAATTTCTTTCTTTATTTTATCTCTGACATAGTGGTCATTCAGTAGGGATTATTTCAGTTTTCCTCAGTATGTTTGTTTTTGTTATTTCTGTTGTTATTGAAGTCTACTTTTAATTGATGTTTATCTTGTAGAATACAATGGGTTATTTCAATTTGGTTGAGGATTGCTTTGTGAACAACTGTGTGGTAGATATTGAAGAAAGTTATGTGAGACACAGAGAAAAAGGTATATTCTTTTGTGTTTGGTTGAAAAGTTCTGTAGATATTTATTATGTCCATTTGTTCATGACTTCATTTAGTTTTATTATTTCTTTATTTAAGTTCTGTCTTGATGTTCTGTCTCTTGGTGAAAGAGGAGTGCTAAAGTCTCCCACTATTAATGGGATCAATGTGTTATTGAAGATCTATCTATCTATCTATCTATCTATCTATCTATCTATCTATCTATCATCTATCTATCATCTATACAGATGTGGGTGCCCTTGTATTTGGGGAATAGATGTCCAGAATTGAGATGTCTTCTTGGTTTATTTTTTCCTTTGAACAGAATGAAGTGACATTCCCAATCTCTTTTGATTAATTTTGCTTGAAAGTCTATTTTATTGGAAATTAGGACGGCTAATTCAGATTGCTTCTTTTCATGGCTGGTAGACATTTAATTATTTCTAACCTGGATCACTGTAAATATAGCCTTATAAATAGTTGTTTATATGTTTTTTGGCATATATTTGTTTGCATTTTTTAATGACAGCAAAATTAGATATGTTATTAATGTTGAACATTTTTTCAACTCCCTATTTTGCCTTAACTCATATATTCTGATTTTGCTTTAAATAAAATATACAAATGCTCATGTTAGCATGATCTAGCTTGAAAATAAGTTACCTTTGCATAGCCTCATATTTGAGCATCAAGTAACATTCATTTATAATTAACTTAAACTTAATTTTATGCCTTTGTGTTCTCATCATTTTGAACTGTATTTACTCATACATAACCTGCAATCATTTACTTTCTGGGTAAAGTTATAAACATAAGTTTAAGTCTTTTTATTTATGTCTTGTAATTATATCTTTCAAATTTATGTCTTCTTTGTGAAGTGAGAGTAATATACTATAATCTAACATTTATTGTTGTCATGGGGATTGGGTAAATGTGCTAATTTGAAAGCACCTGCTTTATAATTTTCTGTGAATTTCGTTTCACTCTGACAGTGTTACCCACTTATGGACATATCATATGTCTCTGTGTCCCTTAAAACTATATAGTTGTTTCTATATCTGTATTTATATTTAATATATTGATCATTTGAAAGAAGAGATTGCTGTGGTATAAAAAAAAGTGTCTTATTGAAATTCTTAGATTAAAATGCTATCCCTCTAGGGCCTGCAACATTCCTCCAAGGGAAAGCTTAAGTTCCTGAGTTTTATCCAGAGAGCTTAGATTGGAAGGAGAAAATTGAATATTGGAAGTTGTTGCTTAGGTTCTCCATACATGTACAGAGACACACAAATCTACACTTATACGCACTCACATATGCACAATAATATAAGCATTATTATTATTATGTAACAGGGATTATTATGTGATAATGATTGCAATAAACTGAAAAACAAGTTTCATTCCTAAATCATAGTATTAGATGGAACACAATGAAACGAAGATTATTTTATAAGTATCATGCATTTGTTAACGGGATTAGTCCATTATATAATGAACTCAAAGTGGCTCCATTCTCCTTTCTACTCTGCTGTGATATATCAAAATATACCATCTATGAAACAATGGTAAAGAGCCCCCATCAGTCTTGAAATTCACTGAAGTTTTCATCTTGGATTTCTGAGTTATTAGATGTGTGACAGATAAATCCCTGCTGTTAAGTTTCTCACTTTACAATACATCATGATAGCATCCTAATCGGATTAAGATGTAGAACATGATGTAGTGTTTCCTCAAGATCCTAGCTATACCACCGCTAGGCATACATCCAAAAGATGCTCAAGTACACAACAAGGATATTTGCTCAACCATGTTCATAGCAGCTTTATTTGTCACAACCAGAACCTGGAAACAACTCAGATGTCCCTCAGTGGAGGAATGGATTCAGAAATTGTGGTACATTCACATAATGGAATACTACTTCGCAATTAAAAACAAGGAAACCATGAAATTTGCAAGGAAATCGTGGGGTCTAGAAAAGATCATCTTGAGTTCTGTATCCCAGAAACATAAAGGCACACATGGTCTATACTCACTTATAATTGCAGATTAGAACTATAGTATAGTACAAACATGCTAAAATGTGCTCATCTAAAGAAGCTAAGGAAGAAGGAGGACCCTGAGTAACATGATCTATCCTCACCCAGAAAGACAAATGGGATATACATAGCAAGAAGGAGAAAACTGGGAACAGTACAGGAGAATACCATTGGGAGCCTCTGAAAGGCTCTACCTATCAGGGTATCAAAGCAGATACTGAGACTCATATCCAAACTTTGGGCAAAGTTCAGGGAATCTTATGAAATAACAGGGAGAGAGAAAGACATGGAGGGGACAGGAGTTCCACAAGGAGAAAAACAGAAGCAAAAAATCTGGGCTCAGGAGTCTTTTCTGAGACTGATAAGCCAACCAAAGATCATGCATGGAGATATGGAGATAACCTAAAACCCCTGCATAGATATAGCCCATGGCAGCTCAGTCGCTAAGTGGGTTTCCTAGTAATGGGAACAGGGACTGTCTCTGAAATGAACTCAGTGGCTGGTTCTTTTATCATCTTCTCCTGAGGAGGGAGCAGCCTTATCTGGTCACAGAGGAAGACAATGAAGCCAGTCCTGATGAGACCTGATAAGCTAGTGTTAGATGGAAGGGGAGGAGAACATCCCTTATCAGTGGACTTGGAAAGGGGTATGGGTTGAGATGAGGGACAGAGGGTGTGATTGGGAGGGAATAAGGGACAGGGCTACAGCTGGGATACAAAGTAAATAGCTGTAATTAATGTAAGAATAAAAATTAAATTTAAAAAAATAATATAAACTGTGGAAAAGCAGAAGTCTTGCTTGCAGTAATTCGCAGATGTATGTGGTAAGTTCAGAGGGCCCTCCCTCAAAAAGAAACACTTTCACAGTTAGTGTGACTCCACTTACAGTATTCAATATAGAGAGTAAATTCAATTGCCATTGGACATATGAATAAGGAAAACAAACTATGTATATACAATAGAATGCAGTTACCATGTCGATGAATCTGAATGATGTTTCAAGAAGAAAGACACAGAAAAGATAAAGGTTGAGTGTTTCATTCAAGTAGTATTTCATCCAATTGATCTCACAGAGAGAGAGAATATAATTGTTTCTTAATGGAAGCTGCGATAGCCTGGAAGGTTGCTGTTAAAAAAAAAAAAGAAAAGAAAAAAGCAAAACCCAAAACCCAAAACCCAAAACCCAAAACCCAGACCAAAACAAAACCAAAAATTACAAGAAATTCAACAGATCAACAGTTCCATAGTACAATGTGGTCACCATAGTTAATGACAATATATTGTGATCTTGATAAACAAAGGGAATAAGCCCAGCAGATGGCTCAGCAGACAGATACTTGCATCTAAGCCTAACTATGTGAATTCAATCCCAAGGACCCAATTTCTGATAGTTGTTCTTTGGCCTCTAAACACATACATATATGCATACATACATACACATATACACACTTTTAATTTTAATTTTTAATAAAAGAATACTGAAGAAAAACTACCTATTGTTCTAACTGAAAAATAGGTATTATGTGAAGTCACAATTTGGTAATTAGTTCAGTGTGCTTGTGTGTGTGTGTGTGTGTGTGTGTGTACATGTATGTATGCATGTATGTGTTTACACTATGTTTACTTGATAAATACCTACAATTCTACTTGTCCATTCAATAAATTGAAATTAAAATTTTAATAGGAGCTCTACAAGGAAAGCAACAGAACCAAGAAATCTGGGCCCAGAGGTCTTTTCTGAGACTGATACTCCAACCAATGACCATTCATGGACATAATGTAGAACCCCTGCACAGATGTAGCCCATGACATCTCACTCTCCAAGTGGGTGCCATAGTAAGGGGAACAGGGACTGTCTCTGACATGAACTCAGAAGCTGACTCTTTGTTCACCTCCCCCTAATGGAGGAGAAACCTTACCAGGCCACAGAGGAAAACAACACAGCCAGTCCTGATGACACCTGATAGACTAGGGTCAAATGGAGGGAGAGGAGGACCTCCTCTATAAGTGGATTTGGAGAGGGGGATGGGATGAGATGAGGAAAGGAGGGTAGGATTGGAAGGGAATGAGGGAGGGGGCTGCAGGTGGGATACAAAGTGTATATACTATAATTAATATAAAAAATTAAAAGTAAAAATAAAAGAATATAAACTTTAGATGATGAATCATTTCAAATTGTACTTTTCTACTTACTTGTAACTTTATATTTGACAATTTTTATTATTTTTTCTACAAAGTCTTGATTTGAGAATGGATATAATGTGGTAGCACCTATGTCAAAAATTGTGTGACTATTAAGTGATTTATGCAAAGAATTTGAAACAACACATCAAAAACAGTTATCTCACACTATGTACAAAATCAACTCAAGACGGATTATAGTCTTTTTTACCTTTATTATTTTATTTTTTCTGTTTTTTTAAATTTTTATTAATTACAGTTTATTCATTTTGTATCCACCCTGTAACTCCCTCCCTCCTCCTCTCCCAAACTCCCCCTCCATCTTCCCCAACTATGTCCCTCTCTCAGTCCACTGAAAAGGGAAGTCCTCCTTCCCTTTCCTCTGATTCCAGTCTATCAGGTCTCATCAGGAGTGATTACATTGTCTTCTTCTGTGGCCTGGTAAGGCTGTTCCCCCACTCTGGGGGAGGTGATCAAAAAGCAGGCCAATTAGTTCATTTCAGAGACAGATCCTGTCCCCATTTCTATGGAGGCCACATGGATACTGAACTGCCATAGGCTACTCTGTGCAAGAGTTCAAGGCCATCTTCATGAGTGGACTTTGGCTGGATTATTTATCAGTTCCAAAAAAGACCCCTGTGCCCAGACTTTTAGGATCTGTCGCTGTCTTTGTGGAACGTCTGTCCTCTCCAGATCTTACTATCTCCCACAACTTTCATAAGATTCCCTGTACTCTACCAAAAGTTTAGCTACGAGTCTCTACATCTGCCTCGATATCTTCCAGGGTAGAGCCTTTCAGAGGCCCTCTGTGGTAGGCTCCTGTCCTGTTCCCTGTTTTCTCCCTCCTCTGATGTACATCCTCTTTGCCTTTCTGAATGGGGTTTGAGCATCTTGGCCAGAGTACTCCTTCCTGAATAGCTTCCTTGGGTGCACAGATTTTAGAATGTTTTTCCTATATTAGGTGTTTATTATCTAATTATGAGTGAGTATATACCCTGTGTGTCTTTATGTTTCTGGGATACCTCACTCAGGATGATCTTTCCCAGTCCCCACAATTTCCCTGCAATTTTCATGATTTCCCTGTTTTTTTTATTGCTGATAAATATTCCATTGTGTAGAAGAACCTAAATTTCTCTATCCATTCCTCAACTGAGGAGCATCTGGGTTGTTTCCAGCTTCTGGGTATTCCAAATAAAGCTGATACAAACATGGCTGAGCAGATGTACTAGTTGTATACTTAAGCATCATTTGGATACATGCCTAGCAGTGGTGCTGGATCCTGAGTTAGCACATTTCCTAATTATCTAAGAAAGCACCATATTGATTTCCAAAGTGGTTGTGCAAGTTTACATTCACACTAGCAATGGAGGAGGGCTCACCTTTCCCCACAACCTTTCCAGCATGTGTTGTCACTTGCATTATTCATCTTAGCCATTCTGATGGGTGTAAGGTGAAATCTCAGGGTCATTTTGATTTGCATTGCCCTGATAACTACGGATGTTGAACATTTCTTTAAGTGTTTCTCTGCCTATCAATATTCCTCTATTGAGAATTCTCTGTTTAGTTCTGTATCCCATTTCTTAATTGGATTACTTGATTTGTTGATGTCAAACTTCTTGAGTTCTTTATATATACTGGATATTAGCCCTCTGTCAGATATAGAGTTGGTGAAGATCTTTTCCCAATTTCTATGCAGTCATTTTGTTTTGATGACTGTGTCGTTTGCTTTACAGAAGCTTTTCAGTTTCATGAGGTCCCATTTATTGAGCGTTGCTCTTAGAGCCTGTGCTGCTGGTGTTCTGTTCAGGAAGTTGTTTCCTCTGCCAATGAGTTCAAGGCTCTTCCCCACTTTTTTCTTCTAACAGGTTTAGTGTATCTTATTTTATATTGAGGTATTTGATCCACATGGACTTTAGTTTTGTGCAGGGTGATGAGTATGGATCTATTTGCATTTTTCTACATGTAGACATCCAGTTAGACCAGTACCTTTTGTTGAAGATTCTTCCTTTTTTTCCATTAAATGGCTTTGGCATCTTTGTCAAAGGTGTCCATAATTGTGTGTATTTATTTAAGGGTCATCTATTTGATTCCATTTTTCCACCAGTTGGTTACTATGCCAGTACCATGCTGTTTTTAGTATTGTTGCACTATAGTACAGCTTAAGATCAGGGATGGAGATACCTCCAGAAGATCTTTTATTGTGGAGGATTGTTTTAGCAATTCTGGGTTTCTTGTTGTTCCATATGAAGTTGAGAATTTTTCTTTCAATGTCTGTAAAGAATTGTGTTGGTAATTTGATGGGAATTGCATTGAATCTGTAGATTGCTTTTGGTAAGATGGCAATTTTTACTATGTTAATCCTGCCAAGTCATGAGCATAAGAGATCTTTCCATCTTCCGATATTTTCTTTTAATTCTTTCTTTAGAGACGTGAAGTTTTTTTTTGTTTTGTTTTGTTTTTTCATACGAGTCTTTGACTTTTTTGATTAGGGTCACACCAAGGTATTCTATGTTTTTTTGTTGTTGTTGTTTTGTTTTGTTTTTGTGTATGTGTGTGGCTATAGTGAAAGGTGTTGTTTCCCTAATTTCATTCTCAGCCCTTTTGTCTTTTGTATACAGTAGGGTGCTGATTTTTTTTGAGTTAATTTTGTATTTAGCCACTTTGCTGAAGGTGTTTATCAGTTGTAGGTATTCCCTGGTAAAATTGTTAGGCTCAGTCACTTATACTATCATATCATTTGCAAATAATGATACTTTTACTTCTTCCCTTCTGATTTGTTTCCCCTTGATCTCCTTCAATTGTCTTATGACTCTAGCAAGGACTTACAGAACTATATTGAAGAGATATGGAGAGAGTGGACAGCTTTGTCTTGTCCCTGATTTCAATGAGATTGCTTTAAGTTTCTCTCCATTTAGTCTGATTTTAGCTATAGGCTTGCTGTATATTTCCTTTACTATGTGTAGGTATGTGCCTTGTATCCCTGATCTCTCCAAGACATTAAACATGACAAATGTTGGGTTTTGTCAAATGCTTTTTCAGCATCTAAGGAGATGATCATGTGGTTTTTCTCCTTCAGTTTGTTTATATGGTAGATCACATTGATGGATTTCTCTATATTGAACCATCCCTGCATACCTGGGATGAAGCTTACTTGGTCATAATCGATGATATCTTTGAAGTGTTCTTGTATTCAGTTTGCAAGTAGTTTGTTGAGTATTTTTGCATTGATGTTCTTAAGGGAGACTGGCCTTTCTTTGTTGGGTCTTTTTGAGGTTTAGGTACCAAAGTGACTGTGACTTCATAGAATGCATTTGGTCGTGTTCCTTATGTTTCTATTTTGTGCAATAGTTTGAAGAGTATTGGTATTACCACTTCTTTGAAGGTCTGGTAGAATTCTGTGCTGAAACCACTGGTCCTGGGCTTTTTTTGCATGGGAGACTTTGATAATTGCTTCTATTTCCTTAGGGGATATAGGAGTATTTAATTGATTTCCCTGACCTTGACTTAATTTGGATAAATGTAATCTATCAATAAAATTGTCCATTTCATTTAGATTTTTAAATTTTGTGACATATAAACTTTTGAAGTAAGACTTAATGATTGTTTGGATTTCCTTAGAGTCTGTTGTTACGTCCCCCATTTCATTTCTGATTTTGGTAATTTGGATAGTATCTCTTTGCCTTTTAGTAAGTTTGGCTAAGATTTTGTCTATCTTGTTGATTTTCTCCAAGTACCGTCTCTTGGTTTCATTGATTTTTTGAATTGTTTTCTTTGTTTCCAATTCATTGATTTCAGCCCTGAGTTTGATTATTTCCATCTATCTATTCCTCTTTGGTGTGTCTGCTTCTTTTTTTTTTTTTTTTTTACTAGGGCTTTTAGGTGAGCAATTAAGTTGCTTGAATGAGATTTTTCGAATTTCTTCTTGTAGGCACTTAGTGTTATGAATTTTCTTCTTAGCACTGCTTTCACTGTGTCCCATAAATTTGGGTATGTTGTGTCTTCATTTTCAATGAATTCTAGGTAGACTTTAATTTCTTTCTTTATTTCTTCCCTGACCCAGCTGTCATTTAGTAGCGAGTTGTTCAGTTTCTATGAGTGTGTAGGCTGTTTGCTATTTCTATTGTTGTTGAGGTCCAGTTTTATTCCATGATGATCAGATCGGATGCAGGTCATTATTTCAATCTTTTTGTATGTGTTGAGACTTCCTTTGTGACCAACTATATGGTCTATTTTGGAGAAGGTTCCAGGAGGTGTGGAGAAGGTAAATTCTTTTGTGTTTGGGTGAAAGATTCTGTAGATGTCTGTTAAGTTCATTTGATTCATGACCTCTGTTAAAGACATTGTTTCTTTGTTTAATTTCTGTTTTGTTGACCTGTCCTTTGTTGAGATTGGGGTGTTGAAGTCTCTCACTATTAATATGTGGGGATCTATGTGTTGTTTAAGTTTTATTAGTGTTTCTTTTACAAATGTATGTGCCCTTATATTTGGGGCATAGATATTCAGGATTGGGATGTCTTTGTGGTAGAATTTCTCATTGATGTTTATGAAGTATCCTTCTCCATGTCTTTTTATTTATTTTGGTTGAAAGTCTATTTTATCAGATATTAGAATGGCTACTCCTGTTTGCTTCTTGGATCCATTTGCTTGGAAAGCCGTCTTCAGCCTCAGGTAATGTCTATCTTTGTGACTTAGGTGTGTTTAATGTATCCAACAGATTTTTGGGTCTTGTTTACACATCCATTCTGTTAGTCTGTGTCTTTTTATTGGAGAATTGGGTCCATTGATGTTGAGAGAGATTAATGACCAATGGCTGTTAGATCCTTTGATTTTGATGTTGGCTCTGGTAGTAAGTTTGTTGGGTTGGTTACTTTTTGTTTTGCTGTAGTGAGGTTAATTATTTCCTGTGTTTTCTTGAAAGTAGTTAGTTTTCTTGGCTTGTATTTTTCCTTCTACTCTTTTCTGTAATGCTGGATTTGTTTATAGGTATTGTTGAAATTTGTTTTTGTCGTTGAATATCTTGTTTTTTCTGTCTCTGCTGACTGAGAGTTTTGCTGGGTATAGTAGCCTAGGCTGACATCTGTGTTCTCTTAGGTTCTGCATGATATTCGTCCAGGCCCTTCTAGTTTACATAGTCTCTGTTGAGAAATCAGGTGTGATTCCGATGGGTTTGCCATTGTATGTTACTTGGCTTTTTTCCCTTGCAGCTTTTAGCATTTTTTCTTTGTTCTGTATGCTTACTGTTTTAATTATTATGTGGCAGGAGGATTTTCTTTTCTGGTCTTATTTATTGGGTGTTCTGTAGGCCTTTTGTGTTATTATAGACCTCTCCTTTAAGTTGGGGATATTTTCTTCAATTATTTTGTTGAAAATATTTTCTGGGTCTTGGAGGAGGAAATCTTCTTTTCCTCTATTCCTATTATTCTTAGGGTTTTTTTTTTTCTTTCCATATTTTCTTGGATTTCTTGGACTGTCTGTGTCAGGAATTTTTTAGATTTATTATTTTCTTTTTTTGGATACAACAATTTCTTCCATTGTATCATCCACACCTGAGATTCTTTCTTCCATCTCTTGTAGTCTATTGGTTATGCTTACCTCTGTTGTTCCTGTTTTCTTCCCTAAATTCTTTTTCTTCACAATTTCCTCCATTTGTGCTTTCTTTGATTTTTCCAATTCTATCTTCACATATTGAGCAGTTTTGTTGATTTCCTTTACCTGTCTGAGTTTATTTTCCTGTTTTTCCTTCAATTCCTTCAGCTGTTTGTCTGAAAAATCCTCTGTTTCTTTTATTTCTTTCAGTGATTTAAGTATTTCCTCTCTAAAGGCCACCAACTGTTCGGCTGCAACTTCCTATGTTTCTTTACGGGTGGCCATAATCTGTTTGACTTTATCTTCCTTTAGTTCTTTATACATTTTATTTGTTTTCTTTATTATCTTCTTCATAAGCATAGATGTTAAGTCATCTTCTTGAATTTCATTTATGCTGGGATGTCCAGGGCTGCTTTCCCCTGAATAACTGGGTTCTGGAGATGCCATATTGCTCTGTCCTTAGTTGGTTGAGCTTTTATGTAGGCCTGTACCTATTGTTCTATCTTAGGTGTTGGGTGTTAGTTTATGGTGGTTCCTGGAATCCAGTGGTAGAGAGAATCCCCTTGGCAGGAAGATGATTTTTCATGAAGGAAGCCTCCTCAACTTTTTGAGTATGGTCACTGAATGGCCTATGCTTTTCAGGAATTACCACAGCTCACCTCAGGCATACAGACCTGAGGGGTAACTGTGGTCCTTGTTACTCCAGTGGGCTCTGCCCTCACCCGGAGAAGTCCTGGAGACAGCTGCCCTGCTTCTGGGTTACTTGCTGGAAATTTAGTGAGCTGCTGCTGTAACCTCGGTGCTCTGTGGTTTGGTCAGTTTAATTAGGGATAACTGTTTGCCCCTTGGAACAGTATCTGTGGGTTGATCTCGGGGATCCGAGGCTTCTCTAGGTCTGAGGTTGGAGCCCTGTTCCCCAGTACCTAAGTGCTAATCAGGGGCAGGTGAGTTCTGCTCTCATGCATGCAGCTGGAAGCTAGAGTCTGGAGCCTGTGGATAGCCAGAAACTTTTCTGGAGCTAGGTGTTCTGAGGTAGGGCCAGTTGTTTCCCCCACTGTGGAGTTTTCTTCCAATAGGAAGATCTAGTCTGTGGTGTTTGGAGTGTTTTGTAGAGCGTGCAGGCCCTGGTAGTTTGTGGCTCCAACCTGGTAACTGGGCAGGAACCTGAGACCTTTTCCCGAGAACTTTCCCGTGTGTGCTGGTGTGTGTGTGTGGGGGGGGGAGGGTTGGCTGAGTGCACTAAACTGTGGGGTTTTCTCAGACAGGGACTCCAAGTCTCTGGTGCCCTGGGGCACATTTCTGTCTGTGATGGATAGTCAGGCATGCAGCAGGTCTCTGTGCTCTCTGCTGGAGCCTAGCTCAGGGCTTGTGGTGTGTGCCTGCCAGTCTGCATGACCTTTTCCAAGGAAAGACTGGTTGACCTGAGGTCAGTCCCATTTCCTTCCCTGTGGGTTTTTCTCTAACCTGGTACTCCCAGTCTCTGGTGTTTTTGTGCCCACAGTTCAGACTGGTAGGGTGATCAGGACAGGTAGGCATGTGGCTCTGGTCTGGCTACCAAGTGCCTGTACCACAGGGATCTCTTCCGGGTTCTGGCTGTGTGACCTGAGAGTGGACCCGACTGAATCCCACACTGTGGAGTTTCCTTTCACCTAGGAAACATGATCGTGTTGTTTTAGGGCCCAGAGTTCAGTCTCTTGGTTGCTCTACAGACACTACTGTCTTGTTCCTCAGATGCCGTGTCTCCTGGTGCCACCATCTTGGATTCCCCCTAAAAAGGTAGATTATAGTCTTGAACATGAAAGAAGAGCTAAACTTTTCAAGAAAAACAAATGAAGACTTTCCTGTCATTGCTTTTTTTTTTTTTTTTTTACAATTACTGATGTCAACAACACCAAAAGAATTAAAAGAAAAAAAAAAAAAAACTCTTGGAGAAGATGGCAGCACAGTCCGCAAAGAGTAACTGAACAGCTTTTCAGTCATGAGAGAAAGGTGACCTGCAGTCCGTACTCTGGACCCACAAACTCCGATGTCTGTTTTTCTCAGATGAGAGGAGAATCCACAGGAATACTCCAAAATTTATCTTCAGTCCAGCTGGCTAATACTGGGAAAAGTTCCTGCATAACACTGACTTATTCCTAGGCTACCTGCCCAAACCCTCCATATGTGGATTACTCCCTGGGACCAGGAGGGGCATGCATCTCCAACCCCTCAGCCCTAAGCCAAATGTCCAGGCCCACTTTCTGTGGATACCATCAAGAGACCGGCAGCTGGCTGCTCAGACGTTGGGCCATCTGTATATTCACTCCATCCCTACCTGTAGAGTGAATACCTTCCAGTACCGAGGGTAACTATCCAAACTTGGAGTCATACTCTCACAGTCCTGCCCACACCTTGTGAGTACTAGTGGCTCCTGGTTCCAAACCATGGAGCCCACTCTTACCTTTCTGGTATCAGCTGCTACTGGTGGCCACTCTCACCACCCTGTATAGGGGATACCTTATGGTACTGTAGGGGAGGCACTGCTCCATTCTGCCTGTTCACCTCCTGCCTTCAGATCACCCAGGTCAGAATCAGCTAGCACAACATGGAACAGTGAACATAGTGAAGCTGAGCCCTCTCCATTATCTGCCATCTCCAAGAAGCCAGTGGATCACTGGAGCTGTTCTAAACACAGAAATTTTAGCCAGCAACCTGACTCACCTAGACCAGAAACAGTGAGCAGAGCACAGACAGAGAATCCAGTAGATTTGAGCTAGGCACCTGGCCCAAGGTCAATTTTCCTCCACCTAAGGAGGCCTGTGAGGAACTGGAGCAGGTCAAGAATCAGAAATCTTACTGTCAGCTCACCAGCAGCCTAGCTCACCTGAGTCAGAAACAAGGAGTCCAGCATAGCCAGTGTAGCCAGAGAAACTGAACCAGGCTTAGGACACAAATTCCATCCTCCATCATCTTAAAGAAGCCTGTGGGGCACTGGATCAGCTCTAGGCTCTGAGATATCCCTGCCTGCGCTTCAGCTACCTGGCAAACCTGGGTCACAAACTAGGAACCAGCAGAGACAGGGAGTCCATGAGAAACTACTTGAGACTCTAGAGAGACAGGTGGACCCAGTGTTCAGTACAGGCTCCAGGAATAATCAAAAACAACAGAAAACCAGAAGGCTAGACGCAGGTGTAAGAATACTGGCAAAAAAAAAAAAAAAAAAAAAAAACAGCATGGCTTCACCAGAATCTCAAAAAATCAACAGGTATTATATTGCAGCTGAAACACAGGGAAATGATATGATGTCTATAATTATGCAGTTATTTGAGACACATAAAGAGGTAACAAAATTGTATAGAGGCAGTTAAATATGAAATGAACAACAACAACAAAAAATAGAGGCCGTCATGGACAGACAGGAATCCACATTCAAACAGATGAAAGAACTAGCACAAGACATCAAAACAGAATTAGAATCAATAAAGAAAAAACAAACAAAGAAAATCCTGGAGTTGAAGAACTTAGAGAAGAGAACAGGAACCACAAAGGTAAGCATCACCAAGAGAATACAGGAGATGGAGGAGAGACTCTCAGGTGTTGAAGTTACAACTGCAGAAATCGATACACCTCTGAAAGAAAAAATAATTGGAAAAATTTCAGACATAAAATATCCAAGAAATCAAGGACACCATGAAAAGAAGAAATCTAAGAATAATAGGAATAGGAGAAGGAGAAGAAGAAGAAGAAGAAGAAGGAGGAGGAGGAGGAGGAGGAGGAGGAGGAGGAGGAGGAAACAAAGAAAAGAAAATCATAGAAGTAAATATCTCCAGCCTTAAGAAAGAGATGTATTTAAACAAACAAAAGTCCTACAGAACACCACATAGACTATACCAGAAAAGAAATATCCTCAGCCACATATTACTCAAATCACTGAATCTACAGAACTATGTATATAATAAAAACAGCAAGGGAAAAAAGACAAGTAATATATGAAGATAGACCTCTCAGAACCACACCAGATTTCTCAACAGAGTTATAAAAATGAGAAAGGACTGGGCCGATATCATGCAGAAACTAAGAGACCAAAGATGCCAGTCTATACTACTATAACCAACAAAGCAAGATGTTCCATGACATAACTAAATTTAAAAAATATATACACAGCAAGCCGGCATTACAGAAGAAACTAGAAAGAAAACTCCAAACCACCGAAATCAGTTACACCCAAGAAAACACAGGACAAAGACACAATCACAACAAAAAAGTAAAAGAAAACAAGCACACTAACATAAAATCACCACCAATTCCCACAACAAAAGAAACAAGGGGGGAGTGGAGAGATGACTCAGTGGTTAAGAGCACCAGCTGCTTCTTGTAGAGGTCCTGAGTTTAATTTCCAGCAACCTCATGGTGGCTCAAAACCATATATATAGAATGTGATTTCCTTTTCTTGTATGCATCAAACATCACTAATATACTAAATAAATAAATAAATAAATAAGTCTTCAAAAAAGGGAAAATAAAAAAGAAACTAGCAATCATTGGTCAGTAATATCTAGTAATAGCAATGGTCTCAACTTCCCATAAAAAAGACAGAGACTAGCAGAATGGTTGCAGAAACAGCATCCAATATTCTTCTGCATTTAAGAAACACACCTCTGCTGCAAAGATAGACAGAACCTCAGAGTAAAGAGCTGGAAAAAATGTTTGCAAAGCAAAAGGACCCCAAAATTAAGCTGGAGTAGCCATTGTAATAGGTAATAAAATAGACCTTCAGTGAAAATTAATCAAAAGAGATAGAGAGGGACTCTTGATTCTCATCAAAAACTAAAATCCATCAGGAGCATATCACAATCCTGCACATCCTGTATGCTCTAGCATTTCTCAAAGAAACATTAAATCTTAAATCACACATAGATCCCAACACCTTAATAGGGGGAGACTTCAACACCCAATTCATGCCAAGGGACAGATCATGGAGACAGAAGCTAAACAGAGAAATAATGAAGCTAACAGATGTCATGAATCAAATGGACCTAATAGATGTCTATAGAACTTTTCATCCAAACACAAAAGATTATTCCATTTTCTTAGCATTTCATTGAACCATCTTAGCATTTCATTGAACCATCTCCCAAACCATCTCCCAAACTGATCATATAGTCACAGAATAGAAAAAAGTGACACACACATGGAAACTGAACATCTCTCTACTCAATGAAAACCAGGTCAGGGAGGAAAGAAAGAAAGAAATTAAAGACTTCCTAGAATTCAATGAAAATGAAGGTAGAGCTTACCCAAACTTAAGTAGCATAATGAAAGCAATTCTAAGAAGGAAGTTCATAGGACTAAGTGCCTTCAAAAAAAAGTTTGAGACATTTTATACAAGCAACTTGACAGCTCTAGGAAAAAAGAAGCAGACACACCCAAGAGGAGTAGACAATTGGAAATAATAAAACTCAGGGCTGAAATAATACATTAGAAACAAAGAGAACAATTCAAAGAATCAATGAAACTAAGAGCTGGTTTTTTTTGAGAAAATCAAATAGATAGAAAAACATTTAGCCAAATTAAAGGGCAAAGGGACACTATCCAAGTCAACAAAATCAGAAATGAAAATCAGCACACAACAACAGACACTGAGTAAATCCAAAGAATCTTTAATTACTACTTCAAAAGCTTATATGCAACAAAATTTAAAAATGTAAATGAAATGGACAATTTTCTTGGTAGATTTCATTTACAAAACCTGAATCAACATCAGGTAAATAAATTAACTATTCCTATATCTCCTAAGGAAACAGAAGCTGTCATCAAAAGTTTCGCATCCAAAAAAAAAAAAAAAAGACTAGGGCCAGAGGGTTTCACTGCAGAATTCTACCAGACCTTCAATGAAGAGCTAATAAAAATACTCCTTAAACTCTTCCACAAAATAGTAACAGAAGGAACACTACTAACTTCATTCTATGAGGCCACATTCACCTTGATACATAAACCACACAAAGACCCAAAAAAAGAAAGAGAACTTAAGATCAAACTTGCTTATGAACAAAGATGCCAAAATTCTCAATAAAATACTAGCAAAGACAGGAGGACAATGCAGCCAGTTCTGATGAGACCAGATAAGCTAGGGTCAGATGGAAGGGGAAGAAGACCTTCCCTATCTATGGACTTGGAGAGGAGCATAGAAGGAGTTGAGGGAGGGGAAGAGGGAGGAAACAACAGCTGGGATACAAAGTAAATAAACTGTAATTAATATAAACAATGAAAATATAATTTAAAAATACTAGCAAACAGAACCTAAGGACACTTGTAATATATCATAAAACATGACCAAGTAGGTTTAATCCCAGGAATGCAGAGGTGGTTCAACATACAAAATCCATAAATATAATCCACCATATAAAAAAACTGAAAGAAAAAAAATGAAAAAAAAAAAAAAAAGCACGATCATATCCTTAGATGCCAAAAAAAGCCTTTGACAAAATCCGGGATATCAGGCACATACATACCTAAACATAGTGAAAGCAATATGCAACAAGCCTATATATAACCAACACCAAATTAAATGAAGAGAAAATTAAATCAATCCCACTGAAATCATGGAAAAGGCATGGCTGCCCTTTTTCTGTGAATCTATTCAACGTAGTTCTTGAAATCTTGGTGAATGCAATAAGACAACTAAAAGAGATCAAGAAAATACAAATCAGAAAGGAAGAAGTCAAGGTATTACTATCTGGGGAAGGTATGATAGCATACATGAATGACCACAGAAATTCTACTAGAAAACTCCCTCAGCTGATAAACACCTGCAACAAAGTGGCTGGATACTAAATTAACTTCAAAAATTTCAAGTTCTCCTGCATACGAAAGATAATTGGCTGAAAAGACATTACAGAAACAAAACCGTTCACAATAGCCACAAATAACCTTAAGTAATTTGGTGTGATTCTAACAAAGGTGAAAGACCTGTATGTAAAAAAAAAAAAAAAGAAAAAGAAAAAAAGAAAGAAAGAAAGAAAGAGTAAGAAAAAAACTTGAACTCTGTAAAAGAAATTGAAGAACTTATCAGAAGATGGAAAGCTCTCTGTACTCATGGATCAGTAGGATTAACATAGTCAAATGGCCATCCTACAGAAGCATTCTACAGAGCTAAAGCAGTTCCCATCAAAATAACAACAAAGGTTTTTACAGACCTTGAAAAAACAATTTTAACCTTCATATAGAAAAAAGAAAAAAAGACTCTCTAAAACAATCCTGTACAATAACAGATCATTTGAAGGTGTGTCCATCCCTGATCTCAAGCTGTATTACAGAGCAACAGTAATTTAAAAAAAGCATGGTATTGGCATAGAAACAGAATGGTGGATCAAGGGAATGAAAAAGAAGACCGAGAAATAAACCCACACACCTACGAATACTTGATCTTTGACATAGAAGCCAAAACCGTACAATGGAAAAAAAGATAACATATTAAATAAATGGTGCTGGTCTAACTGGATGGCTACATATTGAAAAATGAAAATAGACCCATATTTATCACCCTGCACAAAAGTAAAGTCTAAGTGGATAAAAGACCTCAAATTAAACCAGACCAGCTAAAATTGGGGAAAAGTCTTGAACTTATTGCCACAGGAGACAACTTCTAAATATAAGACCAACAGCATTGACTCAATTATCCACAATCAATAAATGGGACTTTATGAAATTGAAAAGTTTCTATAAAGCAAAGGAAGCTCTAATCAGAAAAAAATGAAAGCTTACACACTGGGAAAGGATCTCTACTAATCCTATATCTGACAGTGAGCTAATATCCAGAATATAAAAATAACTCAAGAAGGTAAACAACAACAAATTATTTAATCCAAATAAAAATGGGGTACATAAGTAAACAGAAAATTCTCAATAGATGAATATCAAATGGCAGAGAAAGACTTAAAGAAATGATCAACATCAGGGAAATACAGCGAAAATTGACCCTGAGATTCAACTTGCACCCAAAAGAACGTCCAAAATAAAAAAAAAACTCAAGTTACAACACATGCTAGAGAGGATGTGGAGAAAGGGGAAGAATGTGGTGAGAATGTAAACTTGTACAGCCATTGTGGAAATCAATCTGGAGCTTTCTCAGAAAATTAGGAATAGTACTACCTCAAGATTCAACTATACCACTCCTAGGCATATATCTAAAATATGCTTAAGTATATAACAAGAACATTTGCTCAACCATGTTTGCAGAAGCTTTGTATGTAATAGTAAGAAACTTGAAACAATCCGGATGTCCCTCAACTGAGGAGTGGATACAGAAATTGTGGTACATTTACACAGTGGAATACTGGAATAGCATTTCCTCAAGATCCAGCTATACCAATGCTAGGCATATAACCAAAAGAAGCCCAAGTACTCAATAAGGACATCTGCTCAACCATGTTGGTAGCAGCTTTATTTGTAATAGCCAGAAGCTGGAAACAACTCAGATGCCCCTCATCAGAGTAATGGATACAGAAATTGTGGGGCAGCTCCACAATTGAATACTACTCAGCAATAAAAAACAAGGATATCATGAAATTTGCAGAGGAAAACTTCAGAATCCTCCCAAGTGGATTCTCCCCGCCCCAGGACACAGCAGGCACCAGAAATGAAGAGATAACACCTGAGACAGAGAGATGGGTAGAGGCTAGCGAAAAAGCACAACCAACAAAAGACAAAACAACATGGCATCCCCAGAACCCAGTTATCCAGGGGCAAGTAGCCCTGGATACCTTAACATAAGTGAAATTCAAGAAGATAACCTTACATCTATGCTAATGAAGAGGTTAATGGAGGAAGTGAATAAAATGCGTAAAGAATTAGGGGAAGATATAATAAAACAGATTATGGTCATCTGTAAAAAAATACAGGAAGATGCAGCCAAAAAGTCTGAGTCACTGAAAGAAATAAAAGAAACAGAGGAACGTTCAAACAAACAGCTGAAGGAATTGAAGGAAAAACAGGAAAATACAGTCAAGCAGGTGAAGGAAATAAACAAAACAGATCAAGATCTAAAGATAGAATTAAAAAAAAAAAACACAAACGGAGGAAATCATGGAGAGGGAGAACCTAGGGAAGAAAACAGGAACTAAAGAGGTAGCATAATCAACAATCTACAAGAGGTGGAAGAAAGAATCTCAGGTATGGAAGATAAAATGGAAGAAATCAATGTATCCATCAAAGAAAATGATAAATCTAAAAAAAATCCTGACCATCCAAGAAATTCAAGACAACATAAAAAGGCAAAACCTAAGAATAATAGGAATAGAGGAAAAAAAGATTCCCTCCTCCAAGGCCCAGAAAATATTTTCAACAAAATCATTGAAGAAAATTTCCCCAACTTAGAGGGGAAGCCTATAAGAATACAAGAAGCCTACAGAACACCTAATAAATTAGACCAGAAAAGAAAATCCTCCTGTCACATAATAATCAAAACAGTAAATATACAGAACAAAGAAAAAATACTAAAAGCTGCAAAGGAAAAAGGCCAAGTGACAAATAATGGCAAAACCATCAGAATCACACCTGAATTCACAACAGAAACTATGAAAGCAAGAAGGGCCTGGAAGAATATCATGCAGACCCTAAGAGAAAACAGATGTCAGCCTAGGCTACTGTACCCAGCAAAACTCTCAGTCCTCATACACAGAAACAACAAGATATTCAACAACAAAAACAAATTTCAACAGTACCTACACACAAATCTAGTGTTACAGAAAACACTAGAAGGAAAAATACAACCCAAGAAAACTAACAACTTTCAAGAAATCATAGGAAATAGATAACCTCACTACAGCAAAACAAAAGTAGCCAAACACACAAACACACTACCATGGCCAACATCAATATCAAAGGATCTAACAGCCACTGGTCATTAATCTCCCTCAACATCAATGGATTCAATTCTCCAATAAAAAATCACAGATTAACAGAATGGATGCATAAACAAGACCCAACAATCGGTTGCATACAAGAAACACACTTAAAGTAGATTTTCAACCAAAATCAACCAAAAGAGATAAATAAGGACACTTCATACTCATTAAGGGAAAAATCCACCAGGAAGATATTACAATCCTGAACATCTATGCCCCAAATACAAGGGCACCCACATTTATAAAAGAAATTTTAATAAAACTAAAACCACACATAGACCCCCACACATTAATAGTGGGAGACTTCAACACCCCACTTTCAACAAAGGACAGGTCAACAAAACAGAAATTAAACAAAGAAACAATAACTTTGACAGAGGTGATGAATCAAATGGACCTCACAGACATCTACAGAAACTTTCAACCAAACTCAAAAGAATTTACATTCTTCTGAGCACCTCAAGAAACCTTTTCCAAACTAGACCATATAGTTGGTCACAAAGCAAGTCTCAACACATACAAAAGATTGAAATAATCACCAAAGAGTAATAGATGGCTGGAAATAATCAAACTCAGGGCTGAAATCAATAAATTAGAAAGAAATAAAACAATTCAAAGAATCAATGAAACCAAGAGCTGGTTCTTTGAGAACATCAACAAGATAGACAAACCCAAAGCTAAAATAATTAAAAGGCAGAGAGAAACTATCCAAATCAACAAATTGAAACAAAAAGGGGGACCTAACCACAGACACTGAAGAAATCCAAACAATAATTAGGTCTTACTTCAAAAGTCTATAGGCCAAAAAATTTGAAAATCTAAATGAAATAGACAATTTTCTTGACCGATTTTATATACCAAAGCTGAATCAAGATGAGGCAAAACAATTGAATAGTCCTATATCCCCTAAGGAAATAGAAGCTGTCATCAAAAGGCTACCATGCAATAAAAGTCCATATCCAGATGGTTTCAGCACCGAATTCTACCAGACCTTCAAAGAAGAGCTAACACCAATACTCTTCAAACTATTCTACAAGATAGAAACAGAAGGAACACTACCAAACTCATTCTAGGAAGCCACAGTCACCTTGGTACCTAAACCTCACAAAGACCCAACAAAGAAAGAGAATTTCAGGCCAATCTCCCTCATGAACATGATGCAAAAATACTCAACAAAATACTTGCAAAACGAATCCTAGAACACATCAAAGATATTATCCACTATGACCACGTAGGCTTCATTCCAGGCATGCAGGGGTGGTTCAATATATGGAAATCCATCAATGTGATCCAACACATAAACAAACTGAAGGAAAAAACCTCATGATCATCTCCTTAGTTGCTGAAAAGGCATTTGACAAAATCCAACATTCATTCAAATTTAAAGTATTAGAGAGATCAGGGATAAAAGGCATATACCTGAACATAGTAAAGGCGATATACAGCAAGCCTATAGCCAACATCAAACTCAATGGAGAGAAACTTAAATCATTCCCAGTGAAATCAGGGACAAGACGAGGCTGTCCACTCTCTCCATATCTTTTCAACATTGTTCTTAAAGTTCTAGCTAGAGCAATAAGACAATTGAAGGAGATCAAGGTGATACAAATTGGAAAGGAAGAAGCCAAATTATCACTATTTGCAGATATGATAGTATTCCTGAGTGACCCCAAAAACTCTACCAGGGAACTCCTACAGCTGATTAACACCTTCAGCAAAGTGGCTAGATACAAAATTAACTCAAAAAAAAAATCAGTAGCCTTCCTGTAAACAAAGGACAAAAGGGCCAAGAAAGAAATTAGGGAAACACAACACTTCACAATAGCCACAAAGGACATAAAGTACCTTGGTGTCAACCTAACCAAGCAAGTCAAAGACTTGTATGAAAAAAAATTTCAAGTCTCTGAAGAAAGAATTAGAAGAAGATATGAGAAGATGGAAAGATCTCCCATTTTCATGGCTTGGCAGGATTAACATAGTAAAAATGGCCATCTTACGAAAAGCAATCTACAGATTCAATGCAATTCCCGTCAAATCTTTATAGACCTTGAAAGAAAAATTCTCACCTTCATATGGAACAACAAAAAACCCAGAATTGCTAAAATAATTCTCTACAGTAAAAGATCTTCAGGAGATATCTCCATCCCTGATCTCAAGCTGTACTATAGAGCAACAATACTAAAAACTGCATGGTACTGGCATAGAAACAGACTTGTGGATCATTGCAATCAAATAGAAGACCTTGACATAAATCCACACACTTATGGACACCTGATTTTTAACACAGATGCCAAATCAATGGAAAAAATACAGCATCTTCAACAAATGTTGCTGGTCTAAATGGAAGTCTACATGTAAAAAAAAAAAAAAAAAAAAAAACAAATATCCCTACTTATCACCCTGCACAAAACTAAGTCCAAGTGGATCAAAGACCTCAACGTAAAACTAGACACAATACACCGCTTAGAAGAAAAAGTGGGGAATACCCTTGAACTCATTGGCACAGGAGACAACTTCCTGAACAGAACACCAATAGCACAGGCTCTAAGAGCAACAATCAATAAATGGGACCTCATGAAACTGAAAACCTTCAGTAAAGCAAGGGATACTGTCCTCAGAACAAAATGACAGCCTACAGATTGGGAAAAGATCTTCACCAACCCTATATCTGACAGAAGGCTAATATCCAGTATATATAAAGAACTGAAGAAGTTAAACAGCAAAAAAAAACAAGTAATCCAATTAAAAAATGGGGTACAGAGCTAAACAGAGAATTCTCTGCAGAGGAATATTGAATGGCAGAGAAACACTTAAAGAAATGTTCAACCTCATTAGCCATCAGGGAAATGCAAATCAAAATGACCCGAAGATTTCACCTCACACCCATCAGAATGGCGAAGATCAAAAACTCAAGAGACCCAACATTTACCGGCAAATTTCATGATTTCCTTATTTTTCATTGCTGAGTAATACTCCATTGTATAGATGTACTACAGTTTCTGCATCCATTCTTCAGTTGAGGGGCATCTGGGCTGTTTCCAGCTTCTGGCTATTACAAATAAAGCTGCTAAGGATCATCCTGAGTGAGGTGTCCCAGAAGCAATAAGACACACATTGTATATACTCACTCATATAAACATACAACATAGAATGAACCCACTAAAATCTGTACATCTAAACAAACTAAACAAAAGAGAGGACCCTAACTAAAATGTTCAATCCCCATCCTGAAAGGCAAAGAGGATGGACATCAGAAGAAAAAGAAAACAGGAAACAACCTAGGAACCTGCTACAGAGGGCCTCTGAAAGCCAGAAGAAAACAGGAAACAACCTAGGAACCTGCCACAGAGGGCCTCTGAAAGCCTCTGCTATGCAGACTGTCAAAGCAGATGCTGAGCCTGATGGCCAACTGATGGGCACAGTGAATGGAATTTTATGTAAGAAGTGGGAAATAGTAAGAGCTGGAGAGGACAGGAACTCCACAAGGAGAGCAGCAGAACCAGAAAATTTGAACACAGGGATCTTTCCAGAGACTCATACTCCAACCAAGGACTATCCCTTATCTCCTAGGTTTTCTAGGAGATAACCTAGAACCCTGACAATGCAGCCACTTCTGATGAGAACTGATAGACTAAGATCAGAAAGAAGAAGAGGAGGACCTCCCTTATCAGTGGACTTGGGGAGGGGCATGCATGCAGAAAGGGGGGGAGGGTGGGACCGGGAGGGGAGGAGGGAGGGGCTTATGGTGAAATACAAAATGAATAAAGTGTAATTCATAATAATAATAAATAAATAAATAAATAAATAAAATACTCAAGAGACAACACATGATGGAGAGGTTGTGGAGAAAGGGGAACCCTCCTCCACTGCTGGTGGGAATATAAACTTGTACTACCACTCTGGAAAGCAATCTGGGATTTTCTCAGACAACTAGGAATATCGCTTCCTCAAGATCCAGCTATACCACTCCTAGGCATATATCCAAAAAATTCTCAAGTACACAATAAGGACATTTTCTCAACCATGTTTGTAGCAGCTTTATTTGTATAGCCAGAAGCTGGAAACAGCCCAGATGTCCTTCAACTGGAGAATGGATGCACAAATTGTGGTATATCTACACAATGGTATATTATTCAGCAATAAAAAAACAAGAAAATCATGAAATTTGCAGATAAATGGTGGGATCTGGAAAAGATCATCCTGTGTGAGCTATCCCAGAAGCATAGGGATGCACACGGTATATACTCACTCTTATAGACATAAAATATAGGATAAACCTACTAAAGTCTGTACATCTAAAGAAACTAATCAAGAGGGAGGACTCTTGCTAAGATGCTCAATTCCTATCCAGAAAGGCAAAGAGGCTGGACATCAGAAGAAGGAGAAAAGAGGGAAAGTCAGGAGCCTGACACAGAGGACCTCTGAAAAGCTCTGCCTTGCAGACTATCAATGTTGATACTGAATCTTATGGGCAACCTTTGGGCAGAGTGCAGGGAATCTTAGGAAAGGAGTGGAAACAGTAAGATCTGGAAACGACAGGAACTCCATAAGGAGAGCAACAGCAGAACCAAAAAAATCTGAACACAGGGGTCTTTTCTGAGACTGCTATTCTAACCAAGGACTATGCATGGAGATAACCTAAGACCCCTGCACAGATGTAGCCCATGGCAGTTCAGTATCCAAGTGGGTTCCATTATAATAGGAACAGGGACTGTCTCTGACATGAACTGATTGGCCTGCCCTTTAATTACCTCCCCCTGAGGGGGAAACATCATTACCAGGCCACAGAAGAAGACAATGCAGCCACTCCTGATGAGACCTAATTGACTAGGATCAGAAGGAAGGAAAAGGGGTCTTCCCCTATCAGTGGACTTGGGGAGGGGCATGCATTCAGAAGGTGGAGGAAGGGAGGGAATGGGATGGTAGGAGGGAGGGAACCATGGGGGGGATAAAAAGTGAGTAAAGTGTAATTAATAAAGAAAAATATTAAAAAATGGGGCAAGATGGCAGCACTGGGGAGACTCTCATTCTGAGCAGCAGCAGCAGCAGCAGGATCAGCACAGTGACCAGCAATCAGAACTCGCAGCCATAAAACAGTCATTGTGTTTCCTTGGTGAGAGGATACCACATGGTGGGGGATTCAGTCAGCTTTTAACTCACCCGGCTAAACCGCGGAAGAGATCCTGGTTCAACCAGATGCTTGGCTGCCGGCCCCCAGCCCCAGCCCCAGCCCAGAGCCACAAGCCAGTGTCTCTGGTCACAGTCCCAGACTGAACCGTGTGCACCACACTATCAGAGACTGGAATTTTCAGTCGAGAGATAACCCCATGGTACAGGAAACGATTGGGACCGACCTTAGGTCACCCAGACATCCCCTGGAAAAGACTCTGGTTCCACGGGCACCCAGGAGTCAGCCTGAAGCCATAGCTGGGGACCCAGGCTCTGGCACAGAGCCCTGCCTGCCTGTATGCCTGATTCGCCACCTGAGATAGAACTGTGGGCACCAGGGCACCAGCGAATGAGTTTCACTGTCCAGTGCAAACACACAGGGAGGGAAATGGCTGGTCTGATCTCAGAGCCGACACCCCCACCCCGAAAAGGTCTTCAGAAAATTACCCAGTTTAGGCAGACATCCAGGCTCCCAAAGGCTGGAAAGGCAGACACAGGCAGTTTCTGAGCGCCAGAGAGCTGGCTGAGACTGAGCCGCCATCACTCAGCTGTGCTCCAGACACAGGCAGTTTCTGTGGCCAGCCAGCTGGGGGAGACTGAGCAGTGCACACCAAGGCAAAAAAAAAAAAAAAAAAAAAAAAAAAAAAAAAAAGAGAGACTGGGAGTCCCTGTCTCCAGAGAATCCACAGGGAAGGAAGGAAACTGTACTGACTTAAATCACCCAATCCTTCCCTGGAAAAAGTCTAGCAGACCAGCGGGGCCGAGCTGCCATCACTCAGCTGTGCTCCAGACACAGGCACAAACAGTTGCTGTGCGCGAGATGTCCAACTGGGTCACAGCAGCTGATCATTAAATTTACAGCAAGAAACCCAGAAACAGGGCAGCTGTCCTCAGGACTTTCCTGGGAAAGAGGAGAAACCTCTAGACTAAAAAAGACCACAGTTACCACTCAGGTCTCTATACCTGAGGTGAGCAGCAGCAAATCCTGAAAAAACGCCAACCATCCAGGGACTATACCCAAAAAGCTGAGAAGACATCCTTCAGGAAAAACCAGCTTTCTGCAAAGGGGATTCTTTCCACCACAGGATCCCCAGGAACCACCAGAAAATAATCCCAAGCACCTAAGATGGCACAATAGGTAGAGGCCAGTGTAAAAGCTCAAGCAACAAAAGACAGAGCAATATGGTATCTCCAGAACCCAGTTACCCAGGGGAAAGTAGCCCTGGACACTCCAGCATAACTGATATCCAAGAAGGTGACCTAACAACTATGCTCATGAAGATGATAACAGAGGAAACAAATAAGATACGTAAAGACATAGAGGAAGATAAACTTAAACAGAATATTGCCATCCGTAAAGAAATAGAGGAAGCTGCAGCCAAAGAGTTTATGGCCTTTAGAAAGGAAATGATTAAAGCACTGAATGAAATAAAAGAAACAAAGTTGAAGGAACTAAAAGAAAAACAGGAAAGAACAATCAGACAGGTGAAGGAAGCAAACAAAACAACTCAAGACCTGAAGATAGAATTGGAAAAATTAAAGAAAACACAAATGGAGGAGATAATGGAGAGGAAGAGTCTAGGGAAGAAAACAGGAACTACAGAGGTAAGCATAACCAACTGACTACAAGAGATGGAAGAAAGAATCACAGGTGTAGAAGATACAATGGAAGAAATCGATGTATCTGTCAAAGAAAATGTTAAATCCAAAAAATTCCTGACACAGACCGTTCAAGAAATCCAAGACAATATGAAAAGACAAAACCTAAGGATAGAGGAAAAAGAAGACTCCCTTCTCCAAGGCCCAGAAAATATTTTCAACAAAATCATTGAAGAAAATTTCCCAAAGTTAAAGGAGAGGCCAATAAGAATATATGAGGCCTACATAACACCCAATAAATTTGACCAGAAAAGAAAATCCTCCTGCCACATAGTAATCAAAACAGTAAGTATACAGAACAAAGAAAAAATACTAAAAGTTGCAAGGGAAAAAGGCCAAGTAACATGTAATAGCAAACATATTAGAATCACACCTGACTTTTCAACAAAGATTATGAAAGCCAGAAGGGCCTGGACAGATATCATGCAGACCCTAAGAGAACACAGATGTCAGCTCAGGCTACTATACCCCGCAAAACTCTCAGTCCTCATAGACAGAGAAAACAAGATATTCAATGAAAAAAACAAATTTCAACAATACCAACACACAAATCCAGCATTACAGAAGACACTGGAAGGGAAAATACAACCCAAAAAATTAGGTTTTTTCAAGAAAACACAGAAAATAATTAACCTTACTACAGTAAAACAAAAAGCAACCAAGCATACAACCTTATGACCACAACAACATCAAAATCAAGGGATCTAACAGCCACTGGTCATTAACCTCCCTCACCATCAATGGACTCAACTCTCCAATAAAAAGACACAGATTAACAGAATGGATACTTAAACAAAACCCAGCAATCTGTTGCATACAAGAAACACACCTAAGACACAAAGATAGACATTACCTGAGGGTAAAGGGTTGGAAGACGACTTTCAAAGCAAAAGGACCCAAGAAGCAAGCAGGAGTAGCCATTCTAATATCTGATAAAATAGACTTTCAACCAAAATTAATAAAAAGAGATGGGGAAAGACACTTCTTACTCATCAAAGGAAAATTCCACCAGGAAGACATCATAATCCTGAACATCTATGCCGCAAATACAAGAGCATCCACATTTGTTAAAGAAACATTGATAAAATTTAAACCACATATAGATCCCCACACATTAATAGTGGGAGACTTCAACACCTCAATCTCAACAAAGGACAGGTCAGCAAAACAGAAATTAAACAAAGAAACAATGTCTCTAACAGTGGTCATGAATCAAATGGACCTAACAGATATTTACAAAACTTTACACACAAACACAAAAGAATTTACCTTCTTCTCAGCACCTCCTGGAACCTTCTCCAAAATAGACCATATAGTTGGTCACAAAGCAAGCTTCAATGGACACAAGAAGATTGAAATAATGCCTTGTATCTTGTCTTATCACCATGGAATAAAGCTGGACCTCAACAACAACAGAAATAGCAAAAAGCCTACACACACATGGAAACTGAACAACTGGTTAGTAAATGACATCTGGTTCAGGGAAGAAATAAAGAAAGAAATTAAAGTCTTTCTAGAAATCAATGAAAATGAAGACACAACATACCCAAACTTGTGGGATACAATGAAAACAGTGCTAAGAGAAAAGTTCATAGCACTAAGTGCCTTCAAGAAGAAATTCGAGACAGGTCATTCAAGCAACTTAATGGCTCACTTAAAAACCCTAGAAAAAGAAGAAGCACACACACCAAGAAGGAGTAGATGGCTGGAAATAATCAAACTCAGGATGAAATCAATCAATTAGAAACAAATAAAAGAATTCAAAGAATCAATGAAACCAAGAGCTGGTTCTTTGAGAAAATCAACAAGATCGACAAACCCTTAGCCAAGCTAACTAAAAGGCAGAGAGACACCACCCAAATCAACAAAATCAGAAATGAAAAGGGGGACATAACTACAGACACTGAGGAAATCCAAACAATCGTAAGGACTTACTTCAAAAGTGTATATGCCACAAAATTTGAAAATCTAAATGAAATGGACAATTTTCTTGATCGATTTGACTTACCAAAGCTGAATCAGGACCAGGTAAATCAACTAAATAGTCCTATATCCCCCAAAGAAATAGAAGCTGTCATCAAAAATCTCCCACTCAACAAAATCCCAGGACCAGATGCTTTCAGCGCAGAATTCTACCAGACCTTCAAAGAAGAGCAAAAACCAATTCTCTTCAAACTATTCCACAAAATAGAAACAGAAGGAACATTACCAAACTCATTCTAGGAAGCCACAGTCACCTTGGTACCTAAACCTCAGAAAGACTCAATGAAGAAAGAGAATTTCAGGCCAAACTCCCTTGTGAACATTGATGCAAAAATACTTAACAAAATACTTGCAAACCGAATCCAAGAACACATCAAAGATATTATCCACTATGACCAAGTAGGCTTCATCCCAGGTATGCAGGTATGGTTCAATATATGGAAATCCATCAATGTGATCCACCATATTAACAAACTGAAAGAAAAAAAAACACATGATAATCTCCCTAGATGCAGAAAAAGCATTTGATAATATCCAGCATCCATTCATATTTAAAGTATTGGAGAGATCAGGGATACAAGGCACATATCTAAACATAGTAAAGACGATATACAGCAAGCCTATAGCCAACATAAAACTAAACGGAGAGAAACTTAAAGCAATCCCACTAAAATTAGGGACAAGACAAGGCTGCCTACTCTCTCCATATCTCTTCAACATAGTGCTGGAATTCCTTGCTAGAGCAATAAGACAGTTGAAGGAGATCAAGGGGATACAGATGGGAAAAGAAGAAGTCAAATTATCACTATTTGCAGATGATATGATAGCATACATGAGTGACCCCAAAAACTCTACCAGGGAACTCCTACAGCTGATAAACACCTTCTGCAAAGTGGCCAGATACAAAATTAACTAAAAAAAATTAGTAGCACTCCTGTATACAAAAGACAAAAGGGCTGAGAAAGAAATTAGGGAAACAACACCCTTCACAATAGCCACAAATGACATAAAGTACCTTGTTGTAACCCTAGCCAAGGAAGCCAAAGACTTGTATGAAAAAAAATTTCAAGTCTCTGAAGAAAGAATTAGAAGAAGATATGAGAAGATGGAAAGATCTCCCATGCTCATGGCTTGGCAGGATTAACACAGTAAAAATGGCCATCTTACCAAAAGCAATCTACAGATTTAATGCAATTCCCATCAAATTGCCAACAGAATTCTTTACAGACCTGGAAAGAAAAATTCTCAACTTTGTATGGAATAACAAGAAACCCAGAATTGCTAAAACAATCCTCTACAATAAAAAATCTTCTGGAGGTATCTCCATCCCTGATCTCAAGCTGTACTATAGAGCAACAGTTATAAAAACTGCATGGTACTGGCATAGAAACAGAATGGTAGATCAATGGAGTCGAACAGAAGACCCAGAAATAAACCCACACAGTTATGGACACCTGATTTTTGACAAAGGTGCCAAAACCATACAATGGAAAAAAAGATAGCATCTTCAACAAATGGTGCTGGTCTAACTGGATGTCTACATGCAGAAAAATGAAAATAGATCCATACTTATCACCCTGCACAAAACTGAAGTCCAAGTGGATCAAAGACCTCAACATAAAACCAGACACATTAAATCGGCTAGAAAATAAAGTGGGGAATACCCTAGAACTCATTGGTACAGGAGAGAACTTCCTGAACAGAACACCAACAGCACAGGCTCTGAGAGCAACAATCAGTAAATGGGACCTCCTGAAACTGAAAAACTTCTGTAAAGCAAAGTATACTGTCATCAAAACAAAGAGACTGCCTACAGATTGCAAAAGAATCTTCACCAACCCTTTATCTGAGAGAGGACTCATATCCAGTATATATAAAGAACTAAAGAAGCTGAAAAGCAGCAAACCAAGTAATCCACTTAAAAAAATGTATAACAGAGCTAAACAGAGAACTCTCTGTAGAGGAATATCGAATGGCAGAGAAGCATTTAAAGAAATGCTTAACCTCATTAGCCATTAGGGAAATGGAAATCAAAACAACTCTGAGATTTCACCTTATATCCATCAGAATGGCCAAGATGAAAAACGCAAGTGACAACACATGCTGGAGAGGTTGTGGAGAAAGGGGAACCCTCCTCCACTGCTGGTGGGAATGTAAACTTGTACAACCACTCTGGAAGTCAATCTGGCACTTTCTCAGACAACTAGGAATAGCGCTTTCTCAAGATCCAGCAATACCACTCCTAGGCATATATCCAAATGAGGCTCAAGTACACATAAAGGACATTTGCTCAACCGTGTTTGTAGCAGCTTTATTTGTAATAGCCAGAAGCTGGAAACAGCCCAGATGTCCCTCAACTGAAGAATGAATGCAGAAATTGTGGCACTTCTATACAATGGAGTATTACTCAGCAATGAAAAAATAAGGAAATCATGAAATTTGCAGGCAAATGGTGGGACCTGGAAAGGATCATCCTGAGTGAGTTGTCCCAGAAGAAAAAAGACACACATGGTATATATTCACTCATATAAACATACGACATAGGATAAACCCACTAAAATCGGTACATCTAAACAAACTAAGCAAAAGAGAGGACCGTAATTAAAACGCTCAATCCCCATCCTGAAAGGCAAAGAGGATGTACATCAGAAGAAGAAGAAAACAGGAAACAACCTAGGAACCTGCCACAGACGGCATATGCAAGCCTCTGCCCTGCAGACTATCAAAACAGATGCTGAGCCTGATGGCCAACTGTAGGGCAGAGTGAATGGAATTTTATTTAAGAAGTGGGAAATAGCAAGAGCTGGAGAGGACAGGAACTCCAAAAGGAGAGCAACAGAACAAGAAAATTTGAACACAGCGAACTTCCCAAAGACTCATACTCCAACCAAGGTCTATTCATGGAAATAACCTAGAACCCCTGCACAGATCTAGCCCATGGCAGTTCAGTGTCCAAGTGGGTTCCATAGTAATGGGAAGAGGGACTGCGTGTGACATAAACTGATTGGCCTGCTCTTTGATCACCTCCCCCTGAGGGGGGATCAGCCTTACTAGGCCACAGAAGAAGACAATGCATCCATTCCTGATGTGATCTGATAGACTAAGATCAGAAGGAAGGAGAGGAGGACCTCCTCTATCAGTGGACGTGGGGAGGAGCATGCATGAAGAAAGGGAGGTAGGGTGGGTTTGGGAGGGGAGGAAGGAGGGGCTTATGGGGGATACAAAATGAATAACGTGTAATTAATAATAATAATAATAATAATAATAATAATAATAATAATAATAATAAATGTCTAAGAAATATTTCAAAATGTTTTCTACATCCTTAACAAGCAGTGAAACACAAGTTAAAACTGCTTTGTAATTTTATCTCACCCATATCAAATAGGTAAAGTAAAACAAAAACAAACAAACAAAACAACATTTCTTCACACACACACACACACATATATATATATATATATATATATATATATATATATATATGTGTGTGTGTGTGTGTGTGTGAAGAAATGGGATCATATATTTACTGCTCTTGAGAATTTTAACCTGTCTGGGAATTTGTGTGGAAAATTTTCACAAATGAAAATATAAAGATATCATATGACCCATTTATACCACTCTTCAGGATATTCCTGAAGGACTTGACATCCTACTCCACAGATACTTACATAGCCATGTTTATTGCCACTATTTTTTTTAATATCTCAAGGATGCCAGTTACTGTTGCTCATAAGGTTATGTATAGGGCTCTCACTGGAGAATGAACAACCTATGGCAGACCACATTTCTGAGGAAAGTTGGATTTTTCTCTCCCAGCAGGAATTATCAATCAATAATTTTCAGCTGTTTTGTTATGGTGTGGGCACTTCTTGCAGATATTGATTGGCTTATCTTTTTAGGTCTTGTGCAGGCAAAAACAGCTGTGAGTTCATGAATGCAGCAGCCTTATGTCTAGAAGACACTATTTTGAAATACTACCACCTGCCTTTAGCTCTTGGAATCTCTCTGCCACTTTTCCACTATTTTCTCTGAACCTTGTGACAAGGTGATGGTATAGATTTTGAATTCATGGCTAAGAACTCGATGTTGATTTTTTTCTGTATTTTAACTGGCTGTGTGTTTCTGTGTTTACTTTTTACTCAATAAGAGCTGTGATAATATATGGGCATAAGGATAAGTATTCAGAAGGTAGTTTGATGCAACATCTATTTAGAAAAGTGACATTAGGTTGTCTTCTAGGATGTACAATTTCCTTTACCATGGGTTGTTTGTCAGATTTATAGTGCCAGGTATGATTTTCCTCCAGTGGATCTGGGCTTAAATTCAGTCAGAAAACTACTGGTTATCCCTATAACATTAATACTATTATGAATTGTTCGCCATTGTTGTAACTTGTAGTATTTGTAGATGAGTAAGACTGTTCATGAATTTTCTCTCCCAGCAGCCTATATTCCACCTTCCTGTATTGTCCGAAATACACACCAGAAAAGGCAGCTTCATATCAAAACTAACTTGATTTCTTAATATTCTCTGACTATAAACTGTAATGTCTTCAGCAATTGTGTCTAAACACTATGTTATGATGGTTAACTGATAGGATGGTGAACTATTTTGTATATATTTAGGACAGAAATTTCTGGTGTGATCCTGTGGCCATATTTATGTGATTTTCTTCCTCATTTGTGTAGAATTCATTTAACTATCCTCATTAATAATGACTTAGTAGACATTCTTTTTCTAGTTTGTGCTTACTTTGGTGTGTCTAAAATTCTCAATCATTTTTTAGTGGCGAATTTGTTGGTTTTACTGATCTTGATAAGCAGTAATAAATTCTCAGGGCTTGAAATATTTTTCTCCACACTTAGGTCATGTTTAAGGCTCTTTACTGAGATGATAGATAGATAGATAGATAGATAGATAGATAGATAGATAGATAGAT
>NW_026591872.1:6986743-6995591 GCF_907164565.1 Psammomys obesus
GATAGATAGATAGATAGATAGATAGATAGATAGATAGATAGATAGATAGATAGATAGATAGATAGATATCTGATTACTTTCCATTTACAAGTTAACAATTTTCGATTGTATTTCAATATTTTTTTCTCTGTTCTGTAGACTTAGCAGATTAACCACAATATGATTGGAGGGCATCTTTAGTTTTTTTTGTTTGTTTGGATTTTTTTTTTTTGGTCATTTTAATTTGAGATTCTAAATGCCTCCTTAACATGGTTGTGAGTAACTCATCTAGATTTTGGAAATTTTCTGAAATGATTTCACTAATATTTGCAGTTTTCGTTATTATCTTTTTTTTTTCTTTCTACCTCATGGTATCTTAGTCTCAATGTCTACATCATGTTTCAGAGCTTTTAAAGTTTTCATTATACTCATTTTCTTCCGTTATTTCTAGATGGATATTTTTCTTCATATTTTCCTTCTCTTTGAGCCTGTCTGTTTTTCTAAATGGATACTGTTCTTTTTATTTAGTTTACTTAATTTTCATCTCCAATATTTCCTTTTGTTCTTTTTATAGAATTTGATAAATTTGTCACACATGTCTTTCATGGACTTCCTTATTTCCTTCTTCACTTAGTTTGAATAAAGCTAATAAAGTTTACTAAGTTACTAAAGTTACTATTATCTTTAATAGTTTTTATCTTCAGTTTTAGTTACATAAGTGTTACAAACTTTTACTATTTTAAATCTAATTATACTCTCATTTGAATTTATATAACTTTCTTCTGTTTTCATTTGTTTTATGAGGAGTCTTCCTAGTAGGCAACCACTTTTTGGGTGAAATATTTATTCATATTTTGGTCACAGAAATTAGAATACAATAGCAACAATAATAATTCAAAAGAAAACAGTGTATTCGTGTGCATTAAAAATAGAAACATCAACAAATGTTAGAAAAGGAGTTAGGATGAATATATAGGAAATAACCAAATAGTTTAAAAGGTTAAAATAAACAGGTTAATAGCTAGGACACATCAATCAAGGAGGGTAGAAATTATCAAAAGTCAATAAAAACAAATTATGAAAAATATAAATTATATTGGATGAATAATAAAAAATAATTAGAAAGAAAAGTAAATTCAGACAAAAATCAATCAAAAAGTAAAAAAAAAAATTAAACAAAAATAATGTCATAAAAGGATATCAGTGATTGTTTCTTTCTTCTTGAGGTTAATTTCTTTACCACAGTTTCTTTTACATTTTAGTTTGTGTGTGAGACAGCTGTTTTATTATTCTCTCAGAGTCCAAGCAGGTTAGAATAGAGAGAGCTATTTTAAGGTTGAACTCTTTCCAAGCAATGTGCTTCTATTATTCTCTCTGACCATCTGGCAGTATACAAAGCAGTCGAACCAAACATTCTCCATTGGTTGGGCATGGATCTATGATAGGTACTGTGTTTTCTGCTCTCACAGATGTCCTTCATATCACTCCTGTTCATATCCACATGTATCTCATCTCTCTGTCTTTACTAAAGTTCAAACTAAAACACCTTTGTTTGTTTGCTTTTCTGTATGACATGGCTTCTGGCTTACATTTCCAGTGTGTGCAAATCTGTTCTAGTTTTTCTTGCATTATGGTTTTCTAGTATATCTATGTCTGTTCACCAGAGTCCAATTCATACACAATTTCTTTTGTCCTGCATCTTCACTAATTCTCAGGGTGATCATGTCACCAAACAGAATAAGAAAGGTTTTTACAGACTAGAAATGTAAAAATATTGCAACTTTGGTACTTCTTAGGTCAATCATTTGACTCTACTTCATCTTCTAATGTAGTAGAGTTCTACAGAACTAGAAAACTAGAATGTAGAGAGGAGGACTTCTTTAGTAACAACATGTTGTATGGGATGATGATATCCATTATTAACCATTATTTTTGTGTAATCCAAGGTAATACAACTAAAGAGGATTTCCCTTCTATTTTGTATTGAATCTCACTGGCTCTGATTCTCTTACTTTTCTACATAATTATTTACTTTTAATTTATTATTTGAGAAATTTTGTACATGTTTTGGTCATATTTAGCCTGCCTATCCCAACTCTCAGATCCACTCACCTTTCTCTGTCCACCCTACTTATTTTCCTTTTATAAAAATATCATGATAAATTTGTTGCTGCCCAAATATCCTTTGTTTTGTGATCATCCACAGGAATATGGTCTACTTAGCAGAGGGTATATTCTTACAGAAAATGACCACCCACTTTCTCAATAGCTCATAACTGCCAATAATTCCTCTACTACAGGTTGATTTTTCCCCAGTCAGTTTCATTAGGTTTTGGTTTGGGTTGAGCTTGAAAAGGTTTTCTGCCTACATGTTGCCATGTGTGGAGCTGTCCTGCTGCATGCAAAACACACTGTTCCTTATAGTCTATCTCACCTTAGTATCTCATAATATTTCTATCCTTTTTACATATTGATCTGAGACTAGGGAGGAGGCAATGTGATACAAATGTTCTAGTTAGAGATGGACATTCTGAAGTCTCTTAATTTGTACACCACGAATAGTTGTGGGTTTCTGTGTGATGTAATCATCTACTGTAAATAGAATGCCCTGTATGGTAGTTGAGAGATCTGTTAATCAGTGGGTATAATAATAAGTTATTAGGAGTTTTTTTTAATGCCTTGTTCACTTAGCAAAATAATAGTAACATTTTTTTTTCTCTGAAGAGCTATGGCTTGTCTTGGAGTATGTTCTTCGTCAGAGTAATGGTGCTAGGTACAGGGTTCTTCTCATGGAAAGAGGACATAAATTCTACATAAAAGTGAAGGTTAGTCAGTCCCCTTATGTTCATGCCATTATTGCACTGGTGGGCATCTTTGGCCAGGAAGGTCATCATTATAGCTTGCAGGATATACATATGAGAATAACCAATATTTACCTCTTTCTTCTGGTTGTGTGCATTGCACATTCTAGAACTGTGAAAGGTAGCCAGTATGGAATAAAGGTTTCATGTCTGTACTATTATAATTTCTTCTTCGTATATAGCTCAAATATGTGGTGTCTTCAGCAATAGGGTCTTACTCTCAAGTCCTGGAAAAAAAACCAAAAGCAATGGCAATGGTCTGTAGTGTCTAGATGTATATATGGCATCACTAACAACTTCAAAAAAAAGGAACACAGTTGGGAGTGGTGGCACAAGCCTGTAATCTTAGCAGAGGAGAGGCAGAAGCAAGTATATCTCTGAGTTCAAGGCCAGACTGGTCTATAAAGTGAGTCCTGGAAAGCCAGGGCTACACAGAGAAACCCTGTCTTGGAAACCCATTCCTTGCATTGGACTTGTATTAGTTAGCCTATGGTGTCTACAAGAGTTTGTTACCTTATTAGTGGGTAATTTCATTTTAACTATTTTTATATATGTATGCGTATACATAATATAATTGAATGCTTTGTGTATATAAAATGATATTCATATATATACATTAGGAAGCTTATACAGTAGTAGGTTTCCATTTGACTTTTTAAAAGTTTGTAGTGTTATTTTTCCTTCATAATACTCTCTCTTCTACATTGTCTTCTACTTTTCCACTCTAATTTGAGAATTTTTGTTTCATTATTTCCTTTGAACTAGATAATGTTTAAAGCTCTAATGTATAATGTGTTTTCCTTTATTTGTGATCCTCAAATTTTATATTTGAGGGTTTTCTTTGGCTTATAATTATTTATTGTTCATTGCCACCTTCATTTTATTTTATATAACAACTACCCCCTTGTATTGTCACACAACCCACATATTGCTTTATATTGATCGATGTGGACAGATGATCAATTGCCTCTACAGCATCATCTTTTATTCCCTTGACTAATATTTTAATATGTAGAAAATATTGAAAAGTTTCAACATATAATCATGATAAAACAATGAATAACCATGAGAGGTCTTACTTTCATCCTTACAAAAGTTATATGCAATGAATCAACAAACAAATTCACACACAATTGTTTAAAAGTATTAATCCTAATATTTACAATAAAATAAAAGGTCTATTTCCTTCTAGTTAACATTATCCTGAAAGTTTAGATTGAAACAGTTAATAAGAATGCATTTAAATTGTCAATATTTTAAAACAAGGAAGCCACCTAATACAAAATCAGTATATGATATTACAAATAGAAGAATAAAGAAGAACACAAACAACACCAGAAATAATTTAGCAAGACTGGTAAAGATGCATAATATCAAATGAACTTACGAACACCTTATTTTATAGAGTTAAAATGAATGAGCAATTTAAAAGTGAAAGTAAAAAAATCATTAATGAAATTATTAAAAAATACATTCTGAAGGCAAACGAGCTAAATATCAGAAGAGGGGGAAAACAGGGAATAGGACAGGAATCTACCACAGAAGACCTGTGAAAGACTACCAAGAACAGTATTGAAGCAGATGCTCAGACTTATAACCAAATTTTGTGCAGAGTGCATGGAATCTTATGAAAGAAAAGGGAGATGAAAGAACTGGAGGATGCAGGAGCTCCACAAGAAGAGAAACAGAACCAAAATATATGGGCACAGGTGTCTTTTCAGAGACTGATATTCTAACCAAGGACCATGCATGGAGATAAACTTGAATCCCTGCACAGATGTAATCCATTGAAGCTCAATCTCCAAGGGGTTTCTGATAAGGGGAACAGGGAAAGTCTCTGACATGAACTCAGTGGCTGGCTCTTTAATCACCTCCCCATGAAGGGGGAGCACCACTCCAAGCCACAGAGGAAGACAATGCAGCCAGTCCTGATGAGACCTGATAGGCTAGGGTCAGATGGAAGGAGAGGAAGACCTGCCCTATCAGTGGACTTGGGGAGGGGCATGGAAATATAAGAGGGAAGGAGGGTGGAATTGAGAGGAGACATGGTAAGGGTCTACATCAGGAATAAAAAGTGAATAAATTGTAATGAATGAATATAAAAAGAATGAAAGAAAAATACATTCTGAGAAAATACAAGAGGAAATTATTGAAAACTAAAAAGTATGATTGAAAAAAAATGAATTAGAAATATATTCTGCTTTTGTGGATTGGAAATTTTTATTTTTTATATCAATTAGTTTATTCACTTTGTATCCCAGCTGTAGCCCCTTCTGTTATTCCCTCCCAGTCACACCATCTCTCCCTCATCTCTTCCCACGCCCCTCTGCAAGTCAACTGATAGAGAAGGATGTCCTCCCCTTTCATCTGATCCTAGCCTATCAGGACTTAGGAGGACTAGCTGCATTGTCTTCCTCTGTGGCCTGGGAAGGCTGCTTCCACCTCAGGAACAGGGGAACAAAGAGCCAGCCACTGTGCTTATGTCAGAGATAGTTCCTGTTCCCCTTATTAAGGAAATCAATTCGATATTGAGCTGCCATGTGCTACATCTGAGCAGGGGTTCTACTTTATGTCCATGAATGGTCCTTGGTTGGAGTATCAATCTCAGAAAAGACCACTGTGGCCAGATTTTTTTTGTTTCTGTTGCTCTCATTATGGAGTTCTTGTCCTCTTCAGGTTTTATTATCTCTCCCTTCTTTCATAAGATTCCTTGCACTCTGCCCAAAGCTTGGTTATGAGTCTCAGCATTTGCTTTGGTACCCTGATGGATAGAGTCTTTCAGAGGACCTCTGTCATAGGCTACTGTCCTGTTTCCAGTTTTCTCCTTCTTCCATTGTTCATCCTATTTGTCTTTCTGAGTGTGGATTGATCATCTTACCCAGGGTCTGCCTTCCTGCTTATCTTCTTTAAGTGTACATATTTTAGTATGCCAATCCTATATTATATATCCACTTATAAATGAGTATTACTGTGTGTGTCTTTCCGCTTCTGGGACACCTCACTCAGGATGATCTTTTCAAGTTCACACCATTTGCCTGCAAATTTCATGATTTCCTTGTTCATAATTGGGGAGTAGTATTCCATTGTGTAAATGTACCACAATTTCTGTATCCATTCCTCCGTTGAGGTATATCTGGATTTTTTCCAGGTTCTGTCAATTACAAATAAAGCATCTATTAATATGGTTGAGCAAATGTCTTTGTTGTGTATTGAGCATATTTTAGATATATAATTATGAGTGGTATAGCTCAATCTGGAGGTAGCACTAGTTCTAATTGTCTGAGAAAGAACTAGATTGATTTCCAAATTGGTTGTACGAGTTTACATTAACACCAGCAATGGAGGAGGGTTCCCCTTTCTCCACATCGTGTCCAGCGTCTATAGTCACTTGAGTTTTTGATCTTAGCCATTCTGATGTGTGTAGGTTGAAATCTCAGGGTCGCTTTGATTTGCATTTTCCTGATGACTAAAGACACTGAGTATTTCTTTAAGTGTTTCTATGCAATTTGGTATTCCTCAATTGAGAATTCTGTTTCGCTCTGTACCCATTTTCAAATTAATTTTAATTAAATTTAATTGATGTGTTGCTTTTTAGCTCCTTTAGTTCTTTATATATTCTGGATATTAGCCTTCTGTCAGATATAGGGTTGGTGAAGATCTGTTCAGTCTGTAGGCTGTTGTTTTATTCTGACAACAGTGTCCTTTGCTTAACTGAAGCTTTTCAGTTTCATGAGGTCACATTTATTGATTGTAGATCTTAGAGCCTGTGCTGTTGGTGTTCTGTTCAGGAAGTTCTTTCCTGTGCCAATGAGTTCAAGGCTCTTCCCCACATTTTTTCTAACTGATTTAGCATGTTTCATTTTATGTTGAGGACTTTGATCCACTTGGACTTTTGTTTTTGCAGGGTGATAAGTGTCAATCTATTTGCATTTTTCTACATGTAACCATCCGTTTAGACCAGTACCATTTGTTGAAGGTGCTATCTTTTTTCCATTGTATGGTTTTTGTTTCTTTGTCAAAAAACAAGGATCTGTAGGTATGTGAGTTTATTTGGGGTCTTCTATTTGATTCCATTGATCGAGCATTGTGTTTCTATGCAAGTACCATGCAGTTCTTATTACTATTGCTCTGTATTAAAGCTTGAGATCAGGGATGGAGATACCTCTAGATCATCTGTTTTTGTACTAGATCGTTTCAACAATTCTCGGTTTCTTATTATTCCATATGAAGTTGAGAATTTTTCTTTCAATGTCTGTATGGAATTATGTTGGTATTTTCTACGGAATTGTATTGAATCTGAAGATTGCTTTTGTCGGGATGGCCATATTCACTATGTTAATCCTATCAATCCATGAGTACAGGAGATCTTTCAATCTTCTGATATCATCTTCAATTTTTTTTTCTTCAGAGCTTTGAAGTATTTTTAGAAAAGGTCTTTCCCTTGCTTGGTTATAATCACACCAAGGTACTTTATGCTATTAGTGACTATTGTGAAGGGTGAAGCATCGCTCATTTTTTTTTTTCTCGGCCAATTTGTCTTTGGTAAACAGGAAGGCTTCTGATTTCTGTTGAGTTACTTTTATATCTAGCCACTTTGCTGAAGGTATTTATCAGCTAAAGGAGTTCTCTGGTTGAATTTTTTGGGTCTCTCGTGTATACTATCATATCATTTGCAAGTAGTGATATACTTTTACTTCTTCCTTTCCAATTTGTATAGCCTCGATCTCCCCTAATTTTCTTATTGCTCTAGCTAGATCTTCAAGTACTATGTGAAGAAAGATGAAGAGAGTGGGCAGCCTTGTCATGTCCCTGAATTTCAGTGGTATTGATTTAAGTTTCTCTCCATTTATTTTGATGTTGGCTATTGATTTGTTCTATATTATCCTTTCTTTGTTTAGGAAAATGCCTTGTATTCCTGATCTCTCCAAGTCTTTAAACTTGAATGGGTGCTAGATTTCATCAAATGCTTTTTCGGAAACTATGGAGATGATCATGTGGGTTTTCTCTTTCAGTTTACTTATGTGGTGGATTACATTGTTGGATTTCAGTATGTTGACTCCCCTCTGCATACCTGGGATAAAGCCTCCTTAGTCGTGATGGATAATATCTTTTATGCGTTTTTTGTATTCAGTTTGCAATTTTTTATTTACTATTTTACATCAATGTTCATAAGAGAGATAGATCTGAAGTTCCCCTTGTTTTTTTTGGGTCTTTGTGTGGTTTAGGTATCAAGGTGACTGTGGCTTCATAAAATGAGTTTGGTAATGTTCCTTCTGTTTCTATTTTGTGGAATAGTTTAAACAGAATTGGAGTTAGCTGTTCTTTGATGGTCTGATGGAATACTGTGCTGAAACCTTTTGGGCCTGGGCTTCTTTTTAAGAAAGATTTTTGATTACTGCTTATATTTCCTTGGGGGTTAGAGTGGTTTTCAATCCATTTATCCTGATCTTTATTTAATTTTGGTAAATGGAATCTATCAAAATTGTACATTTCATTTAGATTTTCAAATTTTTTAACATATAGGCTTATGAGGTGAGACCTAATGATTGTTTGGATTTCCTCATTATCTGTTTTTATACCCCCCTTTTCATTTCTGATTTTGCTAAATGGTGTATTTTCTCTCTGCCTTTTAGTTAGTTTGGCTAAGGGTTTGTCTATCTTGTTGATTTACTAAAAAGAATCAACTCTTAGTTTCATTGATCCTTTGAATTGTTTAATTTGTTTCTAATTTATTGATTTCAGCCCTGAGTTTGATTATTTCCAGCCATTTACTCCTCTTGGGTTTCCCTGCTTCTCTTTTTTTCTAGGGGTTTCAGGTGAGTCATTAATGTGCTTGTGTGAGATGTTTCAAATTTCTTCTTGAAGGCACTTAGTGCTATGAATTTTCCTCTTAGCATTGCTTTCATTGTATCCCACAAGTGTGGGTATGTTCTGCATTCATTTTCATTGTATTCTTGGAGGTCTTTCTTTCTTTCTTTCTTTCTTTCTTTCTTTCTTTCTTTCTTTCT
>NW_026591872.1:6995601-7016552 GCF_907164565.1 Psammomys obesus
TCTTTCTTTCTTTCTTTCTTTCTTTCTTTCTTTCTTTCTTTCTTTCTTTCTTTCTTTCTTCCCTAATCCAGCTGTCATTGAGTAGCATGTTTTTCAGATTCCATTTGTGTGTAGGCTTTTTGCTACTTCTGTTATTGTTGAGGTCCAGCTATAGTCTTCTCGTGGTCAGATAGGATACAAAAAATTATTTCACTCTTCTTGTATCTGTTGACACTTGCTTTCTGACCATTGATATGGTCTATTTTGGAGAAGGTTGCATGAGATGCTAAGAAGAAGGTAAATTCTTTTAAATTTGGGTGAAAAGTTCTATAGACATCTACATTTGATTTAGGACCTTTGTAAATGACATTATTTCCCTGTTTAGCTTCTGTCTAGGTGATCTGTCCTTTGGGGAGAGTAGAGTGTTAAAATCCCCCACTATTAAGGTGCTGGGATCAATGTGTGATTTAAGCTTTACTAATGTTTTATTTACAAATGTAGGTGCTCTTGTATTTGGGGCATAAATGTTAAAAATTGGGATGTCCTCCTTGTGCATTTTTCCTTTGATGAGAATGTAGTGCCCCTCCTCATCTTTTTTCATTAGTTTTGGTAGGAGGTATATTTTATTAGATATTAGGGTAGCTACCCAAGCTTGTTTTCTGGGCCCATTTCCTGGAAAAACATTTTTCCAGCCCTTTACTCTGAGGTAGTATTTATCTTTGTTGCTGAGGTGTTTCTTTGATGGAGCAGAAAGTTGTATCCTGTTTCTGCAACAATTCTGTTTGTCTGTGAATTGTTATTGGATAGTTGAGTCCAATGATACTGCTAGATAATATTGAACAATGAATGTTAGTTTCTTTTATTGCGGTGTTGGTAGTGTTATGGACATTTATTGCTTTTTTTAAATTTTTTGTTGTGATATTATCTACATCCTTTTATTTCTTGGGTGTAGTGTTTATCGTTGGATTGGTGTTTTCTGTCCAGTATCTTCTGTAGGGCTGGGCTGCTGTGTAGATATTGTTTAAGTTTAGTTCTGTCATGGAATATTTTGTTTTCTCCATCTATGTTGATTGAAAACTTTATTGGTTATAATAGTCTAGGTTGGCACCTGTGCTCCCTTAAAGTCTACTTGACATTTGCCCAGGCCCTTCTGGCTTTCATAACTTCTGTTGAGAAGTCTGGTCTGATTCTGATAGGTCTACTTTCATATATTACTTGGCCTTTTTCCTTTGCTGCTTTTAATATTATATCTTTGTTCTGTAAATTTAGTGTTTTGACTATTATGTGACATAAGGAGTTTCTTTTCTGGTCTAGTCTATTTGGTGTTTTGTAGGCCTCTTATAAGTTTATGGGCATCTCTTTCTTAAGTTGGTAATATTTTCTTCTATGATTTTCTTGAAAATATTTTCTGAACCTTGGAGCCTGGAATCTTCTTTTTCATTTATTCCTATTATTCTTAAATTTCATCTTTTAATGGCATCCTCTATTTCTTGGAGGTTTTGTTTTTGGAACTTGTCTGATTTTTTTCTTTAAGAGATGTATCAATTTCTGCAACTGTATCTTCAGCACCGGAAATTCTCTCTTCCATCTCTTGGATTCTATTGGTGATGCTTATCTTTGTGGTTCCTGATCATTTCTCTAAGTTTTCCAGCTCCTGGGTTTTCTCTGTTTGTGTTTTCTTTGTTGATTCTAATTCTGCTTTCATGTCTTTGACCATTTTCTCCATCTGTTTGAATGTGGATTCCATTCTTTCCATGAGGACCTCTGTTATTTTGTTCATTTCCTCTCTATATTCCACTAATTGTGCCTCTTCTTGTGCCTCTATTTGTTTGGCTGCATTTGCCTGTGTTTCTTTGAGAGCTTTGTTAATTTCTCTTTATTTCCTCCATTTGTGTGCCTGTTTCTTTGAGATATTTTTATTTCCTCTTTATGTGTCTCCAATTACTAGATAAGCATAACTTTAAAATCATTTTCCTGCGTTTCTGATGAATTGAAATATCTATTGATGTGAGGGTTTGCTGGTGAAGACATTAGGTCCTCAATTTTGTTGGATGTATTCTTATGCCAACCTCTTGCCATGTGCTTAACTGTAATCTTTGCTGTTTGTTCCTGGAGTCTGTACTTCAGACTGGGACCATCTTTCTCTGGTGTCTCTAGTATTCCTCAGAAAGATCAGAGAGGTCCACTGGTTTGAGAGTTTGTGTTGCTTCAGCTGTACCTTAGGGAAGAAAGTCGAAGGTGCAGGTGCACCATTGAGGACGAGCAAGCATGGGCATGTATGTGGATGTGTGCCTTGAGGGACAGGGTGCTAGAGAGTGTAGATGCCTGGAATGTGGGACAGGGTGGGAGGTTCCAGGTGGAGGAGGGTGTGCAGGTGCTGGTGCTGTTTGTGGGCATATGTGCATGTACAGGTTTTCTGAATACCTCAGTGGCCTGCAGGCCTGTCATACTGTCCTGGTAATCAGCTCTGTCTGGTCTCCAGGAATTGTTTACCTGTACTCCACTGGTAGACTCACAGAACAGGTGCTTCAACATTGAGAACCCTGTCCCAAGAATGGCTGTGTTGCCCACATAAGGTCTGTGGGTGGGAGGAATCACATGTCTGGCTGATAGCATAGAGGTACCCTGGATGTGGGGCTCTGAATTCTCTCACATGAAGGTACACTCACTCTCTAGCAGGACTAATCAGAAAGCACAAGGGTTACCCCTGTTCTGTAATTTCAGACCTGGGCCTGCTGTACAAATGCTAGTGTAGGACATCTGTCAGCTCAGTGGTGCTGTAGCTGCACATCAGGGGGGGGCAAGTGTAGTGGCCTACTACGGGTCTGGCCACAGCAGCCAAACTGGGAGGCTGATACAGATGCCTGCTGGGAGGTCCTGGGGAAACCATAAGGCTGCCTGCAGACCTGGGTGGCCTAGTAGACCTGAGTGCCCTGTACAGCTGGCCGCCTGCTATTAAGGGACTGGAGGTGCTGCCTATGCTATCTCAGTCATCAAGAAGGGAGTTTTGTACTAGGAGCAGAAGACACCTCTGCCAAGGAGGAGGGAACCCCAAAAAGGGGAAGTGCAGGGAGATGGGATATTTGTCACTCTCATTCCTCAGAGAAGTCTGTGGGTGACCTGGATCCAAATGGTTTCAGCTCCTGGCTTGTCCCCTCTTGCCCAACAAACCTTCAATGTAGATGTACAAGATTCAGCTGCTCTCCACTCACTAATTTCGGAGTTTCAGATCTTCTGCCACTCAGATAAGGTGTGTGCTGGTCTCTGCCATCTTGGATTGGAAATTTTAATATTGTAAGATGAGAAAATTTCTCTAATTTATTTATACATGTAGTATAATTGCTATTATAATCTTATGTGAAATTTGATATTAGCTTTTCATAAGAAACCTAAAGGACCAGTGAAGAGGTAAAATGCTATTAAGAAAAACTGTTGTTAAATAACTTAGACATTCTTCTATCAAGGGTTACTTTACAAAGTAAACCATTTGAGTAACAGAAAAGAATAATGCATTTGTGTGTGTGTGTGTGTTTGCTTACTTTATTTCTTTTTTTAATTAAAATATTTATATATTTATTACAATTTATTCACTTTGTCTCCTCTTTGTTTCCTCCTTTGTCTCCTCCCAATACCACCCACCCTCCCTCTTTTCACCCTATGGCCTTTCGCTAGTCCCCTGAGAGAGGAGGACCTCCTTCCATTCTATCTGACCCTAGCTTATCAGGTCTCACCAAGGCTGGTTGTTTCATCTTCCTTTGTGACTTGGCAAGGCTGCACCCACCAGGGGGAGGTGATCAAAGAGCCAGCCACTGAGTTCCTGTCCAAGACAGCTTCTGTACCACCCACTTGGAAACTGAGAAGCCAATGGGTTTCCTTTGAACAGGGGGTCTAGGTCCTTTCCATGCATCATCCTTATTTGGAGTATCAGTCTCTGCAGACCCTCCAGTGCCCAGGTATTTTTGGCTCTGTTGTTATCCTTGTGTAATTCCTGTTCCCTCCAAGTCTTTTTTATCTCTCTATCTTCTTCCTCTTCTTCCATAAAGATTTCAGCACTCTGCCCAAAGTTTGGCTAAGAGTCTCAGTATAAACTTTGATACCCTTTTTCAAAGGTTTTCTGTGGAAGGCTCCTGTCATGTTCCTTGTTTTCTAGTACTTTCGATGTCTATCCTGTTTGTCCTAAGTGAGGATTGATTATCTTACCCAGGGTTTTCCTTCTTGTTTAGCTTCTTTAGGTGTACTGATTTTAGTACAATAATCCTATATTATATGGCTAATATCCACTTATGAGTACATATCATATTTTCTTTCTGTTTCTGGGTTACCTCAGTCAAGATGATTTTTACAGATGTCCAGAAGTAAACAGAATTGTAAATTTTATTACCATTTAAACATTCATAGTACAAAATATAATATCTCACTTATGTTAAGTGTAAAATTATTTTGAACTGTTTTCATTGTCAAATAGCCCCATAAACATTTTCCATCAACATGCATTACATCCCATAACTGAAACTCTATACTGCTCACCAGTAACTCCATTTTTTTCTCCTTTGCAACACTTATTGACCACTATTTTACATTTTCTCTTTTTGACCTTAATTATCCTACGTACCTGAGATAAATGGAATTAAGTTGGTGTCTTCTGATTGTTTTCTTTTCTATGAGTTTGTTTCATTTACTGGAATATACTCAAAATTTTTCTATGATGTATCATATATCAGGATATTATTTATTTTTAAGGCTAAATAATTTTCGCTTTGTCACAACTAAATAGTATTCAATTAACGTGTTTTAATGATGATTCTATTTAAGAGGCTGTTCCATTCAAGAAAACAACAGACTTGAAGCATTACCAAACATTATTAAAGGGTAAATTAAAAAAAAAATGAGGGGGGACCAAGATGGCGGCGCCAGGAGAACACCCTGTCTGAGAAGCAGGACAACACACTCTGTGCAGCGACCAAGAGACTGAACTCTGGGCCCTAAAACAACAGTGATCGATCCTGTTTCACAGGTGAGGGGAGGCTCTCATGGCGTGGGAATCGGTTGGGTGCCCAGCCAGAACCTGGAAGAGAACCCGGCTAATGCTGGCTTTGGGTCTCCAGGCTGGTGCCACAAACCTGGGTGTCCCAATGACTTTCCCAGGCTGATCGGTGGGCACAAGGGTGCCTGAGACTGAGAGTCCCAGTCACAAGAAAACCCCATGGGGAAGGAAAGTTGCTAGACTGATCACGGGTCACCCAGTCTTTCCCTGGAAGGTCTCCTTGACCACGGGTACCAACCGCCATCACAACTGAGCTCCCGCCATGCACGGAGAGCAGCTGCAGCTGCGCGCCCAGCTCAAAATCCCTACTCCCTCTTGGGAGGAGGCAAAAGGCAGACAGTAGAATCTGCCACAGACCACATTGTCTGTACCCCAACCCAAGATCGGGGCTGAGAAAACCCAATCCTTTCGGGCACTCCCCCAAATGTCGCCATAACCCTGCCTCAGCAGAGCAGAAGGATAAAGAGGCACACAGCGGCTTCACAGTGCCGGAACTCCAGTGCTGCCGGCTGCTCCTAGCAAACAAACTACAGCTCAGGATCTGGGACTGTGGTCATTCTACACATCCTGACATTCTCCTGGGTCCAGCGCAATAAGGTCTAGCAGCAAGTTCAATCACCGGCGCCCCCCCAACCCCTGGCAGAGAAATGCCGGCTCAGGATCCCACTGAGAAGCCCCAACCCCTGCTGTCTCTTCCCTGAGAGCACCTCCATAAGCTTGCCCTAGCAGAGGGGAAGGTCAGAGGGGAAGGACAGAGAGGCAGCCTGCCAAGGACACAGCACCCACTCTCCAGCTCACCCAGTGGCCCCTAGCAGAGAAACCCAAGTTCTGGATCTAAGGACACTCAACCCTACCTGGTACTCTCTCGGGATAAGCAAACATAGATTCTACCACCAGGCTGCTTCAGGCAGAGAGATCTGGGCCCGGGATCTGGGATTGAGTACACTCAACCTAACTCTGTCCCGCGCCACCCAGGGACCAGCCAACATAACCCATCCTGGCAGAGGGAAAGGACAAAAAGGCAGCACACAGGAAAGGTGGACACCGAGTCCTGCGGCCACAGTGTCACAGAGCTGACTGTTAGCCTACCTGTTCACTTCCGCAGCAGGACCAAAACAGAGAGTAGTGAGCAAGGGGAATCCCTGTGCATTCCAACTGGTCCTGCAAGAGAGTGAATGAGCTTTCTAGGGAGAGTTTGCCCCAGATCCAGGACCTCTCCACAGAAGCAACCAGATGAGATCCCTGTCACCCACACCCCTAGTGTGGGCATCATAGGGATTCTTGGGATAGAGACCCCAACATTAAAGCCTCTGCCTTGCGGGTCCACCAGTGTAATCCAGGCAAACAATCCCTAGATCTCAGTCAGAACTCTGTAGTAGTGGCTTGCAGGCCACTGCAATAGTCAGATAATCCACACATGCACACTGCGCCCCCTAAAAGTGCATGCAAATAGTGCCAGCATCACATTCCTTACTTAGGCAAAACTAAAAACACAGTGCAGACTCCCAAACCAGTGAACCTCTCTCATCTTCCTGAAAAAACAGCCCAGAAAACAGAAAGAGACGATCATAGCCCGAACTACAATCTCGAGGAACAAACAGTGAGGATTATAAATACCCAGATGGCTAGAGGCGGACTGAAGAACACGCCCAACAAAAATCAGGACATAATGACCTCACCAGGAACCCCACAAAACAATGGACACTTCAATTCACTAGGTATAAAAGAAAACGACCTCAAAACAATGTTTCTCCAGCTATTAGAAGCCCATAAAGATGAAATTAACAAAGCCCTCAGAGAAAATAGCCAAAGAAATTGAGACTGACGAAGACGAAATAAATCGAGCTATCAGAGAAATGACCACGAAAATTGAGGCAAACAGAGAAGAAATGCACAAAGCTCTCAAAGAAATGTCTACACAAATGAAGACTAATAAAGAAGAAATAAACAAAGCTCTCATAGAAATACAGACAATTATACCCAAAGAAGTAGAGGCACAATTAGTGATACATAGAGAGGAAACGGACAAAAAAATAGAAGCTATCATTGAAAAGCAGGAATCCACATTCAAACAGATGAAAAAAATGGTGCAAGACATGAAAACAGAATTAGAGTCAATAAAGAAAACACAAATAGAGAAAAACCAGGAGCTGGAGAACATAGAGAAAAGATCAAGAACTACAAAGGTAAGCATCACCAACAGAATACAAGAGATGGAAGAAAGAATCTCAGGAGCCGAAGATACACTTGCGGAAATTGGCACGTCTCTCAAAGAAAAAATAAAATCAGAAAAGTTCCAAACACAAAACATCCAAGAAATCAAGGACACCATGAAAAGACAAAACCTAAGAATAACAGGAGTAGAAGAAAAAGAAGACATCAGGCTCAAAGGTCCAGAAAATATTTTCAAGAAAATTATGGAAGAAAATTTTTCCAACTTAAAGAAGGAGATGGCCATGAACATACAAGAGGCCTACAGAACACCAAGTAGACTAGACCAGAAAAGAAATTCTTCATGTCACATCATAGTCAAAACACTGAACCTACAAAAGAAAGAAAAAATTCTAAAAGTAGCAAGGGAAAAAGGCCAAGTAAAATATGAAGGAAGACCTATCAGAATCACACCAGATTTCTCAACAGAAACTATGAAAGCCAGAAGGGCCTGGACAGAAATCATACAGTCCTTAAGGGACCACAGATTCCAGCTCAGACTACTATACCCAGCAAAACTTTTAATCAACAAAGACGGAGAATTCAAAATATTCCAAGACAAAACCAAATTTAAACAATATCTACATAGTAACCCAGCTCTACAGAAGTTACTAGACGGGAAACTCCAAACCAAAGAAAACAACTACATCTAAGGAAACAGAGGAAATAGATAACTACACAAAAAAAAAAAAAAAAAAAAAAAAGAATACAAGCAATAAAACTCAGTGACAGCACCAAATCCACATCAAAAGTAAGTAACAATTGTTGGTCACTAGTTTCTATCAACATCAACGGACTCAACTCCCCAATAAAAAGACACAGACTAACAGAATGGTTGCGGAAACAGGATCCATCATTCTGTTGCATCCAAGAAACACACCTATGCAACAAAGATAAACACTACCTCAGAATAAAGGGCTGGAAAAATGTCTTTCAAGCAAATGGTTCCAGAAAACAAGCTAGAGTAGCCATCCTAATGTCTAATAAAATAGACTTTCATCCCAAGATAATCAAAAAAGATAAGGACAGCCACTATATTCTCATCAAAGGAAAAATCCACCAAGAGGACATCATAATTTTGAATATCTATGACCCAAATAAAAGAGCACATACATTCGTAAATGAAACAATATTAGAGCTTAAATCACACATTGATACTAAAACCCTAATAGTGGGAGACTTCAACACTCCACTCTCACCAAGGGACAGATCAACTAGACAGAAAACAAATAGGGAAATAAAAACACTTACAGAGACCTTAAATCAAATGGACCTAATAGACATCTACAGATCTTTTCATCCAAACTCAAAAGAGTATACCTTCTTTTCAGCACCGCATGGAACCTTCTCCAAAATAGACCATATAGTTGGTCATAAAGTAAGCCTCAACAGATACAAAAAGATTGAAATAATCCCTTGTATTCTATCTGACCACCATGGACTTAAGCAGTACCTCAACAACAACAGAAATAACAAATAGCCTACATGCACATGGAAACTGAACAAATTGTTACTCAATGACAGTTGGGTTAAGGGAGAAATAAAGAAAGAAATTAAAGACTTTCTAGAATTCAATGAAAATGAAGGCACAACATATCCAAATTTATGGGATACATTGAAAGCAGTGCTCAGGAGAAAATTTATAGCACTAAGTGCCTGCAAGAAGAAATTCATAACATCACATACAAACAACTTAATGGCCCAACTGAAAACCCTAGAAAAAAAAGAAGCAGTTACATCCAAGAGGAGCAGACAGCTGGAAATAATCAAACTCAGGGCTGAAATCAACCAATTAGAAACAAATAAAACTATTCAAAGAATCAATGAAACAAAAAGCTGGTTCTTTGAGAAAATCAACAAGATAGACAAACCCTTAGCCAAACTAACTAAAAAGCAGAGAGAATCTATCCAAATCAATAAATCAGAGATGAAAAGGGTGACATAACTACAGACACAGAGGAAATTCAAACAATCATTAGGTCATACTACAAAAGCCTATATGCCACAAAATTAAAAACCTAAATGAAATGGACAATTTTCTTGATAGATTCCATCTTCCAACATTAAGTCAAGATCAGGTAGAAAGACTGAACAGCCCTATATCCCCCAAGGTAGTTGAAGCAGTCATTCACAGTCTCCCCTCAAAAAAAAACCCTGGGCCAGATGGTTTCAGTGAGGAATTCTACCAGACCTTCAAAGAAATGCTCACACCAATTCTCCTCAAACTATTCCACAAAATAGAAACAGAAGGAACACTATCAAACTCATTCTATGAAGCAACAGTCACCCTGATACCTAAACCACACAAAGACCCAACAAAAAAAAAGAACTTCAGACCTATCTCTCTTATGAACATTGACGCAAAAGTACTCAATAAAATACTTGCAAACCGAATCCAAGAACACATCAAAGATATCATCCACCACGACCAAGTAGGCTTCATCCCAGGCATGCAAGGGTGGTTCAACATACGGAAATCCATCAATGTAATCCACCACATAAACAAACTGAAGGAGAAAAACCACATGATCATCTCCTTAGATGCTGAAAAAGCATTTGACAAAGTCCAACACCCATTCATGTTTAAAGACTTGGAGAGATCAGGAATACAAGGCACATATGTAAACATAGTAAAGGCAATATACAGCACACCTATAGCCAACATCAAACTCAATGGAGAGAAACTTAAATCAATCCCACTGAAATCAGGGACAAGACAAGGCTGCCCACTCTCTCCATACATTCTTCAACATAGTACTTGAAGTCCTAGCCAGAGCAATAAGACAACTAAAGGAGATCAAGGGGATACAAATCGGAAAGGAAGAGGTCAAAGTGTCACTATTTGCAGATGATATGATAGTATACATGAGCGACCCTTCTGGACTCTTATTTGGTAGTTTTCTATACTGGAAACGAGTTGTTGGTCAAGCTTCATAATAGACATTTGTTTGTGGTGCTTGGGTTTCCACCTATTTATAAACATATATCAGTCTAATACAAATAGTTCATAGAGGCTAGTGAGTTAATTCAGTATATAAAGAAAAGGACTTTCCATCAAGCCTAATGGCCTGTGCTTGAGCCTTGAAAGCCACATTGGTGGAAAGACAGAAACTATTCAAGTAAAGTGTCGTTTGACCTTGACATATGCATCATGGCACACAAATGTCGTGCCCCTCCCTACTAAACAAATACAATTAAAAAAAAAACATATAATTTGTAGCCTCATTTTTGGAAATATAGCCTAATGTATTATTAAAATCTATTACATAATAGTCCTTGAATCTTCTGAACTGATAGAGAATTGCTTAATATAATGAAACTAAATCATGTCAATCAAATTTCCTATTGACAATATACTTTTAAAGTATTCATATAATAATATTAGTCTAAAGCATTAAACATAATATAACTGAAGTAAAGTAATAAGTTTTCACTAAAGGCCATATATATATATGAATACGAAAAATTGTATATGCAATTTTTAAAGAACAATCATTCCTCTTATGTGGTAAAACGATCCTTAATTGTTGACACTAACTAATAGAAACAACATTGTTTAATGTCCTCAATTTAATTAAAATTTCTAATATATCCTAGAGGCATTTCTTTTAATAAGTGCCTTTGACATAATATTTTTTTAATTGTTATAGAGCAAATATGTAATGGCAGGTAAAATATTAATGAGAAATTAAATGTTCCCACAAAATAAAAAAAAGATCTATTGATGTTTCTTCATCGAAATTTGCAAAAGAGCTTCGAAAGAACTGGAATGGAAATGTGAATACTGATACATTGCTTATTTTCTTACTGTTTGGGAAAACTGCTTGATATTTTCCTGCATGTACTTCCTTACCATCATTAGAGCTCAAACCAAGGGAAAATAATGTGTCCCAGTTTATGCATAAAATTATTTGTTGAACATCTAGGCAAAGAAATAATGGGAAATAAAGTTAGTTTTGTCTTTCGTGCATGTAATCATGTGGGTACTTAGCAACACCACTTTGGCTTTCAATTTCCCTTTTTTCTAGCAATGAATAAGAAGCATTATAACTTTTTTTCTTCTACTTCTTACTTGCTCAATACTTGTTCAGCCAGTGCTTCTGTCCCCTCTCTGTCCCTCTCCCTGTCTAACCTCTTTGTCTGTCTGTATGTCTGTCTCTCTCATGCACACACACACACACACACACACACACACACACACACACACACATATCACCCAAGGTATGTTAGGTAGTTAACAATAGAATTTAGTATTTCTGGTGTCATTATCTCCTGAAACATTACCAATTACAGAAATTTTGACTGTCATAAGTTAATAGAATAAATGTAAGCATATGTTGTTGTCATTCAAAACATACAGTATATAAGGCTACTTCCACTGGTCACTTCACTAGCTACTTTGATTCATTAAATCAATTAAATGATTATCCTCTCTGACATACAAGTTCTTCCCTGTGGTCAGCACTTTGAGATATGCATTCAATGAGAGCATTTCCTTTACAGTTGTGTCAGGTTCTAAATACTTAACTATGTATGATTCCATTGCTTATTTTCTCAATGAGAAATGTTTTCTCCATAATTATAAAAGATAATAATGAGAACCAAACCCATGACTGCATGATGCTTCATCAAATTGGTTTTGGGCAACTGAATTTACGTAGCAAATGAAGCCAGACTCTTTTCACTATAGTCATCAACAGTTCAAAAGTGATGAATCTATTCCCAAAGTGGAGCAACTGAACAGTCAGAAGAAAATTCCTATCCAAGAGAAAGAAATAGAATGTGTCATTTTTATGGATGATCTTTTATAGGGTGATCAAGAGGCTTTCATTTAGTGAATACATTTGCTCACGCAGTTTTGGAGAGTTGCCCTTCACTTATTCTTTCCCTTTGGAAATACTTTCGAGTGCAAATTACTGCTATCAGAAGCCTTGAACTGAAAGGCTATTATTCTCCTTGCTCAGATTAAATTAATTTTGAGCAGTTTAATGCAGCATGTCCAAGCTGCAAGTCCAAGTGGTGTCAAATCTATTTCTCTGCTTTTTTAAGCTGCACCTTCAAGGGCAGTATGATTCATGGTGAATGTGTTCTTCTAATGTCTTGCTAAGCATTATTATTTTCTTTCATTTGCAAGTCATGAGGCTACAAATGTTCACTATTCTCCTCCTAACTTTATATAAAGAATGCATGATTTAAGCCAGGGTGATTTTCCAAAAGGCTGCTTATTACGTTTGCTTGCTTTTCAAATGAAATAAAGTCAAAATACTCTGGATGAAAGCAAGAAGTTTTAAAAGCTAATGAAACATTAGAAAGAGAGCTGCTTTAGGAAGCACTGCAACATTATCACTGTTGTGTTAAAAGAGAATTATCTTGATCTAGGCTTATGTAATAAAATAAGGGGGTTTTAATGATTGGCTATATAATTCTGTTTGTGTTTTTGTAACGTTGCAAGATGAAAAGGGGCTTAAATCTACTTATCTTCTCTCTTCCATTTCAGGCAAAATATTCTCTCTCCAGTATACACTCTCTCTAATGTGTCAATGAAATGTATTAGGGAAGTTGTCTCTGTGTCATTGAAGAACAAACAGTCCAAAGAATGCCAACCTTTTAATGGCAGAGAAGATGTACTTTAAGCAGTAACAAGTTTCAAAAACCTATCAACCTTGTGTCTGTACAAAGTATTTAAACTTTACAGTACAGGGAAGTTTTTTTTTTATAGCTCTAATCACCAGCAGTATGGATTAAGCAAATTAATGTTTTCTAAGGTCTTTTATGAAGATTGATGAAAATCCTATATTGCAATCTTCCTTTGGAGTAGGGTAAAGGCCAAGATTAAGAATTCTGTCCTTTGAAAGGCTGGATAAGCACTTTCTTCTTGATATACTACTGTTCTAATATATGAAAGAGATGTGCACAAACTTCTTGAAAATACAGGTAATTATGTACAACCACAGGGATTATTATAACAAAGATATAACTTTATGATATTGAGAATACTTTGGTTTAGTATCTGAAATACTTGAAGATTTACATAGAAACTACTACACTACATCTGAAGAAAGACAATATATTGCTGAAAACCATGTATATATAGAAACAAAAAAAGGTAACTGACTAAATGAGCCTTTAGGATCAGTAGAGTGTCTTTCAAAACACTATAGAAAACAGAACATAAAATCAAATCCATGTTATAAGTGAGAGGGTAAGAACTGAAAGAGAATAGATGTATTCACTAAATGCAAACATATCAGGGTAAGTGGGCCTCCTATGGTGATAGAAGAAAATAGATCCTATGTATTTGAAATCATTATGGATGAATGCCATTTTTCATTCTTTATTTGCATTTTCACAGAAAATATTTTCATAGTAATTATACTAGTTTTGTTATTTGTCAGTTGGATTAGTAACTATTTGTAGTGTTGTGCAATCTGTCAAGCATAAACTACTCACTATCTACATGTTAGCTGTTCTTAGGGAGAGTAAGAATGGAGTTGATTTATCCTAAAAAACTAGTTAATAAAAAACAAAATTATTCAGCAATTCAGATTACATAATGAAAGCTCCATAACAGATTATGAAATTCAAGAGTGTTTTTGTAACATCCTTGATTCTGGATATTAATATCACTGACAAATCATGTAGCTAGGTTCTCTAGAATTAATAGATAACTGGATGGAAGTTCAGCAAGGTATAATTGAGTTATAGTTGGAAGAAGTAAATTGCATTTCCTCAAAGGCATACTGTGAATAACTACACCTTCACTCATGGAAGATTATGAAGTTTGAATCACATGAGTATATGAAAGTCTTTGTAAATGATGTTATATTTGACATATATTAGGTGTTATCCTGTTGTTCTTCTATCAGACCTATCAAAACAATGAATTTGGCAGTGTTTTACCATACTTGTAATTAGCACTTCACAATTCTAACTACACTGGCTTGCATAATTTTCAGCATTCATGGATACAGAGCTAATAGAATGTGGGAAACATGAAAATAATCATAACAAATTAGCTCATGTTGTTATAAAAACTGGCAAGTCAAAATTCTGCTGGACAAACCAGAACTCAGAAACATGAAATAAAGTTGCTCCAAATGATATCTGAAATTTATCTGCCACAGAATTATAAAATAACATCTTAGGGTAATATATTTGGGAATTCTCTTTTGGTTCCTTGGAAGATGTTATTCATTGTGTTCTATTTAAGATATAAATTGTTTGGAAAAAGATGTCTCAGTTTGTAAAGGACTCTTTCCCATAATAAAGCAAACAACGTGCTGTATAATGTGTGAGTTTGTATTTTAATTTAATTTAATGTTTTAAAATATTTTACTTTTTTAAACTTTATTTCATGCACATTAGTGTGAAGTGTCATATCTTTTGGAATGGGCATTACAGACAATTGTGAGCTGCCATGGGGGTACTGGGAATCCTAGAAGGAGAAATACACACATGGCATATATTCACTTACAAGTGGATATTAGACATATAATTTAGGATAATCATACTAAAATCTGTACACCTAAGGAAGCTAATCAAGAAGGAAGACCCTGGGTAAGATGCTCAATCTTCATTCAGAAAGGCAAATGGGACTGACATCGGAAAAAAAAGAAAACAGGGAACAAGACAGGAGCTTATCACAGAGGGCCTCTGAAAGACTCAACACAGCAGGGTAACAAAACGTATGCTGAGACACATAGCCAAACTTTTTTGCAGAGTGCAGGGAATATTTTAAAAGAAGGGGAAGATAGAAAGACCTGGAGGGGACAGGAGCTCCACAAGGAGAGCAGGAGAACTGAAAAATATGGCCACGGGTTCTTTTGTGAGAATGATACTCCAAACGAGGACCATGCATGGAGATAACCTAGAACCCCTGCACAGATGTAGCCCATGGAAGCTTAGTGTCCAAAAGGGTTTCCCAGTAAAAGGAACAGAGACCATTTTTTGACATGAACTTGGTGGCTGGCTCTTTGATCACCTCCACCTGATGGGGGAGCAGCCTTACCAGTCCACAGAGGAAGACAATGCAGCCAATCCTCATGAGACCTGATGGATTAGGATCTGATGGAAGGGAAGGAGGACCTCCCCTATCATTGGACTGGGGGAGAGACATAGGAGAAGTAGAGGGAGGGAGAATGAGATTGGGAGGGAATGGGGGAAAGGAATACAAAATGAATAAACTGCATTTAATGAAAATAAAATAAAATTTTAAAAAATTAAAAAAGAAAGCAAACAAAATATAAATCCAAAACTGAATATTTTGAGACAAAAGTGCATAGACTGTTTTCTAATATAACTAATTGTATTGTTTTATTGTTTTGAATAGAGGTGCATTCACTTAAAAAACATTAAAAAGAAGCCTTTATGCATAGGCTACATTAATACAACGTGTGTGTATGTATGTAAGTACATATCAGTTATTTGAGAATTTTATACATGTTTTGATCCTCATCACCGTTCCTCCCCAACTCTTCCAAAATTTATCCCCTTCCCATTCTACCCAAATTTGTATCCCTTTTCCTGCAACAATGCTAATTTGTGATACCTAGTTATTCATGAATTGTGACTAGAAGATTACACTTTTTTTTAGTGTGGTCTACTAATGAAGGGCTATACTATTAGAGAAAATTGACCTTTCCTTTCCTGCAAGCTAAGAATTGTCAATATCTTCTTGGATAGAGGTGAAATTTCAGACCAGTACACCACTCAGAATGTTGGGAGGTTGCAGAGGAAGACAGTGTAGCCACTCCTGCTGAAACCTGATAGACTAGGATCAGAAGGAAGGAGAGGAAGACCTCCTCTATCAGTGGACATAGAGAGGGACATGGAGGAGATGAGAGAGGGGGGTGGGATTGGGAGAGGAGGAGGGAGGGGACCACGGGGGGATACAAATTGAATAAAGTGTAATTAACAAAAATGAACATAAAAAAAATGGAAAAAAAAGAAACACCGTTAAAAAAAAAAGAATGTTGGGATTTGGTCTGGCTTGGTCTTGAAAGGTCTATTTCTTGCTGCCACAACTGCTGAATTCATATGTATACCTGTCCTGGTGTGTTCAGAAGACATTATCTCCTAGTAATAATTCACCATTTCTGAGTTTGACACTTGTTCTTCCCCCTCTTATGCAATGTACTCTAAGGCTTGGGAGGAGAAATATGTAATAAATATTCCACTTGGGGCTGAATGTTTTCTAGTACTGTATTACATATACTTTGCTCAATTGTGCTGATCATTCTCTACTGAAAACAGATTCTCTCTTATGTGGGTTGAGAGATGCTTTAATCTATAGTTACAATGGAAAGTCATTGGGAATTGCTTAATAATATGGCCATTTGCCCAAATATCAGTAGTAAGTTTCCTCTTTGAGATCTGTGTTCTGTGTCTTGATATAGTGTCTTGGAATAATAATCATCTCAGGTATGTGTTTCATCTTGTGGTGTAAGCTTTAAATACAACCAGAATAGTTGCTTAATCATATATAATACTATGACCAATTTTCATGAATAGGGTCTTATTGTTAAGATCTGGAGAAACTTTATTCACTTTGTATCCCAGGTGTAGTCCCTCCTTCATCCTCTCCCAACCCTACCACTCCTCCTTCATCTCCTCCCATGCCCCTCCCTTAGTCCACTGAAAGGGGAGGTCCTCCTCCTCTTCCATCTGACCCTAACCTATTAGGTTTCATCAAGACTGGCTGCATTGTCTTCCTCTGTGACCTGATACAGGTGCTCTTCCTCTACAGAAAGGTGATCAAAGAGCTAGCCACTGAGTTCATGTTAGAAACATCCTCTGCTCCCCAAATAATCAAAAAAGTAAAAATAAAAATAAATTTAAAAAACCAACTTTCAAAAAAAAAAGAGAGAGAGAAATCTGTAGAAATTAGTTAATATACTTCTCTCTGACACAGGTAAGAACTTTCTCAATAGGACCCTGATAGCATAGATGTAAAGATGTACAATTAATAAACTCAGCTTTATAAAGCTAATTTTTTAGTTACAGGAAAATAGAATATCACTTAAAGGAAGATGAAGCCAGCATAATGGTAAAAAAAAAAAAAAAAAAAAAACATTATGAGCTATACACTGGAGAGATGTTTAGTGCCTAGTATACATAAAAAAGAAAAAAAAAAGAAACATCATGAAAATAAACAGCCCAACTTGAATAAAATGCAATGTGGCACTAAAGAAAGTGCTCAAAAAATGAAATACAGTAGTTAAGAAGCATTTCTCAAATGTTCAACATCTCTAATTATCACAGATAAATTAAAGCTATTTGAGGTCTCATTTTACCCCAATCAGAATGACTAAGATAAAAAAAATAAAATAAAACAAGAAAAACCAAAACAATTGATGGTAAATTTGAGGCATGGATGTGGACAAAGGGTAACAGTTATTCACTACTAGTGGTAGTGCAAATGTTCAGCTAACAGAGTAAATATGTATGGAGTTCCTCAAGAGGCAGACAGGACATAGATGAATAACAGAACACAGAACTTGGTGAAATCCAGCTGGAACAGTTCTGGAAGCTCGATACATATTGGCTATTCATTATAGTGATGGGAAGTACTACATAAGCTACCAGAAGAGAAAGGCAATCATCAGTCATACATAGCTCTGAACCCTGAGAGCTAGAGTAATAACTGGTCTGGGAAGAAATGTTCACTGGTAAAATAGTGGCATGGGTATGTTGGCATTGTTCTAAAAATTAAATAAATAAATAAATAAAGGCTTGTTCTAAAAATGAAATAAAATGAATATTGTGCCCGACATCATTACTGGGCTTAGGAACTATGGCTAGACAGAACAGAAACCCTAGTGGAGAACTTACTACTGTTATGCTGCTAAATGGACATAGCATTAATTTAACGCCCATTAATTTATTGTTATACACATGGATCTATGAATTTCTCAAACCTCTCTTCTGAGAAGCTTCTGTGTGTAGTAGATGGTAATTAGCATAATGACTCACAATTGGTCATGTTGTAGAAAAAATGATACTGCAGAATGTTCTTCTCTGAGGGGAATAATATATGCCATAGATCCCTCCTAAGGCTTGGGAATCATAAAAATGATGAAAGAAAAAAGTGTAAAACCAGAGGAGGTAAACAACTACAAGCAGTGTTTTCTTTTTTTATAAATTACACTTTTCTTATTTTGTATCCCTCCTGTGGTTCCCTCCTTCCTCCCCTCCCAATTCCTCCCTTCCTCCTCCTTCTCCACTCATGCACCTCCCCAAGTCCACTGGTAGGGGAGGTTTTATTTTCCTTCCTTCTGATCCTAGTCTGTTAGGTCTCATCAGGAGTGCTGCATTGTCTTCCTCTGTGGCCTGGTAAGGGTGCTCCCCCACTCTGGGGGAGGTGATCAAAGAGCAGGCCAATCAGGTCATGTTAGAGACAATCCCCGTTCCCATTACTATGGAACCCACTGGAGACTGAACTGTCATGGGGCTACATCTGTGCAGGGGTTCTGGGTTATCTCCATGCATGCTACTTGGTTGGACTATCAGTCTCAGGGAAGACCCATGTGCCCAGATATTTTGGATCTGTTACTCTCCTTGTGGAGCTCCTGTCCCCTCGAGATCTTACTAACTCCCACTTCTTTCATAATATTTCCTGCAATCTCCTTAAAGGTTGGCCATAAGTCTCAGCATCTGCTTTGATAGTCTGCAGGTCAGAGATTTTCAGAAGCCCTCTGTGGCGGGCTCCTAACATGTTCCCTGTTTTGTCCTTCTTCTGATGTCCATCCTTTTTGCATTTCTGGATGGGGATTGAGCATTTTAGCCAGAGTTCTCCTTCTTGGTTAATTTCTTTAGGTGTACAGATTTTAGTAGGTTTAACCTATATTATATGTCTATTTGAGTGAGTATATACCATGTGTGTCTTTCTGCTTCTGGGATAACTCACTCAGGATGATCTTTTACAGAACCCACCATTTACCTGGAAATTTTATGATTTTCTTGTTTTTAATTGCTGAGTAGTATTCCATTGTGTAGATGTACCATACTTTCTGTATCCATTCCTCAGTTGAGGGGCATCTTGGTTGTTTCCAGCTTCTGGCTATTTCAAATAAAGCTGTTACAAACATGGTTGAACAAATATCCTTAATTTGCACTTGAGCCTCTTTTGGATATATGCCTAGGAGTGGTATGGCTGGTTCTTGAAGAAGAACTATTCCTAATTGTCTAAGAAAGTGTCAGACTGATTTCCAGAGTGGTGGTACAAGTTTACATTCCCACCAGCAGTGGAGGAGGGTTCCCCTATCTCCACAACCTCTCCAGCATGTGTTGTCACTTGAGTTTTTGATCTTAGCCATTCTGATGGGTGTAAAGTGAAATCTCAGGGTCGTTTTGATTAGCATTTCCCTAATGACTAATGATGTTGAACATTTCTTTAAGTGTTTCTCTGTCATTCAATATTCCTCTATGGAGAATTCTCAGTTTAGTTCTGTTTCCTATTTTTTAATTGGATTACTTAATTTGTTGCTTTTTAACTTCTTTAGTTCTTTATATATACTTGATATTAGCCCTCTGTCAGATATAGGGTTGGTGAAGATCCTTTCCCAATATGTAGATAGTTGTTTTGTTCTGATGACAGTGTCCTTTGTCTTCTAGACACACACACACACACACACACACACACACACACAACAGCAATATGTATGGTCTTGCAATGTTTGAGACAGCATATACAAAATGATGTAAGCACTAGCCAGAACAAACTCCAGCATACAGATCCCACTCATACCTGTTAATCAATTGGGAATTGTTAGCTGCAGGAGAGGGAGTATCTCTAAATATCTTTAAAAGTATCTCTTGCTAAATGGATCATTCTTGAGTAGAAAACAAAAACTCAAGGGACAACACATGCTGGAGAGGTTGTGGAGAAAGGGGAACCCTCCTCCACTGCTGGTGGGAATGTAAACTGATACAACCACTCTGGAAATCTATCTGGTGCTTTCTAAGACAATTAGGAATAGTGCTTCCTCAAGACCCAGCTATACCACTGCTAGGTATATACCCAAAGTTTGCTCAAGTACACAAAAGGGATATTTGCTCAACCGTGTTTATAGCAGCTTTATTTGTAGTAGCCAGAACCTGGAAACAACCCAGATGTCCATCAACGGAGGAATGGGTACAGAAATTGTGGTATTTTTACACAATGGAATACTACTCAGCAATCAAAAAGGAGGAAATCATTAAATTTGCAGGCAAATGGTGGGATCTAGAAAAGATCATCCTGAGTGAAATATCCCAGAAGGAGAAAGACAAACACGGTATATACTCACTTATATAGACCTATAAGATATGATAAACATAATGAAATCTATACACCTAAAAAAGATAATCAAGAGAGCAGACATGGGGTAAGATTATCAATCCTCGTTTAGAAAGACAGATGGGATGTGCATTGAACATATGACAGGAGTCTACTGAGCGCATTTGAAAGACTCTAACTAGCAGTGTTTTCAAAGCAAAGACTCATGACCAAACCTTTGGCAGAGTACAGGGAATCATAAGAAAGAAGGGGAGTTAGTCTGATGAGGAAAGGATAGGAGCTCCACAAGGACCAAAGATATCTGGGCACAGGGTCTTTTCTGAGACTGACATGCAACCAAGGACCATGTATGAATGTAACCTAGAACCTCTGCTCAGATGTAGCCTGTGGTAGGTCAGTAACCAATTGGTTTCCCATAGTGAGGGGAACAAGGACTGTTTC
>NW_026591872.1:7016952-7264163 GCF_907164565.1 Psammomys obesus
CAAGGACTGTTTCTAACAGGAACTCAATGACTGGCTCTTTGGCCTCCCCACCCCCCAAGGGAGGAGCAGTCCGGTTAGACCATGGAAGAGGGCTTTGAATCCAGTCCTGAAGATACCTGATAAAACAGGATCAGATGAATGGGGAGGAGGTCCCCCCTATTAGTGGACTTGGCAAGGGGCACAGTGGAGATGAGGGAGGGAGGGAGGGACTGGGAGGGAATGAGGGATCGGGACATGGCTGGGATACAGAGTTAACAAAATGTAACTGATAAGAAAAAAATAAAATAAAAAAAAGAATATTTGGACAAAACAAATTTGTCTTGAAAGATGTACTTAAAAATGGGATACAAAGTTACTTAGATAGGAAAAGAGATGGATCTTGGAAGGTTTAAGGGAAGATAATTTAATATGACCAAAACACATTGCATGAAGCCACAAAGAACAATTTTTAAAAGTCTGAAAAATGGCTGCATTGTCCTCTACTGTGGCCTGGTAAGGCTGCTCCCCCCTCAGAGGGAGGTGATCAATGGGCAGGCCAATCAGATTATGTCAGAGGCAGTCCCTCTTCCCATTACTCAATGCAGCCACTTTTGATGAGAACTGATAGACTAAGATCAGAAAGGAGAGGAGAACCTCCCCTATCAGTGGACTTGGGCAGTGGCATGCATGCAGAAAGGGGAGGGAAGGTGGGATCGGGAGGGGAGGAGGGTGGGGCTTATGGGGGGGATACAAAATGAATAAAGTGTAATTAATAAAAAATTTAAAAAAATAAAAATAAACTGCTGAGAAAAAAAAAAGTCTGAAAAATGTCTGCTGCATACTCTAGCATTTTAACCAGTTGTGAATCTGTGTATTAACTACCACCCACTTTATAAGGACTGAGAGCTTCAATTATCTATTGGTATAAATTTATACATTAAGAGGGTAATTTAATATTATATATATTTAAGGATATACTAGTACTAGGTTAACCTTAGGGCCTACAAATTTCCCAATCATGTAGTTTTAATTTTGGCTACATTTACAGTACCAGGTATGAGTATCCTTAGTTGAAGTGGGTTTTAAAAGTATCAGAAATTTGCCAGGTATCCTTGCAATAACATCTATGTTTCTATTGATCCTATCTATCATTATTCTATCTATGTCTCTATTGCTCCACATATATCATTATTCTAGCTTTTGATACTCACAACCAGACAAGATTATCCATGATTCTTCTTCCTTGGCAGTCATTAAAGAATATTGTACTATTAAAGTTTACAAGATATAAAAATTTGTAGTTTGTGTATACGTGGTTTGACAATCTACTCTGATTGAGGAAACTAAGATCCAGAAACACAAATTCCATGTGTTCTTCCTCAAATGTAGATTCTAGCACTGAATGTCGTTTTATCATTTATTTTACATCCTCATCACAGTTTCCCCTCCATCTTCTCCTCCCATTCCCTCCATCTAACCCCACCTCTCAGTCATCCTCCTATCCTCCCTTTCTCCTCAGAAGGAGCTCAGAAAAAGGGAGGCCTCTCATGGACATCAATTTGCCTTGTCATACCAAGGTGCAGTAGACCTAGGCACATCTTCTCCTATTGTGCCTAGGAAGGCAGCCCAGTTAGGGGAAATGGAAATGAAATAGAATCAGATATATCTCCTGCTCCTTGGATTAGGAGTTCCACATGAACACTGAGCTACACCATGGCTACATATGTGCATAGGGCCTAGTTCCATCCCAAGTATGTTCTCTTTCTGGTAGTTCAATCTCTGTGGGTCACTATGGTCCAGGTTAGTTGGTTCTGTACATTTTCTTGTGATGTCCTTAACCTCTCTGGCTCCTTCAATCCTTCTCTTCATCTTCCCTAGAATTCCCCAAGCTCTGCCTATTGTTTTCTTATGGGTCTCTGCCTTTGTTTCCATCAGTTGCTGGGTAAAGCCTCTCAGATAACAGTCATGCTACATGCTTGCCTAGAAGTATAGCAGAATATCATTAAGAGTGGCAGAGATGGGCTTTCTCTTATGGAATAGGTCTCAATCTGGGTCAGTCATTGGTTGGCTATTTTCTCAATTTCTGCTCCATCTTTACTCCTGAATGTCATGTTGGCAGAAGAATTTGTGGGTTTAAGGTTTTGAGGCTGGACTGGTGTCTCAGTCCCTCCATTGGAGGTCTTTTCTGGTTATAGGAGATGGCTGTTTAAGGTTCCATATCCTCCATTGCTAAGAGTACCGGTTTTTGAAGTAAGAGCCAATGATTCTTTGGATTTACTTGGTACCTGTGGTTATGTCTCCATTGGTATAATGTTCTTTTGGAATGTATATACTTTATCCTTGTTCATTCAAATGCTGATTTCTCTCCCTTACTATCTGGGTTCAATCTGGACATTGCATTGTGATACTTATTCTAAGAGTCACGTGTCTCAAGTTTGTGTAAAAAATGCCACCACTTGTTTTCTAAATTGTCAGTTAAAACAACCAGCCACAATGTTGAACAATGGAGAGGATAGGGTGGGACATCCTGGTTTAAAGTGGGAGAAGAGTAAGGAAGCAGAAGGAGGGGAAGGAGTAAGAGGGAGGAGAGGAAGAGAAGCTGCAGGAGAGGTCTTGGAACGAAGTGGAGAAATGAATAGGACCTAAGATTGCACTAAAAGCGAGTATAATAGATGAATCTGTCTGGTAGGAAATTATGTGGGCTTGGAGGTTTAGGATGGAGTAACTATTGTCCAGCATTGTGTTCTAGGATAATTAAATAAATCCTAGTCTCTGAGTGATGTTTAGATTATACAGCTGTTTTGGATTAACTGCAACTTTACTAAAAGATATATCAATAGTAAATATTAATGACCAAATACAAAATGTCTTCCTTTTTATTTGTGATTTTCTTAATTTGGATACTCTCTGTGTGTATTTAATTAGTTTAGCTAAAGATTTCTCTATCTTTTTTATTTTCTCAAAGAGCCAACTCTTGGTTTTGTTGATTCTTTGTATTGTTCTAATTTATTAATTTCAGCCATGACATTGGTTATTTTCTATTATCTACTCTTCTTATATATGTTTGCTTCTTTTTGTTCAAGAGCCTTCTGGTGTGCTGATAAGTTACTAGTATGGGATCTCTTCAATATCTTTATGAAGGCACTTAGTGCTATGACCTTCCTATTAGTATTGCTTTTTTCCCTTTTTAAATTAATTTTTAATTTTTTTAATATTAGTTACAGTTTATTAATTTTGTATCCCAGCTGTAGCCCACTCCCTCATTACCTCCCATTCCCATCCTCCCTACCTCATCTCCTCCCTGCTCCTTTCTAAGTCCTCCCCTTCCATCTGACGCTAGCTCATCAGGTATCTTCAGGACTGGCAGCAAAGTCCTCCTCTGTGGCCTAGTAAGGCTGCTCCTCCCTCGGGGGTTGGGGGAGGAGGTCAAAGAGCCAGCCCTTGAGTTCATGTCAGAAATTGTCCTTGTTCTCCTTACTAGGAAACCCACTTGTATACTGAGCTACCATGGGCTACATCCAAGGCAGGGGTTCTGGGTTATATCCACACATAGTCCTTGGTTGGAGATACAGTCTCATAAAAGAGACAGGGGTGCCCAGATATATTTTGTCCTTGTGGAGCTCCTGTCCTCTACAGAGGTTAACATAACCAATAGTATTGCTTTTATTGTGTCCCTTAAGTTTGGGTATGTTGTACATCCATTTTCACTGAATTCTAGAAAGTCTTTAGTTTATTTCTTCTCAGTGGTTATTGAGTAGGGAGTTGTTTGGTTTCCATAAATTTGTTGGTTTTATGTTGTTGTTGAAGTCAAGCTTTAATCCATGGTGGTCTGATAAGATATAAGTGGTTATTTAAATTTTCTTGTATTTGTTGAGACTTGCTTTATGTCCATATATATTGCCAGTTTGGGAGGAGGTTACATGAGCTGCTGAGAAGAATGTATATTTTCTTGCATTTGGGTGAATTGTTCTGTAGATAATCTGTTTCAGTCCATTTGATTCATAACATCTGTTAGTTTCATTATTTCTGTTTAGTTTCTGCCTGGATGACCTGACCCATTCTCAGGCGAGAGTATGGATTTGATATCTCTTACAATTAATTTGTGGGATTTGATGTGTGATTTAAGCTTCAGTAATATTACTTTTATAGATATGGTCGTCATTTTATTTGGTGCATAGATATTCAGAATTAAAACATCTTGGTGGATTTTTCCTTTGATGAATATGAAGTGTCACTTTCCATCTCTTTTGAGTAAGTTGGTGAAAAATCTATTCTATTAGCTATTATAATGTCTACTCCAGTTTGCTTCTTTGGTCCATTTGCTAGGAAAATCTTTTTTCAGCCATTTAATCTGAGGTAATATCTATCTTTGTTCCTGAGGTATATTTCTTGTATAGAGAAAAATGATGGATGGTGTGTTTTTGCATCCATTTTGTTAACCTGTGTCTTTGTATTGGGGAATTGAGTCCATTGATGTTTAGAGATACTAATGACCAATAATTATCAATTCTTTTATATTTATGTTGGTGGTGGTACTGTGGGTGTATCTGTCTGTCTGAGCATTCTTTCAATCTTTTGTTTTTACTGTAGAGAAATTATTTATTTCATGCATTTCCTTGGGTACAGTTAACCTCCTTGTGTTGGAGTTTTCATTCTAGTATCTTCTGTAGGGCTGGATTTGTAGATAAATATTGTTTGAATTTGTTTTTGTCATGGAATATTTTCTCTCCCCTTATGGTGACTGAAAGTTTTACTGGATAAAGAAGTCTGGGCTACAGATGTCCATCAACAGAGGAATGGATACAGGAATTGTGGTATTATTACACAATGGAATACTACTCAGCAATCAAAAGGGAAGAAATCATGAAATTTGCTGGCAAATGGTGGGATCTAGAAAAGATCATTCTGAGTGAAGTATCCCAGAAGGAGAAAGACAAACTTGGTATATACTCACTTATATAGACCTACAAGATATGATAAACATAATGAAATCTACACACCTAAAGAAGATAATCAAGTAAGTGGACATGGGTGAAGATGATCAATCCTCATTTAGAAAGACAAATGGGATGTGCATTGAATGTATGACAGGACTCTACCTCAGAAGGCATCTGAAAGACTCTACCTAGCAGTGTTTCAAAGCAGACACTAAGACTCATAACCAAACCATGGCAGAGTGCAGGGAATCATATGAAAGAAGGGGAGTTAGTATGATATGGAAAGGATAGGAGCTCTACAAAGACCAAATATATCCAGGCACAGGACCTTTTCTGAGACTGACAGTCAACCAAGGACCATCTATGGATATAACATAGAATTTCTGCTGGAATGTGGCCCATGGTAGCTCAGGAACCAAGTAGTTTTCCAAAGCAAGGGGAACAAGGACTATTTCTAACAGGATCTCAAGGGCAGGCTCTTTGTCCTCCCCCCCCCCCCAGGGGAAGAGCAGTCCTGTTAGGCCACAGAGGAGGACTTTGCAGCCAGCCTTGAAGATACTTGATGAAACAGGGTCAAATGAAAGGGGAAGAGGTCCTCCCCTATCAGTGGACTTGGAAAGGGGCAGGGAGGAGACCAGGGAGGAAGTTGGGGATGGGGAGAGAATGAGGGAGCGGGATACAGCTGGGACACAGAGTTAACAAATTGTAACTAAAAATAAAAATAAAATTAAATTTAAAAAAAAAAGAAGTCTGGGCTAACATCTGCAGACTCTTAGAGATTGCAGGATATCTGTTCATGCCTTTTTCTGGCTTTTAGAGTCTCTGTTGAGAAGTTGGGGATAATTATGTTAGGTTTGGCTTTACATATTACTTGGCATTTATTCCTAGCAACTTTTAATATTCTTTTGTTTTGTAGCATTATTTTAGGTGGCAGGAAAATTTTGTTTTCTACTCTAATCTATGTTGTGTTCTGTAAGCTTTTAGTATGTTTATAGGCATCAATTTCTTTTTTTTGTATTTTATTTTTTTCTTATCAGTTACATTTTATTAACTCTGTACGCCAGCCCTGTCCCGATCCCTCATTCCCTCCCAGTCCCTCCCTCCCTCCCTCATCTCCACCGTGCCCCTTGCCAAGTCCACTGATAGGGGGGACCTCCTCCCCATTCATCTGATCCTGTTTTATCACGTATCTTCAGGACTGGCTGCAAAGCTCTCCTCTGTGGCCTAACAGGACTGCTCCTCCCTTGGGGGGTGTGGAGGCCAAAGAGCCAGTCATTGAGTTCCTGTTAGAAACAGTCCTTGTTCCCCTCACTATGGGAAACCAATTGGTTACTGAGCTACCACAGGCTACATCTGAGCAGAGGTTCTAGGTTACATTCATACATGGTCCTTGGTTGCATGTCAGTCTCAGAAAAGACCCTGTGCCCAGATATCTTTGGTCCTTGTGGAGCTCCTATCCTTTCCTCATCAGACTAACTCCCCTTCTTCCTTATGATTCCCTGTACTCCGCCAAAGGTTTGGTCATGAGACTTTGCTTTGGAAACACTGCTAGTTAGAGTCTTTCAAATGCGCTCAGTAGACTCCTGTCAATGTTCAATGCACATCCCATCTGTCTTTCAAAACGAGGATTGATAATCTTACCCCATGTCTGTTCTCTTGATTATCTTTTTTAGGTGTATAGATTTCATTGTGTTTATCATATCTTATAGGTCTATATAAGTGAGTATATACCGTGTTTGTCTTTCACCTTCTGGGATATTTCACTCAGGATGATCTTTTCTAGATCCCACCATTTGCCTGCAAATTTCATGATTTCCTCCTTTTTGATTGCTGAGTAGTATTCCATTGTGTAAAAATACCACAATTTCTGTACCCATTCCTCCATTGATGGACATCTGGGTTGTTTCCAGGTTCTGGAAATTACAAATAAAGCTGCTATAAACATGGTTGAGCAAATATCCCTTTTGTGCACTTGAGCAAACTTTGGGTATATACCTAGCAGTGGTATAGCTGGGTCTTGAGGAAGCACTATTCCTATTTGTCTTAGAAAGCGCCAGATAGATTTCCAGAGTGGTTGTACCAGTTTACATTCCCACCAGCAGTGGAGGAGGGTTCCCCTTTCTCCACAACCTCTCCAGCATGTGTTGTCCCTTGAGTTTTTCATTTTGGCCATTCTGATGGGTGTAAGGTGATATCTCAGGGTCGTTTTGATTTGCATTTCCCTGATGGCTAATGAGGATGAGCATTTCTTTAAGTGTTTCTCTGCCATTCGATATTCTGTCCAGAATTCTCTGTTTAGCTCTGTTCCCCATTTTTTAACTGGATTACTTGTTTTGCTGCTTTTCAGCTTCTTTAGTTCTTTGTATATACTCGATATTAGTCCTCTGTCAGATAAAGGGTTAGTGAAGATTCTTTCCCAATCTGTAGGCAGGCGTTTTGTTTTGATGACAGTGTCCTTTGCTTTACAGAAGCTGTTCAGTTTCATGAGGTCCCATTTATTGATTGTTGCTCTTAGAGCCTGTGTTGTTGGTGTTCTGTTCAGGAAGTTGTCTCCTGTGCCAATGAGTTCTGGGCTGTTCCCCACTTTTTCTTCTAACAGATTTAGAGTATCTGGTTTTATGTTGAGGTCTTTGATCCACTTGGACTTTAGTTTTGTGCAGGGTGATAAATATAGATCTATTTTCATTTTTCTGCATGTGGACATCCAGTTGGACCAGCACCATTTGTTGAAGATGCTGTCTTTTTTCCATTGAATGGTTTTGGCTTCTTTGTCAAATATTGAGTATTCATAGGTGTGTGGGTTTATTTCTGGATCTTCTATGCGGTTCCATTGATCCTCCTTTCTGTTTTTATGCCAATACCATGCAGTTTTTATTACTATAGCTTTGTAGTACAACCTGAGATCGGGGATGGAGATAGCTCCAGATGATCTGTTGTTGTACAAGATTGTTTTAGAGATTCTGGTTTTTTTGTTTCTCCATATGAAGCTGAGAATCTTTTTTTCAAGGTCTGTAAAGAATCGAGTTGGTATTTTGATGGGAATTGCATTGAATCTCTAGATTGCTTTTGGCAGGATGGCCATTTTCACAATGTTAATCCTACCAATCCATGAGCACGGGAGATCTTTCCATCTTCTGAGATCTTCTTCAATTTCTTTCTTCAGAGACTTGAAGATTTTCTCAAACAGGTCTTTCACTTGCTTGGTTAGAGTCACCCCAAGGTACTTTATGTGGTTAGTGGCTATTGTGAAAGGTATTCTTTCCCTAATTTCTTTCTAGGCCATTTTGTCTTTGGTATACAGGAGGGCTTCTGATTTTTTTGAGTGGATTTTGTATCCTGCCACTTTGCTGAAGGTGTTTATCAACTGGAGGAGGTCTCTGGTTGAATTTTTGGGGTCGCTCATATATACTATCATATCATCTGCGAATAGTGACACTTTGAACTCTTCCTTTCCGATTTGTATCCCGTTGATCTCCTTTAGTTGTCATATTGCTCTGGCTAGGACTTCAAGTACTATGTTGAAGAGGTAGGGAGAGAGTGGGCAGCCTTGTCTTGTCCCTGATTTCAGTGGGATTGATTTAAGTTTCTCTCCATTGAGTTTGATGTTGGCTATCGGCTTGCTGTATATTGCCTTTACTATGTTTACATATGTGTCGTGTATTCCTGATCTCTCCAAGACTTTAAACATGAATGGGTGTTGGACTTTGTCAAATGCTTTTTCAGCATCTAAGGAGATGATCATGTGGTTTTTCTCCTTCAGTTTGTTTATGTGGTGGATTACATTGATGGATTTCCGTATGTTGAACCACACTTGCATGCCTGGGATGAAGCCTACTGGGTCGTGGTGGATGATATCTTTGATGTGTTCTTGGATTCGGTTTGCAAGTATTTTATTGAGTATTTTTGCGTCAATGTTCATAAGAGACATAGGTCTGAAGTTTTCTTTTTTTGTTGGGTCTTTGTGTGGTTTAGTTATCAGGGTGACTGTTGCTTCATAGAATGAGTTTGGTAATGTACCTTCTGTTTCTATTTTGAGGAATAGTTTGAGGAGAATTGGTGTGAGCACTTCTTTGAAGGTCTGGTAGAATTCCGCGCTGAAACCATCTGGCCCAGGGATTTTTTTGGAGGGGAGACTGTGAATGACTGCTTCAATTTCCTTGGGAGATATTGGGCTGTTCAGTCTTTCTACCTGATCTTGACTTAATGTTGGAAGATGGAATCTATCAAGAAAATTGTCCATTTCATTTAGATTTTCAAATTTTGTGGCATATAGGCTTTTGTAGTATGACCTAATGATTGTTTGAATTTCCTCAGTGTCTGTAGTTATTTCGACCTTTTCATCTCTGATTTTGTTGATTTGGATAGATTCTCTCTGCTTTTTAGTTAGTTTGGCTAAGGGTTTGTCTATCTTGTTGATTTTCTCAAAGAACCAGCTTTTTGTTTCATTGATTCTTTGAATAGTTTTATTTGTTTCTAATTGATTGATTTCAGCCCTGAGTTTGATTATTACCAGCCTTCTGCTCCTCTTGGGTGTATCTGCTTCTTTTCTTTTTTTACTAGGGTTTTCAGTTGGGCCATTAAGTTGTTTGTATGTGATGTTATGAATTTCTTCTTGCAGGCACTTAGTGCTATAAATTTTCCCCTGAGCACTGCTTTCAGTGTGTCCCATAAATTTGTGTATGTTGTGCCTTTATTTTCATTGAATTCTAGGAAGTCTTTAATTTCTTTCTTTATTTCTTCCTTTACCCAGCTGTCGTTGAGTAACAGGTTGTTCAGTTTCCATGTGCGTGTAGGCAGTTTGTTATTTCTGTTGTTGTTGAGGTCCAGCTTAAATCCATGATGGTCAGATAGAATACAAGGGATTATTTCAATCTTTTTGTATCTGTTGATGCTTTCTTTATGACCAACTGTATGGTCTATTTTGGAGAACGTTCCATGCGGTGCGGAAAAGAAGGTATATTCTTTTGAGTTTGGGTGAAAAGATCTGTAGATGTCTATTAGGTCTATTTGATTTAGGGTCTCTGTAAGTGTTTTTATTTCCCTATTTGTTTTCTGTCTAGTTGATCTGTCCCTTGGTGAGAGTGGAGTGTTGAAGTCTCCCACTATTAGGGTTTTAGGATCAATGTGTGATTTAAGCTTTAATATTGTTTCATTTACGAATGTAGGTGCTCTTGTATTTGGGGCATAGATATTCAAAATTGTGATGTCCTCTTGGTGGATTTTTCCTTTGATGAGAATATAGTGACCGTCCTTATCTTTTTTGATTAACTTGGGTTGAAAGTCTATTTTATTAGATATTAGGATGGCTACTCCCGCTTGTTTTCTGGAACCATTTGCTTGAAAGACATTTTTCCAGCCCTTTACTCTGAGGTAGTGTTTATCTTTGTTGCATAGGTGTGTTTCTTGGATGCAACAGAATGATGGATCCTGTTTCCACAACCATTCTGTTAGTCTGTGTCTTTTAATTGGGGAGTTGAGCCCGTTGATGTTGATAGAAACTAGTGACCAACAATTGTTACTTACTTTAGGTGTGGTGTTGGTGGTGTCACTGAGTTTCATTGCTTGTCTTCTTTTTTTTTTTTTTTTTTGTTGTTGTTGTTGTGTAGTTATCTATTTCCTCTGTTTCCTTCGATGTAGTTGTTTTCTTTGGTTTGGAGTTTCCCTTCTAGTAACTTCTGTAGAGCTGGGTTGCTATGTAGATATTGTTTAAATTTGGTTTTGTCTTGGAATATCTTGAATTCCCCGTCTATGTTGATTGAAAGTTTTGCTGGGTATAGTAGTCTGTGTTGAAATCTGTGGTCCCTTAAGGACTGTATGATTTCTGTCCAGGCCCTTCTGGCTTTCATAGTTTCTGTTGAGAAATCTGGTATGATTCTGATAGGTCTACCTTCATATGTTACTTGGCCTTTTTCCCTTGCTGCTTTTAGAATTTTTTCTGTGTTTTGTAGGTTCAGTGTTTTGACTATGATGTGACATGAAGAATTTCTTTTCTGGTCTAGTCTACTTGATGTTCTGTAGGCCTCTTGTATGTTTATGGCCATCTCCTTCTTTAAGTTGGGAAAGTTTTCTTCTATAATTTTCTTGAAAATATTTTCTGGACCTTTGAGCCTGATGTCTTCTTATTCTTGTACTCCTATTATTCTTAGGTTTTGTCTTTTCATGGTGTCCTTGATTTCTTGGATGTTTTGTGTTTGGAACTTTTCTGATTTTATTTTTTCTTTGAGAAACGTTTCAATTTCCGCAAGTGTATCTTCGGCTCCTGAGATTCTTTCTTCCATCTCTTGTATTCTGTTGGTGATGCTTACCTTTGTAGTGCCTGATCTTTTCTCTATGTTCTCCAGCTCCTGGTTTTTCTCTATTTGTGTTTTCTTTATTGATTCTAATTCTGTTTTCATGTCTTGCACCATTTCCTTCATCTGTTTGAATGTGGACTCCTGCTTTTCAATGATAACTTCTATTTTTTTGTCCGTTTCCTCTCTATGTATCACTAATTGTGCCTCTACTTCTTTGGGTATAATTGTCTGTATTTCTATGAGAGCTTTGTTTATTTCTTATTTATTTGCCTTCATTTGTGGGGACATTTCTTTGAGAGCTTTGTGCATTTCTTCTCTGTTTGCCTCAATTTTCATGGTCATTTCTCTGAGAGCACGACTTGTTTCCTCTTGGTTAGTCTGGATTTCTTTGGTTATTTCTCTGAGGGCTTTGTTCATTTCATCTCTATCGGCCTCTAGTAGCTGGAGAAACATAGTTTTGAGGTCATTTTCTTGTATATCTAGTGAATTGAAGTGTCCATTGTTTTGTGGGGTTGCTGGTGAGGTCATTGTGTCCTGATTTTTGTTGGGAGTGTTCTTATGTCTGCCTCTAGCCATCTGGTTATTTATAATCCTCACTGGTTGTTCCTCGAGATTGTAGTTTGGGCTATGATCCTCTCTTTCTGTTTTCTGGACTGTTTTTTCAGGAAGATGAGAGAGGTTCACTGCTTTGGGAGTATGCACTTTGTTTTCAGTTTTGCCTAAGTAAAGAATGTGACGCTGGCGCTATTCGCGTGTGGTTTTAGTGGGCGCAGTGTGCATGCGCGGATTCTCTGACTATTGCTGTGGCCTGCAAGCCACTATTACGCAGTTCTGACTAAGATCCAGGGATTGTTTGCCTGGATTACCCTGATGGACCCGCAAGGCAGAGGCTTCACTGTTGGGGTCGCTATCCCAAGAATCCCTCTGATGCCCACAGTAGGAGTGTGGGTGCCAGGGATCTCGTCTGGTTGCTTCTGTGGAGAGGCCCTGGGTCTGGGGCAATCTCTCTCTAGAAGGCTCACTCACTCTCTTGCAGAACCAGTTGGAATGCTCAGAGGTTCCCCTTGCTCACTACTCTCTGTTTTGGCCCTGCTGTAGAAGTGCACGGGTAGGCTATCAGTCAGCTCTGTGACACTGTGGCCGCAGAACTCGGTGTCCACCTTTCCTGTGTGCTGCCTCTTTGTCCTTTCCCTCTGCCAGGAGGGGTTATGTTTACTGGTCCCGGGGTAGCACAGGAAAGCGTTAGGTTGAGTGTACTCAATCCCAGATCCTGGGCCCAGATCTCTCTGCCAGAGGCAGCCTAGCGGTAGAATCTATGTTTGCTGATCCCGAGAGAGTACCGGTTAGGGTTGAGTGTCTTCAGATCCAGAGCTTGGGTTTCTCTGCTAGGGGCCACTGGAGAGAGGGTACTGTGTCCTTGGCAGGCTGCCTCTCTGTCCTTCCCCTCTGACCTTCTCCTCTGCTAGGGCAAGCTTATGGAGGTGCTTTCAGGGGAGTGCCAGCAGGGGTTGGGGCTTCTCAGTTGGATCCTGAGCTGGTGGCGTTTCTCTGCCGGGAGGGGGGGTGCGGGGGAGCGCCGGTGATAGAACTTGCTGCTAGACCTTATTGCGCTGGACCCAGGAGAATCTCAGGACGTTTAAAATGACCACAGTCCCAGATCCCGAGCTGTAGTTTGTTTGCTAGGAGCAGCCGGCAGCACTGGAGTTCCGGCACTGTGAAGCTGCTGTGCGCCTCTTTATCCTTCTGCTCAGCTGCGGCAGGATGATGGCGGCGTTTGGGGGTGTGCCCGATAGGATTGGGTTTTCTCAGCCCCAATCTCAGGTTGGGGTACAGACAATGTGGTCTTTGGCAGATTCTGCTGGATGCCTCCTGCCTCCTCCGAAGAGGAGGTAGGGATTTTGAGCTGGGCACGCAGTTGGAATCCGTGCGTGGCGGGAGCTCAGTTGTGATGGCGGCATTTACCCGTGGTCAGAGCCATCTATTTTTTTTTTAATTTAATTTTATTTTATCAATTACACTTTATTCACTTTGTATCCCCCATAAGGCATTTCCTCCTCTGCTCACAGTCCCACCCTCCCTACCCATTCTTCACACATGCCTCTACCCAAGTCTACTGATAAGGGAGATCATCCTCTCCTTCCTTCTGTTCTTAGTCTATCAGATCACATCAGGAGTGGCAGCATTGTCTTCCTTTGTGTCCTGGTAAGGCTACTCCCCATTCAGACGGAGGTGATCAAAGAGCAGGCCAATCAGTTTATGTCAGAGGCAGTCCTTCTTTCCATTACTATGTAACCCACATGAACACTAAACTGCCATGGGCTACCTCTGTTCAGGGGTTCTAGGTTATCTCTATGCTTGGTACTTGGTTGGAGTTTGAGTCTCTGGGAAGACACCTGTGTTCAAATATTCTGGTTCTGTTTCTCTCCTTGGAGAGTTCCTCTCCTATCCATATCTTACTATTTCCCACCACTTATATAAGATTCCATGCACTCTGCTCAACAGTAGGCCATAAATCTCACAATCTGCTTTGATAGTCTGCAGGGCAGAGCCTTTCAGAGGCCCTCTGTGGCAAATTCCTAGCTTGTTACATGTTTTCTTCTTCTGATGTCAATCCTCTTTGCCTTTCGAGATGAGGATTGAGCATTTTACTCAGGGTGCTCTCTCTTGATTAGTTTCTTTAGATGTACACATTTTAGTAAGTTTTGCCTATGTTGAATGTCTATATGAGTGAGTATATAACATGTGTGTCTTTCTACTTCTGGGACAGCTCACTCAAGATGATCCTTTCCAGGTCCAACCATTTACCTGCAAAATTCATTATTTCCTTATTTTTCATTGCTGAGTAACATTCCATTGTGTAGATGTACCACAATTTCTGCATTCATTCTTCAGCTGAGGGGCATCTGGGCTGTTTCCAGCTTCTGGCTATTACAAATAAAGCTGCTACAAACATGGTTGGGCAAATTTCCTTATTGTGTACTTGAGCCAATTTTGAATATATGCCTAGGAGTGGTATGAATGGATCTTGAGGAAGCTTCCTAGTTGTCTGAGATGGTGCCAGATTGATTTCCAGAGTGGTTGTATAAGTATACATTCCCACCAGCAGTGGAGGAGGGTTCCCCTATCTCCACAGCCTCTCTAGCATGTGTTGTCACTTGAGTTTTTCATTTTGGCCTTTCTGATGGTGTAAGGTGAAATCTCAGGGTCGTTTTGATTTGCATTTCCCTATGGCTAATGACTTTGAGCATTTCTTTAAGTGTTTCTCTGCCATTCGATATTCCTCCACAGAGAATTCTCTGTTTAGCTCCTTTCTCCATTTTTTAAATTGGATTACTTGGTTTGTTGCTTTTCAGCTTCTTTAGTTCTTTATATATACTGGATATTAGTCCTCTGTCAGATAAAGGAATGGTAAAGATTTTTTCCCAATCTGTAGGCAGTTGTTTTGTTTTGATGACAGTGTCCTATCCTTTACAGAAGATTTTTAGTTTCATGAGGTCCCATTCATTGATGGTTGCTCTTAGAGCCTGTGCTGATGGTGTTCTGTATAGTAAGTTGTGTCCTGTACCAATGAGTTCTAGGATTTTCCTCAGTTTTTCTTCAACTGATTTAATGTGTCTGGTTTTATGTTGAGGTCTCTGATTCACTTGGACTTTAATTTTGTGTAGGGTGATAAGTATGGATCTATTTTCATTTTTCTACATGTAGACATCCAGTTAGACCAGCACCATTTGTTGAAGATGCTGTCTTTTTTCCATTGTATGGCTTTGGCCTCTTTGTCAAAGATCAGGTGTCCATAAGTGTGTGGGTTTATTTCTGGGGCTTCTTTCGGTTCCATTGATCCACCAGTCTGTTTCTATTCCAGTATCATGGAGGTTTTATTACTGTTGCTCTATAGTGCATCTTAAGATCAGGGATGGAGATACCTCCAGAAGATCATTTATTGTAGAGGATTGTTTTAGCAATTCTGGGTTTCTTGTTATTCCACATGAAGTTGAAAATTTTTCTTTCCAGGTCTGTAAAGAATTGTGTTGGTAATTTGATGGGAATTGCATTAAATCTGTAGATTGCTTTTGGTAAGATGGCCATTTTTACTATGTTAATCCTGACAAGCCATGAGCATGGGAGATCTTTCCATCTTCTCATATCTTCTTCTAATTCTTTCTTCAGAGACTTGAAATTTTTTCATACATGTCTTTGACTAGCTTGGTTAGGGTTACACCAAGTTATTTTATGTCATTTGTGGCTATTGTGAAGAGTGTTGTTTCTCTAATTTCTTTCTCAGCCCTTTTGTCTTCTGTATACAGGAGGGCTACTGATTTTTTTGAGTTAATTTTGTATCTGGTCACTTTGCTGAAGGTGTATATCAGCTGTAGGACTACCCTGGTAGAGCTTTTGGGGTCACTCACGTATACTATCATATCATCTGCAACTAGTGATACTTTAACTTCTTCCTTTCCAATTTCTACCCCCTTAATCTCCTTCAACTGTCTTATTGCTCTTGCAAAGACTTCCAGAACTACGTTTGAAGGAATATGGAGAGAGTGGGCAGCCTTGTCTTGTCCGTGATTTCAGTGGAATTGCTTTAAGTTTCTCTCCATTCAGTTTAATGTTGGCTATAGTCTTGCTGTATATCACCTTTACTATGTTTAGATATGTGCCTTGTATCCCTTATCTCTCCAATACTTTAAACATGAATGGATGTTGGATTTTGTCAATTGCTTTTTCAGCATCTAGGGAGATTATCATATGGTTTTTTCTTTCAGTCTGTTAATATGGTGGATCACATTGATGGATTTCCATATAGTGAACCACCCCTGCATACCTGGGATGAAGCCTACTTGGTCAAAGTGGATGATATCTTTGATGTGTTCTTGTATTCGGTTTGCAAGTATTTTGTTGAGCATTTTTGCATCAGTGTTCACTGCCCTGACCCGTGGGACTTCATTGGGGTTCCTGAAGAAAGGAGGGTGGAAGGAATGGGAGAGAGGAGGAACAAGAGACAGAAGAATGAAGGCCAAGTCTGTTTGTCTGATCAAAGCCTCGTTTATTAAATTTTTTACCCAATTTATATAGGGAGAAGGCAGGAAAAGAAGGAAGGTTAATTTGCTCCTGCAGGAGATAGGAAGAGTGTTTTCATGGGTTAAACATTGAACCTGCAAGATACCATGAGAATGATTTCTTAAGATATCTCCTGGATTCTCTAAATCTGACAAACAGATGTTCTCACAAAATATCACCCATGATTTAGGGTCTTAGGTAACTCTTTCACTAAATTGCTTTAGGTCTCCACTAAATGACCTTTGCTCACCACTTATCTTTGGTTTTAGTAAATAGCTTTGTCTCCACTAACTAGCTTTGGCTCACTATTTAACTTTGGCTTCAGTAGATAGATTTGGCTCCCGGCAGTTCATAAGGGTGATTGGCCTGAAATTCTGTTTTTTTTGTTGGGTCTTTTTGAGGTTTAGGTTCAAAGCTGATTGTGGCTTCATAGAATGAGTTTGGTAATGTTCCTTCTGTTTCTATTTTGTGGAAGAGTCTGAAGAGAACTGGAGTTAACTCTTCTTTGAAGTTTTGGTAGAATTCTGTGCTGAAATCATCTGGTCCTGGGCTTTTTTTGGATGGGAGACTTTCGATTACCGCTTCTATTTCCTTGGGGGATATAGGACTATTCAATTGATTTACTGGGTCCTGATTCAGCTTTGGTAAGTAGAATCGATCAAGAAAATTTTCATTTCATTTAGATTTTCAAATATTGTGGCATATAGACTTTTGAAGTAAGTCCTCATGATTGTTTGGATTTCCTCAGTGTCTGTAGTTATGTCCCCTTTTCATTTATGATTTTGTTGATTTTGATGAAATCTCTCTGCCTTTTCGTTAGATTGGCTAAGGGTTTGGCTATCTTGTTGATTTTCTCAAAGAACCAGCTTTTGGTTTCATTGATTCTTTGAATTGTTTTATTTGTTTCTAATTTATTGATTTCAGCCCTGAGTTTGATTATTTCCAGCTTTCTACTCCTTTTTGGTGTGTCTGCTTCTTCTTTTTCTAGGGTTTTTAAGTGACCCATTAAGTTTCTTGAATGAGCTTCTCAAATTTCTTCTTGAAGGCACATATTGCTAGGAACTTTCCTTTTAGCACTCCTTTTATTGTGTCCCACAAATTTGGGTATGTTGTGTCTTTATTTTCATTGAGTTCCAGGAAGACTTTAATTTCTTTCTTTATTTCTTGCCTGACCCAGCTGTCATTTAGTAGCCAGTTGTTCAGTTTCTATGAGTGTGTAGGCTTTTTGCTATTTCTGTTGTTGTTGAGGTCCTGCTTTATTCCATGCTGATCAGACAGGATACAAGGGATTATTTCAATCATTTTCTATCTGTTGAGGCCTGCTTTGTGACCAACTATATTGTCTATTTTGGAGAAGGTTCCATGAGGTGCTGAAAAGAAGGTAAGTTCTTTTGTGTTTGGGTGTAAGGTTCTGTAAATGTCTGTTAGGTCCATTTGATTCATGACCTCTGTCAGAGACATTGTTTCTTTGTTTAATTTCTGTTTTGTTGACCTGTCCTTTGTTGAGAGTGGGGTGTTGAAGTCTCCCACTATTAATGTGTGGGGATCTATATGTGGTTTAAATTTTATCAATGTTTCTTTTACAAATGTGGGTGCCCTTGTATTTGGGGCATAGATGTTCAGGATTGTGATGTCTTCCTGGTGAAATTTTCCCTTGATGAATATGAAATGTCCTTCCCCATCTCTTTTTATTAATTTTGGTTGAAAGTCTGTTTTATCGGACATTAGAATGGTAACTCCTGCCTGCTTCTTGGGTCCACTTGCTTGGAAAACAGTCTTCTAACCCTTTACCCTCACGTAATGTCTATATTTGTGACTTAGGTTTATTTCTCGTTTGCAACAGATTGCTGGGTTTTGTTTATGTATGCATTCTGTTAGTCGGTGTTTTTTTTTTTATTTTTATTGGAGAATTGAGTCCATTGATCTTGAGAGATATCAATGACCAGTGACTGTTAGATCCTTTGATTTTTATCTTGGCTGTGGTCTTAAGGTTGTGTGCTCAGTTGCTTTTTGTTTTACTGTAGTCAGGTTAATTATTTCTTGTGTTTTCTTTTTTTTAATTTAATTTTTCTTTTTAGTTACATTTTGTTAACTCTGTGTCCCAGCTGTATCCCGCTCTCTCATTCCCTCCCCAACCCCACATTCCCTTGCTGGTCTCTTCCCTGCACCTTTCCATGTCCACTGATAGGGGAGGACATCCTCCCCTTTCATTTGACCCTGTTTTATCAGGTATTTTCAGGGCTGGCTGCAAAGTCCTCCTCTCTGGCTTAACAAGACTGCTCTTCCCTGGGGGGGGGGGGGGAGGTCAAAGAACCTGCTCTTGAGATCCTGTTAGAAATAGTCCTTGTTCCCCTTACTTTGGAAAACTACTTGGTTACAGAGCTACCACGGGCCACATCTGAGCAGAAGTTCTATGTTATATCCATAGATGGTCCTTGGTTGAGCATCAGTCTCAGAAAAGACCCTGTGCCTGGATATAATTGGTCTTTGTAGAGTTTTCTTGAAAGTAGCTAGTTTTCTTGGGTTGTATTTTCCCTTCTAGTGTCTTCTGTAATGCAGGATTTGTTTATAGGTATTGTTGAAATTTGTTTTTGTCATTGAATATCTTGTTTTCTCTGTCTATGAGGACTGAGAGTTTTGCTGGGTATAGTAGCCTGGACTGACATCTGTGTTCTCTTAGGGTCTGTATGATATCCATCCAGGCCCATCTGGCTTTCATAGTCTCTGTTGAAAAGTCAGGTGTGATTCTAATGGGTTTATCATTATATGATACTTGGCCTTTATTGCAGCTTTTAGTATTTTTTCATTTTTCTGTATACTTACTGTTTTGATTATTATATGGCAGGAGGATTTTCTTTTCTGGTCTAATTTATTGGATGTTCTGTAGGCCTCTTGTATTCTTATTGGTCTCTGCTTTAAGTTGGAGAAATTTTCTTGAATGATTTTGTTGAAAATATTTTCTGGGCCTTGGAGCAGGGAATCTTCTTTTTCCTCTATTCCTATTATTTTAGGTTTTGTCTTTTTTTTAATTTTATTTTTTTCTTATCAGTTACATTTTATTAACTCTGTATCCCAGCCATGTCCCGATCCCTCATTCCCTCCCAGTCCCTCTCTCCCTCCCTCATCTCCACCGTTCCTTACCAAGTTCACTAATAGGGGGGACCTCCTCCCCATTCATCTGATCCTGTTTTATCAGGTATCTTCAGGACTGGATGCAAAGCTCTCCTCTGTGGCCTGACAGGACTGCTCCTCCCTTGGGGGGTGGGGAGGCCAAAGAGCCAGTCATTGAGTTCCTGTTAGAAATAGTCCTTGTTCCCCTCACTGTGGGAAACCAATTGGTTACTGACCTACCACAGGCTACATCTCAGCAGAGGTTCTAGGTTACATTCACACATGGTCCTTGGTTGCATGTCAGTCTCAGAAAAGACCCTGTGCTCAGATATATTTGGTCCTTGTGGAGCTCCTATCCTTTCCTCATCAGACTAACTCCCCTTCTTTCTTATGATTCCCTGTACTCTGCCAAAGGTTTGGTCATGAGTCTTTGCTTTGAAAACACTGCTAGTTAGAGTCTTTCAAATGCGCTCAGTAGACTCCTGTCAATGTTCAATGCGCATCCCATCTGTCTTTCTAAACGAGGATTGATAATCTTACCCCATGTCTGCTCTCTTGATTATCATTTATAGGTGTATAGATTTCATTGTGTTTATCATATCTTATAGGTCTATATAAGTGAGTATATACCGTGTTTGTCTTTCTCCTTCTGGGATATTTCACTCAGGATGATCTTTTCTAGATCCCACCATTTGCCTGCAAATTTCATGATTTCCTCCTTTTTGATTGCTGAGTAGTATTCCATTGTGTAAAAATACCACAATTTCTGTACCCATTCCTCCGTTGATGGACATCTGGGTTGTTTCCAGGTTCTGGCTATTACAAATAAAGCTGCTATAAACATGGTTGAGCAAATATCCCTTTTGTGTACTTGAGCAAAGTTTGGGTATATACCTAGCAGTGGTATAGCTGGGTCTTGAGGAAGCACTATTCCTAATTGTCTTAAAAAGCGCCAGATAGATTTCCAGAGTGGTTGTATCAGTTTACATTCCCACCAGCAGTGGAGGAGGGTTCCTCTTTCTCCACAACCTCTCCAGCATGTGTTGTCCCTTGAGTTTTTCATCTTGGCCATTCTGATGGGTGTAAGGTGATATCTCAGGGTTGTTTTGATTTGCATTTCCCTGCTGGCTAATGAGGATGACATTTCTTTAAGTGTTTCTCTGCCATTCGATATTCCTCTGTCGAGAATTCTCTGTGTAGCTCTGTTCCCCATTTTTTAATTGGATTACTTGGTTTGCTGCTTTTCAGCTTCTTTAGTTCTTTGTATATACTCGATATTAGTCCTCTGTCAGATAAAGGGTTAGTGAAGATTCTTTCCCAATCTGTAGGCAGGCGTTTTGTTTTGATGAGGTTTTGTCTTTTTATGTTGTCTTGAATTTCTTAGATGGTCTGTGTCAGGAATTTTTTTCGATTTAACATTTTCTTTGACAGATACATCGATTTCTTCCATTGTATCTTCTACACCTGTGATTCTTTCTTCCATCTCTTGCAGTCTATTGGTTATGCTTACCTCTGTAGTTACTGTTTTCTTCCCTAAGTTCTTTCTCTCCACAATTTCCTCCATTTGTGTTTTCTTTAATTTTCCCATTTCTATCTTAAGATCTTGAGCCATTTTTTTTCCTTCACCTGTCTGAGTGTATTTTCCTTCAATTCCTTCAGCTATTTGTTTGAACAACCCTCTGTTTTGTTTAATACTTTCAGTGCTTTAAGCATTTCCTCTCTAAAGGCCTCAAACTGGCTGCAACTTCCTGTATTTCTTTACAGATGGCCATAATCTGTTTGTTTTTATCTTCCTCTATTTCTTTATGGATGGCCATAATCTGGTTGAGTTTATCTTCCTCTAGGTCTTTAAACATTTTATTTCTTTCCTCTGTTATCCTTTTCATGACCATAGATGTTAGGTCATATTCTTGATTTTCAATTTTGCTGGGGTTTCCAGGGCTAATTGCCTCTGGATAACTGGTTTCTGGAGATGCCATATTGCTTTGTCTTTTGTTTGTTGAGCTTTTTTGCTGGCTTCAACCCATTGAGCTATCTTAGGTGTTTGAAGTTAGTTTCTGATGGTTCCTGGAATCCTGTGGTGGAGAGAATACCCTTGGAAGGAAGATGGTTTTTCCTGAAGGAAGTCTTCTCAGAATTTTGGGTATAGTCACTGGATGGCTGGTTTTTTTCAGGAGTTGCTACTGATTACCTCAGGCATAAAAACCTGTATGATAAGTATGGTCCTTGTTAGTCTAGAGGGTTCTCCTCTCATCTGGAGAAGTCCTGAAGACAGCTGCCTTGCTTCTGGGTTTCTTGCTGTAAATTTAGTGATCTGCTGCTGTAACCTGTTTGTCCCTTGGTTTGGTCCGTTTTGTTAGGGATAACTGGTTGCCCCTTGGAGCAGTATCTGGGGGTTGATCTCAGGGATTCCTGGCATCTGTAGGTCTGAGTTTGGGGCTCTGTGCCCCAGTACCCAAACAGTAATCTATGGGGGGGTGGGTGCAGCTCTCCTGGTAACAGCAGGCTATCTGGTGCACAGCAGGTCTCTGTGTTGGGCAGGTCTGCGGGCCCTTTTCCAGGGATATACTGGGTGGCCTAATTCCATTCTCTTTGCTTCTTTCCCTGTGAGGATTTCCTCCAACAAGGACTCTCAGTCTCTCTTGCCCTGAGGCGCAGAGCTCTGTCTGTGCTGAAGAGCTGGGTGTGAAACAACTGTCTGTGATCTCAGCTGGAGCCCAGTTCAATGATCGCAGCTCGTACCTGGTCTGCGAGTCTTTTTCCAGGGAAAGACTGGGTGACTCAAGTCAATACTGTCTCCTCCTTCCCTATGGGGTTTTGTCACGACTGGGACTCCCAGTCTCTAGTGGTTTGTTTGTTTGTTTGGTTGTTTTTGTTTTTGTTTTGTTTTTTTTTCCCACTGATCAGGCTGGGAAGGTGATCAGGATACATAATGCATGTGGCTCTGGTCTGGTGACCTAGTGCCTGCTCGACCCGGGATCTCTTCTGGGTTCTGTTGGGTGACCTGAGAGTGGACCCGACTGTTTCCCACGCTGTGGGGGTTTCTTCTCACCTGGGAAACATGATCGCTGTTTTTTTAGGGCCCAGAGTTCAGTCTCTTGGTGGCTGTACAGAAAATGTTGTCCTCCTCCTCAAGCACAGTGTTCTCCTGGCTCAGCCATCTTGTCCCCCTCGGCATCTGTTTCTTTATGTTGGGAATATTTTCTTCTATGATTTTGTTGAAAACACTTTTGGGAACTTTGAGCTGGCTGTACTCCTTCTTCTACTCCTATCATTTTTAGGTTTGTTCTTTTCATAGTGTTCCAGACTCCCTGTGTGCTTTGTGTCAAGAACTTTTTAGATTTAACATTTTCTTTGATGGATATATCAACTTCTTCTATTGCATATTCTAAGCCTGAGGTCTCTTTCATCTGTTGTATTCTGTTGGTGATTTTTGTCGCTGTAGTTTCTGTTGGCTTACCTAGGTTTTTGAGATCCAGGATTCCTTCCTTTATGTTTTCACTTTTATATTTACCTAATTACTTATTATCTTTTTATTTATTATTTATTACAGTGTATTCACCTTGTATCCCAGCTGTTGTACCCTTCCTCCTCTCCTCCCACCCAGCTCACCCTCCCTCTTCTCCCACTGTGCCCGTCCCTTACTTCACTGATATGTGAGGTCCTTGACTTTTCTATCTGACCCTAGCCTATCAGACTAAATCAGGACAGGCTGCATTGTCTTCCTCTGTGGGCTGGCAAGGCTGCAAACCCCGGGGGAGAAGGTACCATCTAGCCAGCATCTCCGTCTCTCCCATTCCTCAACCTGACAACCACCCATTTACTCTGTCCTGGCAAACTCAGTGCCTTTAGAATCTCCAGGGAGACCAGGGAGAAAGGGAGATCAGGTATCATTCTTCTGTCCTTTTCTCACATACTCATCTATATTGCCTCAAATGGTAAGATTTTCTTTCAAAAAAAAAAACTGTAAGTGTGTGTGTCTCTCAGAGTACAACCCTCCAACTGAGTTCATGCCAAAGATAGCCCCTGTTCCCACTTGGAGACTGAGTCTATGGGCTACATCTGAGCATGGTCCTTGGTTATGTATCAGTCTGTGTAGGTCCCCCAGGGCTCAGTTTTTGTTTGTTTATTTGTCTGTTTGTTTGTTTAGGGGTTTTTGGCTCTGTTGGTATCCTTTTGGAGCTCTTATACCCTTCAGGTCTTTCAATACCCCCTTTCTTTCATAAAATTCCATGCATTCTTCCCAAAGTTTAGCTATGTGTCTCAGCCTCTGCTTTGATACCATGATCAGTAGAGTCTTTGAGTAGCTATCTATGGTAGGCCCCTGTATTGTTTCCTGTCTTCTCTTGTTTCTGATGCCTTTTGAATTTGCTTTTCTGAATGAGGATTGAGAATCTTCCCTAAGGTCCTTCTTGTTGATTAGCTTCTTTTGGAGTATAGATTTTAGTATATTTATCCTATCTTATATGTTTAATAACTATTTTTTGTTAACATACACCATGTGTTTCTTTCTGCTTCTAGGTTACCTCAGTCAGGATGATCTTTTCTAGTTCCCACCATTTGTCTGCAAATTTCATGATTTCCTTATTTTAAATAGCTGAGTAGTATTCCATTGTGTAAATGTTCCACAAGTTCTGTATCCTTTCATCTGTTGAGAGACATCTAGGTTGTTTTCAGATTCTGGCTATTACAAATAGAGCTGCTTCAAACATGGTTGCACAAATGTCCTTGTTGTGTAGTGGAGCATATATGACTAGTAGTGGTATAGCTGGATCTTGAGGTAACACTATTCCGATTTTTTCCAAGAAAGTGCCTAATTGATTTGCAAAGTGGTTGTATAAGATTATGTTCCCACCATCAATGGAAGAAGGTTCCCCTCTCTACAGATCCTCTCCAGCCTGTGTTGTGATTTGAGATTTTCATGTTAACCATTCTGATGGGTGTAAGGTGAAATCTTAGGGTCATTTTGATTTTCATATCTCTTATGACTAATGATGCTGTACATTTCTTTAAGTGTTTCTCTGTTATTTGATATTTCTCTATTGCGAATTCTCTGTTTAGCTCTGTATCCCATTTTTAATTGGATTACTTCGTTTGTTGGTGTTTAACTTCTTAAGTTCTTTATATATTCTGGAAATTTGCACTCTTTCAGAAATAGGATTGATGAAGATCCTTTTCCAATTTCTAGGCTGTCATTTTCTTCTGATGACAGTGTCCTTTGCTTTACAAAAGCTTTTCAGTTGCATGAGGTCCCATTTATTAATCGTTGATATTAGGGTTAGTCTGGCTTTATGGAAAGCCAAAATCTTAGAGTAAAGGATCTTGGGTTTTTTAGAGGCTTCTGACAGCATTTAGCCCTGCCATCACTTTGGTTTGGAAATCTTTTTTGTTGGAGAGGCGGGGCAAGATTGTTGTTTGCTTTTTAAAATTTTATTTTTACTTTTATAAATTACAGTTTTTGTAAGTGAGGGTTGATCATCTTATCAAGTGTCCTTCTTTTTGTTTATCTTCTTTATGTGTACAGATTTCAGTATGTTTATCCTATCTTATAGGTTTAGTACTCATTTATAAATGAGTATATACTGTGTGTGTCTTTATCCTTCTGGGATACCTCACTCAGAATGATCTTTTCCAGATCCTGGGATGGACATTGGTTGTAGGAGAAAACAAGTAACAGGAAAAGAGCCTAACACTGAGGGCCTCTGAAAGTCTCTACTTAGCAGTATATCAAAGCAGATACTGAAACTCATAACCAAACCATCCGCAGAGTACAGGGAAACATATATATATGGCAAGTTAGTATGATCTGGAGAGGACAGAAGTTCCACAGGGACCAAATATATCTGGGCACACGGGTCTTTTGAGAGACTGTATCTCCAACCAAGAACCATGTATGGATATAACCTAGAACCCCTGCTCAGATATAGCCCATGGTAGCTCAGTATCCAAGTGGGTGGCCTCATAAAGGGAACAGGGACTATTTCTGACATGAACTCAACGGCTGGCTCTTTGACCTCTCCCCCACACCCAAGGGAGAAGCAACCCTGCTAGGCCACAGAGGAGAACATTGCAGCCAGACCTGAAGATACCTGATAAAACAGGGTCAGAAAAAAGGGGAGGAGGTCCTCCACTATAAGTGGACTTGGAAAGTGGTAGGGAGAAGATGAGGAAGGGAAGGTGGGATTGGGAGGGAATGAGAGTGCAGGATACAGCTGGGATACAAAATTAATAAACTGTAACTAATATGAAAAAATAAACATTTAATTAAAAAAATAAATTACATTTTTTCACTTTGTATCTGTGCTGTAACCCCTTCCCTCATCACCTCCTAATCCCATTGTCCTTTCCTCATCTGTTCCCATGCCCCTCCTGAGTCCACTGATAGGGAAGTTCCTCCTCCCCATCCCTCTGACCCAAGCCTATCAAGTTTTACCAAAACTGGCTGCATTGTTTTCCTCTCTGGCCTGGTAAAGCTACTCCCCAAGCAGGAGGAGGTGATCAAAGAGCCAGCCACTGAGTTCATTTGAGAGACAGTTCCTCTTACCATTACTAGGGAACCCATTTGGAGACTGACCTGCCGTGTGTTACATCTGTGCAAGGGTCAAAGGGGTTCTAGGTTATCTCATGCATGGTCCTTGGTTGGAGAATCATTCTCAGAAAAGACCTCTGTGCCCATAATTTTTTGATCTGTTGCTCTCCTTGTGGAGCTCCTGTCTTCTGTAGGTCTTGCTCTCTCCCCTTCTTTCACAAGATCTCCTGAACTCTGCCTAAAGTTTGGCTATGAGTCTCAGCATCTCCTTGCTGGGTAAAGTCTTTCAATGGATCTCTGTAGTGGGCTCCTGTCCTGTTGCTTGTTTTCCCTCTCTTCTGATGTCCATCCTCTTTGTCTTTCTTCATGAAGATTGATCATCTTACCCAGTGTCTTCCATCTTGTTTAGCTTCTTTAGGTGTATAGATTTTAGTATGTTTATCCTATCTTATAGGTCTAGTATCCATTTATAAGTGAGTATATACCATGTGTGTCTTTCTGCTTCTGGGATAACTCACTCAGGATGATCTTTTCTAGTCACCATGAGTTGCAAGCAAATTTCATGTTTGCCTTGTTTTTAATTGCTGACTAGTATTCCACTGTGTGAATGTACCTGATTTCTTTACCCATTCCTCAGTTGAGAGACATCTGGACGTTTCCAGATTCTGGCTATAACAAATAAAACTGCTGCGAACATGGTTGAGCAAATGTCTGTGTCGCATACTGGGGCATGTTTTGGATATACGCCTAGGAGACTTATAGCTGGATCTTGAGGATGCACTATAACTAATTGTGTGATAAAGCACCAGATTGATTTCCAAAGTGGTTGTACAAGTTTACATTCCCACCAACAACGGAAGAGGGTTTCCCTTTCTCCATATCCTCTCTAGCATGTGTTTTCACTTGAGTTTTGGTCTTAGTCATTCTGATTGGTGTAAGGTGAAATCGTAGAGTCATTTTGATTTGCATCTCTCTGATGAGTAATGAGGTTCTGCCTTTCTTTAAGTGCTTCTCTGCCATTCGATATTCCCCTATTGAGAATTCTCTCTTTAGTTCTGTACTGCATTTTTAATTGGGTTACTTGATTTGTTGCTGTTTAACTTCTTGAATTCTTTATTAGCCTTCTGTCAGATATAGGAATGGTGAAGATTCATTCTCAATCAGTAGGCAGTCATTTAGTTCTGATGACACCATTCTTTGCTTTACAGAAGCTTTTCAGTTTCATGAGGTACCACTTATTGATTGTTGCTCTTTGAGCTTGTGCTGTTGGTGTTTTATTCAGGAAGTTGTCTCCTGTGCCAATGAGTTCAAGGTTCTTTCCCAATTTTCCTTCTAACATGTTTAGTGTGTGTGGTGGTTTGGGACTCTTAGCTTTGAAAATTCTAAGATTATGAAATCATTTTTTTAAATCATATTTTTAGTAATTAATTTCATTAGTTCTTAGAAACAATAAATATGAAGCTATGATTATTTTAAAGATTGAATGCATCATTGTATGCAAAACATGAATACTGTAAGCATAACATTAAAGATAATCATTATTAATATCAAGGGAATAACTGTTACTCATATTTGTTTAAATAGAAACATAAAATTGATGTTAAATTAATCAAATATATTTTTCAGTAAAAACTGCTATATATTTAATACATGGAATTTCTTCATCATGAAGAAAATAGTGATAAGCTTGCCAGCTTCTCAATTCCACAAAAGTTATAGGTATTTATTCCCTGAAAAATAGGAGGAAAATACCATTATTTTGAATAAAAAACACTGACAAATATAATATGAATTTTGAAAATGATTATCACATAACCACCATCCAAAAAGATATAGAAGTTTCTTGAGCCTCAAAGTAGTCAGTTCCTACAATCTGAATACAAACAATCACCACAGATTAATTTTGCCTTTGTAAACTTGCAAATGACAGTTTTTCTCCTTATCTTCTGGTTTCTTTTACACATGATTCTGATATCCATCAATAATATTGTGTATATGCTCTTTTCTTTGGGTTTATTTGGTGAGTGGTATACTATTTTGTATTTTGATTTACCAAATTTGCTTCTTTCCATTTCTTTAAGGTTCCTTTGTTGTGGTAAACAGCATGACAGTAAGCAACCTGGGAGAAAACAGTGCATTTCACTTCCAGTTCCACATAACAGTCCATCATGGAATGTAGTCAGGGTGGGAATTTGGATGCAAGAACTGAAGCAGAGAGCATGGAGGAGTTCTGTTTACTGGTTTGCTCCTCAGGTCTTGAGCAGCCATTTTTCTTCTAGCATCTAGGACCAACTTCTTAGGAATGGCAATGCCCATAGTGAGCTGAATACTCCCACATCAATCACTAATCGCAACAATACCCCACAGAATTTTCTACAGGCTAATCTTAGTTGAGAGTCCCTCTTCCCAAATTATTGTATCTTGTGCCAAGTTAGCCACACACACGAATACAAACATGCACATTCACATACAAAATCTCAAAAAAAAATTAGCTAGAACACCAGATTTAGAAATTTCTGAATAAATCACTATATACACATTTCTGTGTAAGTCTTCCCGAGGGTCTAATTTTCAGAACATCTTACATGACAATAGGGCTATGAAGTCATGAGAAAGGTATGTGTTTTAACTCTCTCAGTTACCAGATTGGTGTTTCAAAATGGCTCTTCCATTGTATTTTCTGTAGCAAATATGGGAGAAGTTTCTAATTCTCTGCCATTGTAAAAACATATATCTTTTTGGTTGTTTTTTTATATGGTAATCGTTTATCAAAATTTGTATTATATCTTTTAAAATGTTAGTTTCAGAATGCAAAAGCAAAATAAAAAGATTACATCAGACTGAAAGCTTCTACTAACCAGTAATCCAGTATTGGTTATATAGCCAAAGAAAGCAAAACCTATATGCTGACCAGACATAGGGGCCCTGCCATGTTTATAGCAGCATGCTTGACAACAAGCCCAAAAATGCAAACAACATAATGTCAACCATCTGATGAATAGGTTAAATATTCTGGTAGGTTTAAACAATGGAATATTATTCAGCTGTAAAAGAATGGAATTCTGTCCATTGTGACAGCATGAAAGGAACTTAAAGACAGATAATAATACTAAATGAAATCAATCATTCAGAGAAAAACAAGAACTTCATGATCTCATTCATGTGACATCTAAAGGTGCTGTTCTAGAAATTGAGAGTGGATACCTAAGGTTTGTCGGAGTGGAAGGGAGATGATGGGCAAGTTTATTCAATATATTCTTCATTTACAGTTATGAAGACTATGTTATGGGGTAATGTAAACATTAGGGGTAAACATTAGGTAAAGACGGTCATTGTAAACTTTCTTAAAATTAGAAGAAATAGTTTTGAATTTTTTAGCATGAAGAACTAATACATTTTTAAGAAAGAAATGTTTATCCTTAATTGATATATATATATATATATATATATATATATATATATATATATATATATATATATATCATGGCATTCCATAAACGTAGGTAATTTTGTGTATCGATAAAATGTATATTCCGATGCAAAAAGAAAAAAAAAACACTGACAGTTTCTGAAGTTGAGTTAAATGCTTATTTTCTAAAGATATGTTTTCCTGTCTATGTAATCATGCATAGGAAACCAGGAATTCAAACATGAATTCAAACATGATGGAGTAATTTGATGATATTAATAATGGTGTTCTTGAATGTTGTTTATTTTTTTCTGTAATAAACACACAGATTTGTCAAAGGCTTCTAACAATTACTGTAAGATTTTTATTACACCATTTTTATTGCATTTATTAGTATTCTCGTTAGTGCACTTTAAAAAGTACTGAAAATATTTTAACAGAAGTAACTAATAAATTCTGACTGATAGCTCGGGCCAATAAATGTACGTACATAATCATCTAAAAACCTCTTACTTGCTGATTTTTCATGTTGCGATGTGAATAAAAATTCTAACAAAATGTGTTCTAAAATAAAACAAAATTCTGGACATTAAATGCACATACATACGATTATATAAACAGGAAGATATGGCATAGAAGAATAATTATACTTTAAAGGATGTTGGATGGCAAAAAGTATATTATTATAATTGAAAGAAACACCATGTTGTCCTAAAGGACATATTCAATCAAACTTATTAAAATAGTTTTATTTGAGCAAAGAATTAACAAATAATGCTGTGATAATATGTAGTCTCTTTGAGAGAAAATTTAAATTTCCAAAACTGCTTTGATTTAAATTATTTGTATTTTGTATCAAATCAAACTAAACTCAAATAAGAGGTTGCAAAATATAGAAATCAATAAAAAACTATTGAAAATATGGTATATGTGAAAAATTGTGAGAGATAAAAACTTTTATAATTGGAAACCCTGAAAAAAGATTAAAAGAGGAGGGTTCCCTTTCTCCACATGCTCTCCAGCATGTGTTGTCACTTGAGTTTTCTATGTTAGCCATTGTGATGGGTGTAATGTGAAATCTCAGGGTTGTTTTGATTTACATCTCCCTAATGAATGACAGTGAGCATTTCTATAAGTGTTTCTCTGCCAATCTATATTCCTCTAGAGAGAATTCTCTGTTGAGCTCTGCACTCCGTTTTTTAAATGAGATTACATGATTTGTGGAGAAAGGGGAAGGCTCCTCCATTGTTGGTGGGAATGTAAACTTATACAACCACTTTGGAAATAAATCTGGCTTTTTCTCAGACAATTAGGAATAGCATTTCCTCAAGATCCAGCTATACCATTTCTAAGCATATATCCAAAATAGGATGAAGTACACAACAAGGACATCCTCTATACCATGTTCTTAGCAGCTTTTTTGTAATAACCAGAAACTGTAAACAACCCAGATGTCCCTCAAATGAGGAATGGATACAGAAATTTTGGAACATTTACACAACGGAATACTACGCATCAATTAAAAACAAGGAAATCACTAAATTTGCAGGCAAATGGTGGGATCTAGAAAATATTATCTTGACTGAGATATCCTAAAAGCAGAAAGACACACATGAGATATACTCACTTAACACAATATATACTCACTTATAAGTGGATATTAGACATATAATATAGGATAAACATACTAAAATTTGTACACCCAAAGAAGCTAATCAAGAAGGAGGTTCCTGGGTAAGCTGATAAATTCTCACTTAGAAAAAACAAATAGGATGGACATTGGAAGAAGGAGAAAACAGGAAACAAACAGAAGCCTACCACAGAGGGCTTCTGAAGATTCTACCCAGCAGTGTATCAAAGCAGGTGCTAAGACTCATAACCAAACTTTGGAAAGAGTGCAGGGAATCTTATGAAAGAAGGGGGAGATAGTAAGACCTGGGGAGGACAGAAGCTCCATAAGGAGAGCAATAGAACCAAAATATTTGGGCCCAGGTGTCTTTTCTGAGAATGATTGTCCAACCAAAGTCCTTTCATGGAGATAACCTAGAAACCCTGCTCAGATGTAGCCCATGGCAGCTCAGTTTCTAAGTGGGTACACTAGTAAGGGGAACAAAGACTGTCTCTGACATGAACTCAGTGGCTGCTTCTTTGACCACACCACTCTCCTGATGGGGAAGCAGACTTGCCAGACCACAGAAGAGGGAAATGCAGCCAATCCTGATGAGAGTTGATAGAATAGGGACAGTTGAAGGGGAGGAGGACCTCTCCTATCAGTGGACTTCAAGAGGGGAATGGGAAGAGATGAAAGAGGAAGGGTAGGTTTGGGAGAGAAGGAAGGAGAAGGCTACAGCTGGGATACAAGTAATTAGTATAAAAATAAAAATTCAATTAAATAAAAAGTTTAAAAGAAACGGCTGCTTTATTCAATTATAAGGAATGTAAAACATCTATTCAATAGATCAAGAAATGAAATAGAAAAAAACTGGATTAACTTCTATTACATATGACAAATATATAATCAATAATTATAGTGATAGAAGATTTTAATTCCTATGAATATGAAGAAGAATGAATGAGTACAGGGAATGAACAGTCAGTGAAACAGAAAATTGAAAGAGCAAAATAAAACCAAACCATATAAACAAAAACCAAATGAGACAGAACAGGGAAAATGTCAAGGTCACTAATAAATAATGTCATTTGAAAAATTATTGAAGTGCCATCTTTTATCCAATAAGACTGGAAATAACAAGTTAATTCCAGGCAGGCAGGCAAGGCTGTGATTTATTGCTATACTCTTGCAGTATAAACTCGCATTACATGGAAAGCAGTATAGCAATATATATAAAGAGCCATAAAATTTGGACTACTTATTTTACTCTTAGGATTAAAGCCTAAGGAAATATTTTCTACAGCATTATCTATAATAAGCAAAATCTGAAACACACTGATGTCAAAATAATTGAATAACTGAGTTATAGTACAGAAAGTGAGCATTAAATTATAACCATAAACATATAAGGGTTTGGAAACATACATGAGGAATTATTAAATAAGATAGAAATAATGTAGAACACAATAAACAGATATATAAAATGTAAATGTGTGGATGTGGATTTAACAAGTATTTATTTTTTAATTTTTTTGTTTTTTTTAAATATTAGTTACAGTTTATTAATTTTGTATCCCAGGTGTATCCCACTCCCTCGTTCCCTCCCAATATCACCCTTCCTCCCTTATCTTCTCCCTACCCCTTTCCAAGTCCACTGATAGGAGAGGACCTCCTCCCCTTTCTTCTGACCCGAGCTTATCAGGTATCTTCAGGTCTGGCTGCAATGTTCTTCTCTGTGGCCTAGAAAGGCTGCTTCTCCCTTGAGTGTGTGTGTGTGGGGGGGGGGAGATCAAAGAGCCAGCCATTGAGTTCATGTCAGAAATAGTCCCTGTTCCATTTATGAGGCCACCCACTTGGATACTGAGCTACCATGGGTTACATCTGAGCAGGGGTTCTAGGTTATATCCACACGTGGTCCTTGGTTGGAGATACAGTCTCACAAAAGACCCGTGTGCCCAGATGTATTTGGTCCTTGTGGAACTCCTGTCCTCTCCAGGTCCTACTAACTCCCCCTTCTTTCATATGATTCCCTGTACTCTGCGGATGGTTTGGTTATGAGTCTCAGCATCTACTTTGATATACTGCTAGGTAGAAACTTTCAGAGGCCCTCAGTGGTAGTCTCCTGTCCTGTTACTTGTTTTCTCTTACATCCAATGTCCATCTCATTTGTCTTTCCAAGTGAGGGTTGATCATCTTACCCAGGGACCTCTTTCTTGTTTCTTCTTTAGGTGTACATATTTCAGTATGTTTATCCTATCTTATAGGTCTAGTACCCACTTATAAGTGAGTATATTCCATGTGTGTCTTTCTGCTTCTGGGATACCGCACACAGGATGATCTTTTCTAGATCCCACAGTTTGCCTGCAAACTTCATGTCTTCCTTGTTTTAATTGAAGAGTAATATTCCATTGTGTAAAAGTACCACAGTTTCTGTATCCATTATTCCATTGAGGGACATCTGGGTTGTTTCCAGGTTCTGGCTATTACGAATAAAGCTGCAACAAACATGGTTGAGCAAATTTCCTTGTTGTGTACTTGAGCATCTTTTATGTATATGCCTAGGAGTGGTATAGCTGGATCTTGAGGAAGCTTTATTCTTAATTGTCTGAGAAAGCACCAGATTGATTTCCAAAGTAGTAGTACAAGTTTACATTCCCACCAACAATGGAGGAGGTTACCCCTTTCTCCACAACCTCTCCAGCATGTGGTTGTCACTTGAGTTTTTTATCTTAGCCATTCTGATAGGCGTAAGGTGAAATAGCAGGGGTTTTTTTTTGTTGTTGTTGTTGTTGTTTTGTTTTGTTTTTTGTTTTTTGTTTTGATTTGCATCCCTCTGTTGGCTAAGGAAGTTTAGCATCTCTTTAAGTGTTTTTTTTCTGCAAGCCTATAGCCAACTTCAAACTAAATGGAGAAAAACTTAAATCAATCCCATTGAAGTCAGGGACAAGCCAAGGCTGCCCACTCTCTCCATATATCTTCAACATAGTCCTTGAAGTCCTAGCTAGATTAATAAGACTACTCAGGGAGATCAAGGGGATACAAATAGGAAAGGAAGAAGTCAAAGTTTCACTATTCGCAGATGATATGATAGTATATGTGAGAGACCGTAAAAATTCAACCAGAGAACTCCTTCAGCTGATAAACACCTTCAGCAAAGTGGCTTGATACAAAATTAACCCAAAAAATCAGAAGCCCCTGTATACAAAAGACAAATGGGTGAGAAAGAAATCAGGGCAAAAACACCCCTCACAACAGCCACTGATAACATAAAGTACCTTGGGGTGACTCTAACCAAGCAAGTGAAAGACCGATTTAGAAGCATTTATTTTAACATTGAATTTTGCTCTTGGGATCTCTGTTTACTATTCAATTATACACAATACCGCTTTTCATAAGATATAAAAGTTTGGAGAACTATCATTTAGTTTCTTTTAAACAACAGTAATAAACTGAAGTAATAAATCTTCAGAAATATATTTACATCTCCACTGACTGTATATCTAGGCAATGAACAGCAGCCATATCACAATGAAAAGGTGAGTCTTTTCAAGCAATAGTGATAATGTTTGTTTAGCTATTTTATTATCTTTACTTTATATTCAAAAGTTTGCTTTTATTACCATATTAATTTTAACCCCTTTGCTGTTGTGTAAATGGACAACAGTTCAAAGTGATTATTGCCTTATTAGTTTCAGAGAAGTGTTAAAATTTACATTATATAGTTAATTATAAAGGTGAAAGTTGGTCTTCATTTTCTCTCCTTAGAGTATTGATTTCCAGTTAGACAAAAGCCTTGGTACGTTAAGATGTTCAAAAGTCTAAATACTGCTGCTACAGTATACTTGATTTTTTTATTCTTTATTAATTACACTTTATTCACTTTGTATCCCCCCTGTGGTTCCCTCCCTCCTCCCATCCCAATCTCTCCCTTCTTCCCCCCTCTGCAGGCATGCCCTGCCCCAAGTCCACTGATAGGGGAGGTCTTCTTTTCCTTCCTTCTGATCCTAGTCAATTAGGTGTCATCAGGAGTGGCTGCATTGTCTTCTGTAGCCTGGTAAGCCTTCTTCCCCCCTCAGGGGGAGATGATTAAAGAGCAGGCCAATCAGTTCATGTCAGAGACAGTCCCTGTTCCTATGACTATGGAACTCACTTGGACACTAAACTACCATGGGCTACATCTGTGCAGGGGTCCTAGGTTATCTCCATGCATGGTCCTTGGTTGGAGTGTCAGTCTCAGGAAAAAAACACTGTGCTCAGATTTTTTGATTCTGTTGCTCTCCTTGTGGAGTTCCTGCCCTCTCCAGATCTTAATTCTAAACCACTCTTTTAGTAACAAACTATCATTTGTGTAAAAGAGATTTGTGAACATATAGGAATATTCTCTAAAGCATACAAAATTATTTACTGATCAACAATGAAATGCAGTGCTTTTGTTCCTATTTTAAAATGGTGTGTCATTGCTGGGTGTGGTGACACACCTTAAATCTGGGAGGGACAGGCAAGTGGATTTCTGAATTTGAGACCAGTCTGGTCTACAGAGTGAATTTCAAGACAGTTAGCACTGCAAAGAGAAACCTGTCTCAAAAAATTTAAATCCATCCATCCATCTATACATACATACATACATACATACAGAGTTTGACTACATAATCAATAAACATAGTCTAAATGTAAATTTTCATCTGTGATAACTATTATAGGAACTTAGATACATTCTTTTCCTTCTAGTCTCACTTCAAGAATCTCATCACTCAGCTATAAATCAAGTTTCAAATTATAAAATGTTTTACAGAACTTTCTAAAGTGTGGAGCAATATACAAATGTGACCTTATTATAATTATTTCATAGTTCAAAATGTCTTTGTATTGGATTTTTAAATGCCAGATTTTGTCTTTAGGATGGTCGTTCTTTTGATTATTACATTTTTTTTTTATTTTAGAAAAGTTTGTAGAGGTGTAATATAGAAGAGAAATATCTGGGAAACATGGACAGTGTAACAGAAGTTGTAACAGCCAACATTCTAAAGACAGCAGTAGGCTGATTAAAATTAATCTTCAGGTTGGCCTTGGGGGATTTTGTCAAAACTCTTGGTCTGTATGGATGTCTTTTTTTTTTTTTTTTCTCAGTGGGGTTTTATTTATTTATTTTTTCTTATCAGTTACATTTTATTACCAGGCCACAGAAGAGGACAATGCAGCCACTTTTGATGAGAACTGATATACTAAGATCAGAAAGGAGAGGAGAACCTCCCCTATCAGTGGACTTGAGGAGTGGCATGCATGCAGAAAGGGGAGGGAGGATGGGATCGGGAGGGGAGGTGGGAGGGGCTTATGGGGGGATACAAAATGAATAAAGTGTAACTAATAAAAAATTTTAAAAAGTTTAAAAAAATAGAAAAAAAAAGAATCTCATCATTCCTTTACCTGTCTGTTAGAAGTAAAGACAGTAATAGAGTAAAACATTATGCTGGTACAAGAGTTGAAGAAGGCCTAATATTTGGTATTTAGGGTGTAACTAATTATACTAATAAACCAGCTAAAATACTGTACAAACTAATACTAAAGAAAAAGAAATGTGTGTATAAGTTTATTTCAGAGAAGGTGGAATGAAGGGAGGGAGGGTAGGAGGCATATTCATTAAAGCAATAGATTGATTAGATTGTGAATCTACAATATTGTAAATGATATGTTTTAATTTAGTGGTTATTGGACATTTATAAATTTACTGCTTTCCATTAGTTTTCACAGATTGCGTAATATAATGCTTTCATTAGTTGTATATCTTATAATTTCACTTCTGTCCTTTACTTTCCTTGGAATGTGGTTCCTTACTGATAAAACAGTATGTGATAACTACCAAACATTTTCTGTTACCGTGAAATAAAAGCACAATTTTATATATATTCCACAAGTGTTCTTGAATGGATTTTTAGTATGTAATTATTTATTTTGTTGCTGTATGAGTGATATATGTAAAGCAGTAGAAATTCTGTGTGGTAGAGAACTATACACCCATAAAAGTGTTACAACAATATATGCCGCAAATTTACCCATGTTCTCTCTGTAAGTGTCTTCTCACAATATCTGTGTTGTTTTCCATTTACTTTTGTGTGTTTTGTTCTATTTTTGTTTTCTGGTAAAAATTATTAACATGAGACCTACTCTTGTAACAATCATTTTCTTTATTTTTATTTAATTTTATTTTTCTTAATTACATTTTATTCACTTTGTATCCCAGCTGTAGTCCTCTCCCCCACCCCATAACAATCTTAATAACATATAATATACTAACCTTAATCACAAGGTCTATATTCTATGTTATATATTCATAACTTATTTTGTGTAATAGAAACTTTGTACCCAGTAATCAACAAATGTTAACTCCCTCTCAAGTTCCAACTCTAGACAAACTTTATTTGTTCACTTTCTATAATTTGTTATTATAGATTGCACATTAAAGTAAGCTACTTTAATACTGGGAGTATTGGTTTAGCAGTTAAGAGCTCTTGCAGAGGAGCTAGGTATTATTTCCAGAATCAACATTGTGGTTCACAATCATTCATAACTCCAGTTACAGGAGGTCTAACATGGTCTTCTGACCTCTCCAGGCACCAGACATGCATACTGTGTAATACATACATGTAAGAAAGTAAACAAATAAATAAAATAATGAATAAATAAAAATGACGAATAAGTAAGTTAACACAGTATTCAGTATTGAGTCTTTTGTGTCAGATTTATTTTCCTTAAAATAATCTTTCAGTTTTATTCACTTTGTCCCTATAGGTAAAATTGCTTCCTTTTTAAGTTTGAAAATTCTTGCATCCTCTCTCTCTAGGTATTGCTTTTCTTTGGATATATATATGGTAAGTTTGTGGGTAGAAATTCTTTTTTATGTCCATATGCACACAGTGGTGGATGCATGTGGGTGTACGAATACATGCACATAAAGGCCAGAGATCAACATCAAGTATCTTCCTGATTTTCATTTCCCCTTATTTGAGGAGATTGGATATTTTACTGAACTGGGATATCACTTGGTTTAATAAGTTGTGTGAGTAGTGAACTATAAGATTCTGGATGCCCCACCTTCCAAGTCCTGAGACTGAAGTCATTTATTTCTTAAAACAGTTTTTTTATGTGCCTGCTGAGCATCTGACCTCACGTCATTTTTTTTTTTTTTGTAATGATAATTTTACTGAGAGGGACATCTTCCCAGAATCCACATACACATTTTCTTTGCCGTGCAACTACTAACAGTCATTTATGTTACTTCAAACTTTTATTTTAATTAATAGTCCTGTAGTTAGCATGAAATTAGATATGCTATGATAATGAAATATAAAGAGAGTTCAAGAATTTACTTTAACAATTTCAAAGTCAATGTTTTCATATAGATTACTTTGTGATATGATATTTTGCAAATTATCTAAATTTTAATTATTGACTTTTAATGTGACTACTTAAACTTTAAAATTACACGTGACTTAAATTGTAGTTCAAATTATAATTTATTGAGCAATGGCAGCCTAGATATGATGTTTTTCTAAATCAGAATTTAAATATTACCAATTTCTTGAAATACAATTATTGGATGACAAATTTAGGTACTATAAATATGGAAATCAATTATTTGTATTAGATTTATAGTTTTGAGCCTATGTAAATTTGTGATATTTCATTTACTTTAAATGATTCTATGTGCATTTGCAAACCAATATCCTAGCCCGAGAGCAAGGAATCTTAACCTGACCTTCCTAAATCAGGAATTCTTACTTGGAAGGAACACAATGACTTCTGTATTTTTCATTTAACCATAAATTAATCTTAGCATTATGATTATCAGGCATCACTTAAACTAATATTTTCAGAATATATGAGCTTTGCATATATGAATTAGGTATATTTCTGTAAGATAGTACAATTACTGTAAATTTATGAAATATTTTATAATCATACTGAGTTGAAATCATTATTAATAGTCCATATTATTATTTAACTTATTAATGAAAACTTCTTATGTGAGTCAGACTATATCTTTCTCAGCCTGTACTAGTATGGAAAATTAATCTCAAACTTTCTATTTTTGATGTAGGAGTCATGAATGGACTTTGGAAAGTTTATAATATCCCTAAAAATGATATGCAAAATGATATCAGTGGGGAATATAAATATTTTCATTTCATCACATTCACAGAGTTTAAAATATACTCCCACAGTGATTCTGCATTGTCAACTATAAAGCTACATCATATGGAAGTTCAAAAATACAGTATGAATTAGTAGAGGCTCAAATTTCATTTTTTTTAGCAAGGTAACACTTATAGGAAGATTATTTGAGTCATAATCGTTACTGTGGTTGCCACTCATTTCCAGTATCATATAATTGCATAGCACAAAGAAAGATGATGACATTTTAGAAACACATAGTCAAGTTCTGGTCTGTCAACAATGGCATAGACAATTCTAATTTAAGAGTGATCCAATTTATGTTACCATCAGTAAATTAAAAAAAAATTAAAAACATTTAATGTCTTAAACAGGGAAATTTTCAGTATAATTGAGAGGTGACAAAAGATAGCTTTCTCAGGGAATTTTTAAAGACATTAGGTTTGAGGCTTGTTTTCATAAGAAAACACATTTAAATAATAGACTGAAAATTTCATGCTCTTTTATTCTTTCTGAAATACTTAGAGTTACATTTTCTTTTGCTCAGTCATCTTTACAATCAATTAGCCTGGGTTCCCAATTATGGCACCAGTTAGCCTCCATTTGATTGTGAGAGCTGAGAGTCTGACGCCTTTGCAGATACTCAAACAGAAGTCTTTGCTAGCAGAGAAATGTAGGTGTAAGGCTAGGTTTTATATCTTTATTAGACTTGCTTTTAGCATTGTATCAATAATTTGTTGAAATATATTCCTGTCTGCATAAATCATATCATTTGCAGTGTTCTTTTTTGCCTCTAGCATCAAACCAAAATTTCACCCCCCCCCAAAAAAAAAAAGAAAAAAAACAAAAAAAAAAAAAAAAAAAGAAAAAAGAAAAACCTGGCAATAAGAAATTCCATAGAGGATTTCAGTATAGAAAGAGTAGCATAGTTTCTTAGAAAAACAAACAAACAAAAAGAAAAACTGGCAGGTATTGCAATGAGGAACATGAAATTGTATTAAAGTTTCATTTGAAATATTTACATCTTGTCAATAATGATATTTTGACAATGTGGTGATAGACATATCCCTCCCACTCTTGGAAAAGCCAACTTTCACTCTACAGACAACTTCCAGAAATTTAGCCAAAAACAACTTCCTTGTCATATATTTTGTCGCAAGATCTCTTAGGTAGCATCCAATGGCTGATTTCTATAAAGTACTGAAACTTTTGCTCAAACCTTATACACATAGGAGAATAATCTAATTTACTGTATACTGGCTGAGGCTATTTACTCAAATTTTCTTAAAGATAAACTTTTCACTTTTCTTTTTTGTTAATTACAATTGATTCACATTGTATTTCAGCTGTAGCCCCTTCCTTCATTCTCTCCCAATCCAACACTGCCTCCCTCTCATCCTCCCTTGCCTCTACCCCAGTCCACTGTAGGAGCAGTCCTCCTCCACTTCCATCTGACCCTAGCCTATCAGGTCTCATCAGGACTGACAGCATTGTCTTTCTTTGTGGCCTGGAATAGTTTGAAGAGAATTGGAGTTAGATCTGGTAGAATTCTGTGCTGAAACCATCTGTCCCTGGACTTTATTTTTTTTTATTATTATTATTATTTTTTGGTAGGGAGAATTTTAATGACTGCTTCTATTTCCTTGGGGGATATAGGAATATTTTATCTATTTACCTGATCTTAATTCACTTTTGGTAAATGGAATCCATCAAAAAATTATCCATTTCATTTAGATTTTCAAATTTTGTGTCATATAGGCTTTTGTAATAAGACCTAATGACTGCTTGGATTTCCTCAGTGTCTGTCATTATGCCCCCCCTTCTCATTTCTGATTTTGATGATTTGGATAGTGTATCTCTGCCTTTTAGTTATTTTGGCTAAGGGTTTGTCTATCTTGTTGATTTTCTCAAAGAACCAGCTCTTGGTCTCATTGACTGTTTGAATTGTTTACTTTGTTTCTAATTCATTTCAGCACTGAGTTTGATTATTTCCAATAACCTACTCCTTTTGGATTGGTCTGACTATTTCTTTTCTAGGGATTTTTAAGTGTGCAATTAAGTTGCTTGTAAGAGAGATGTTAAACTCCTTTTTGAAGGCACTTAATGCTATTAACTTTCCTCTTAGCTCTGCTTTCATTGTGTCCAATAAATTTGGGTAAGTTGTGCCTTCATTTTTGTTGAATTTTAGGAAGTCTCTAATTTTTTTTTCATTTCTTCCTTGACCAAGCTGTAACTGAGTAGAGAGTTGTTTAGTTTCCACGTGTGTGTAGGCTTTTTGTTGTTTCTGTTGTTGTTGAGGTCTAGTTGTAGGCCATGGTGGTTGGATAGGATACAAGGGATTATTTCAATCTTCTTGTATCTATTGAGGCTTGCTTTGTGACCAACAATGTGGTCAATTTTTTGAAGTGCTGAAAAGAAGGTATATATATATATATATATATTTAGAAGGTATATTCTTTTGAGTTTGGGTGAAACTCAAAAGACATCTATAGATATCTATTAGGTCCATTTTGCTTAGTACCCCTGTAAGTATCATTGTTTCCCTAATTAGCTTCTGTCTAGATTATCTGTCCCTTGGTTAGAATGGAGTTTTGAAGTTTCCCACTATTAAGGTGTTGAGATCAATGTGTGATTTAAACTTTAATAATGTTTCATTTAAAAATATAGGTGCTCTTTATTTGGGGCATAGATGTTGAGGATTGTGATGTCTTCCTGGTGGATTTTTTCTTTGATGAGAATGAAGTGCCCCTCCTCATCTTTTTTTAATTAATTTTGGTTGAAAATCTATTTTATTAGATATTAGGATAGTTACCTCAGCTTGTTTTCTTGGTCCGTTTGCTTGAAAAACATTTTCCTGCCCTTTACTCTTGGGTAGTGTTTATTTTTGTTGCAGAGGTATGTTTCTTGGAAGCAGCAGAATGTTGGATCCTGTTTCTACAACCATTCTGTTAGTTTGTGCCTTTTATTGGATAGTTGAGTCCAATGATATTAGTAGATAATCATGACCAAATGATGTTAGTTCCTATTATTGTGGAGTTGGTGGAGTTACTGTGTTTCAAATTTTGTTTTCCTTTAATTTTTTGTTGTGAAGTTATCTATATCCGATGTTTTCTTGAGTATAGTTGATTTTGTTGGATTGAAGTTTTCCTTCAAATATCTTCTGTAGGGCTGGGTTGTTGTGTAAATATTGTTTAAGTTTAGTTTTCTCATGGAATATTTTGTTTTCTCCATGTGTGTTGATTGAAAGCTTTGCTGGGTATAAGAGTCTGGGTTGACATCTGTGTTCTCTTAGAGTCTGCATGACAATATTCCCAGGAACTTCTGGCTTTCATAGTTTCTGCTGAGAAGTCTGGTGTGATTCTGATAGGTCTACCTTTATATGTCGCTTGGACTTTTACCCTCGCTGCTTCTAATATTTTTTCTTTGTTCTGTAGATTTGGTGTTTTCGCTCTTATGTGACATAAGGAGCTTCTTTTCTGGTCTACTCTACTTGATGATCTGAGGGCCTCTTGTATGTTAATATACATCTCTTTGGTTTAGTTGAGAAAATTTTCCTGGTCCTTGGAGCCTGGAATCTTCTTTTTCATCTATTCCTATTTTTCTATTATTATTAGATTTTTGTCTTTTCATGGTGTCCTTGATTTCTTGAATGTTTTGTGTGTGGAACTTTTCTGATATTAATTTTTCTTTGAGAGATGTATCCATTTCTGCAATTGTATCTTCAGCGCCTGAGATTCTCTCTGTCATATCTTATATTTTGTTGGTGATACTTACCTTTGTGGTTCCTGATCTTATCTGTAAGTTCTCTACCTCCAGGTTTTTCTCTGTTCTGTTTTCTTTATTGATTCTAATTCTGTTTTCATGTATTGCACCATTTCCTTCATCTGTTTGGATTCCTGTCTTTCTATGATGGTATCTATTTTTTTTTTTGTTGTTGTTGTTCGTTTATTCTCTATATGTCTCTATTTGTGCCTCCACATGTGTCTCTATTTGTTTAGTTGTGTTTGCTTGTATTGGGGGGGGAGCTTTGTTCATTTCCTCTTTATGTGCCTCCAATAACTGGATAAGCATAGATTTAAGTTCATTTTTCTGTGTTTCAGATGAATTAGAATGTCCACTGATTTTTTTAGTTTGCTGGTGATGCCATGATGTCCTGATTTTTGTTGGATGTATTCTTATGCAGACCTCTACCAACTCCTTATCTGTTACCTTTGCTGTTTTTTTTCTGGAGTCTATACTTCAGACTGGGTCTGTCTCCGGTTCTGAAGAATTCTTCATGAAGATGACGGAGGTCCACTGGTTAGAGAGTGGATGTTGGTATTTCAGCTGTAGCTAAGGGAGTGTAGTCACAGATGCATGTGATCAAGAGTGGGAGTGAGTGGGGAAGTGTGTCTTGTAAAACAGGATGCTAGAGCATGTAGTTGTGCTGAAGGGTGGAACATAAGTGCAGGAAGGGGTGCTGACACTTTTCGCCTATACAATGTGAATGTGCAGGTACTTTGAATGCTCTAATGGCTTACAGGCCTGTTTTACTGTCTACCAGTTATTAACATCGATCTGTATAGGCCCCAGGAATTGTTTGCCTGTACTCCACTGGTATACCCATAGCATAGGGGTTTCAATGTTGAGAATGCTGTTCCAAGGATCCCTATGTTGCCCACGGTTGGAGTGTAGGTGGGGGGTATCTGATATTGGGATGCTTGTGTAGAGGGACCATTGATCAGGGGCTCTGCAGGAATTCACTTGAAGTTGCAGTCACTCACTAGCAGGCCTATAGTAAAGCTCAGGTATTCCCCCTGTTCTCTATTTTCAGATTTATTCCTGCAGGGGCAATTGAAAGTGTAGGAGATCAGTCACCTCAGTGGTATCGACTGTTTGGTCACTGGGCAGGGAGAAGAGTTCTTGGGACAGCTGCCTTTGCCTTCTCAGTCACTGAGCATGGAGGTTCCTGAAAAGACTTGCCACAGCCTGCTGCAACCACTTACCTGGAGGACAGTACTGCTACTGCTTCTGCTGTCTCTGTCACCAAGCAGGGAGACCAGTGCTTGGGGCAAGGGGAAGTGCAGGGGGGTGGATTATTGGCCTCTCTCAGTCTCCAGAGATGTCCACAAGTGACCTATATCCAAACTGTTTCAGTTCACAGGTTGTCCCCTCTTGCCCATTAAACCTCAATGTTGATTTTCTGGCTTCAGGTGCCAGCACCCTCCCCAATTTTGGAGCTTTGGATCTTGTGCCCATCAAATATGGTGCATGCTGTTTGCTGCCATCTTAGACTCCCTCCATTTTTCACTTTTGTAAATCCATTTATTTTACCTTTACTTTCACAAACTTTTAACTTCAGATGTCCCTAAATCAATATAGAGAATTTTTTTAAGGCATATGCTTCTTTAGAAATAATTGTTTGAAGTTTTGACTAGCAGTTTTCTTAGAAAGAGTAGAGTATGTTAGAATGTGGGGGAATTATTTTATCCTGGGCTGGTAAAGAAACATCTATATAAGTAGAGCTCTGACAACCGCTGACATAATGTAGATTAAATATAAATCCATGTAGTTGTGGCAAATTAGTATAGCATGTTATTAAAAATTACATAATGCATTTTGCAAAATGGAAAGGGAAAGTAATCACAATAAGAGCTGCTAGATGTGGTTTGTCTGAAAGGCTTCATTTTAAAAAGTGTAAGAGTAAGAATGCTTAGTTGACAATATAGTGCAAACATGACAATAAGAAAGATCATTTTGTTTACAACTAAAATAATGGACTACTCCAGAAAGAGTGTCAGATACAAGTGTAGAATGAGTTTAGTATTTCATTATAAAAATATGAGAATTCTAAATGAGTTAAAGTTACAACCAAATCAGGTCGGTTATTAAAGATAAAGTTTCTGTTGGTAAACTGTAGAAAACTGACTAAACGGCATGGTGTCATAGTGTCCTAGATTGTTTATGCTGCAATAACAAAATAATATTTATTTCATAGTTTTTTTCTTTCTTTCTTTGTTTTTTATTAGTTACATTTTACTGACTCTGTATCCCAGCTGTATCCCACTCCCTCATTCCCTTTCAAACCCTCCCTCCCTCATCTCCTTTCTGCCCCTTTCCAAGTCCACAGATTGGGGAGGACCTCCTCCCCTTTCATCTGACCCTGTTTTATCAGGTATCTTCAGGACTGGCTGCAAAGTCCTCCTCTGTGGCCTAGCAGGACTGCTTCTCCCTTGGGGGGTGGGGAGGTCAAAGAACCTGCCATTGAGTTCCTGTCAGAAATAGTCCCTGTTCCCCTTACTATGGGAAAACAATTGGTTACTGAGCTACCACGGGCTTCATCCGAGCAGAGGTTCTAGGTTATATCCATACATGGTCCTTGGTGAAGTGTCAGTCTCAGAAAGGACTCCTGTGCACAGATATAGTTGGACATGTTCGAGAAGTTGTGGAGAAAGGGGAACCCTCCTCCATTGCTGGTGGGAATGTAAACTGGTACAACCACTTTGGAAGTCAATCTGGCACTTTCTCAGACAACTGGAAATAGTGCTTCCTCAAGATCCAGCTATACCACTCCTAGGCATATGCCCAAAATTTGCTCAAGTACACAACAAGGACATTTGCTCAACTATGTTTGTTGCAGCTTTACTTGTAATAACCAGAACCTGGAAACAACCCAGATATCCCTCAATATTTCATAGTTTTTAATACTAGAAGTAAAGCAAAACAACAACAACAACAAATAAAATAGACATTTGTAATTGCCATTTCTGATAGGTGCCTTGTTTGCTTCAAATCATGAGAAAAATAAAGATTAGGTATGCCCATAGGGAAGAACTATAGGTCAAATTATCTGAATACTTTTAGAACATTTCACTTTCATTTTTTTGTGGTTTTGTTATATTTAGGAGAGTATCTGACACTTTCCCACAGGTTAGCTTAGAACTTAATGTCCAGCCAAAGTTAGCCTCAAATTTTTAGCAGTCATCCACCATACCCTACTCAGTTACTGACTCTCATAAGAACTTATATATTCCCATGGAAACTAGTTCAATCTCATGAAAAAGCCATTTTTTCTCTGTCAAAGATCCCAGATATAGCACTGAATTCATTCAAAATGAGCTTTGGTTCTGAATCCACATCCAGGTCATATTTGGGTAAAGGTTCAGGAAATTGTGAAATTTACAGATTTTTTTAAATGTATGAGCAAATAGGAGAAATTATCTTCTAGAACCCTATTTTTGGCTATAATGCAGAAATTTGGCATGAAATAAATAAGCAATATCAACATAATACAGTGATGAATGTGATCGAACTAATAAGAGAAACGATTAACAGAAATAAGTTTATTCTGTCTATGTGTTTCCCTCTTCCTGGACTCTCAGATAACACCATTATTTAAGGACTCCCAGAAATGTTAGTTATTCTCCTTGAATGGAATATCACATGATACTTCATCAGATTATTAGACCAAATTCACAGGCAGAAATTTTGGACAGAAATGTCTTTATATGGCTTTTGTTACTGTGTACAACCATAACAGTGTCCATGAATCCAAGGCAAGGCCATCCTTTCCATCACTAATGTTATCTACTGAGAGAATTTATGTTTCTCATCCCTGCAACAAGAATAGTTAGATTTACTGGAACATGCTTCCAAAATGAAATTCTCTTTCAAGAAGATACAATAATATCATCGAACCAGAATTTCTTATTAGTTACTAGCACATTTGGCATCTTCTGTTGAGTAAACAAGAGGAAAAATGAGTAGTCATCTTTGTAGGGGAAGTTACCTTGGTGACTTGGTAATAAAGGACCTTCTGCACAGTATAGAGAGAAAAGAATATGTAATGCACAAGTAATTCTTTTTGGAAACACTGTATTAATTCATAATGATAAAAGAGTAAATAAAGCAAACACCATTTAAAAAATATAGACCCTCAGGGATAGGATTCTGAACCATGCCAGTCAAGACACTGAGACCAACAATACTTCTTCTTAAGGATGAGGGACCGTCAGAAACTGGAGATTAAGGAATCCCACACAAGAGGGAAGGAATGATTGTGGGAGTCAGAGGGGATGGAGGACACTGGGAAAACATGGTCCACTGAATCAAAAAAGCAGAGCTCACAAAGAATGAACTAGCAAGCATGGGTTTTGCATGGTTTTCACCAGAATATCCACATATATGTTATGGCTGTTAGCTTTGTGTTATTGTGATTTCTAATAGAAGAGATAGATATGTCTTTGACTCTTTTGCCTGCTCTTCAGACTCTTTTCACCTATTGGGTTGCCTTATCCAGCCTTGATATAACAACTTTCACCTAGTCTTACTGTGTTCTGTTTCATTGTGTTCAGTTGTTGTTGCTTGGAAGCCTGCTCTTTTCTGAAGAATAAATAGAGGAAGAGTGGATCTGGGTGGAGTTGTCAAGGTGGGGAATGTTGAGAGGTGTGAAGGGAGAAAAAACTGGTTGAGATATAGTGTGTGAGAGAACAATCTATTTTCGATAAAAAATATTTTCTGCACACAAAAATGAAGAAAAATTATTCTGTACTTGATAGGTGTTACTGCTCAAAAAGTCAATTGTTATTAATTTTTTTCTAAATTTTCACTAATTCATTAAGTTGGATTCATCTATGAATGGGTATTTATACTCAAATGAGTACCTGGTTCTCACAGATTCCAGAAGAGTTGGCATTGTATCCCTTGCAATTTGAGTTTCGGGTGATTGTAAATCACCATGAGGGTGCTATGTTTCAAACCTAGGTCTACTGAAAGAAAAAAGCAGTCAGCACTCTTAACTACTGAGCCAACTCTCCAATGCCCAGAAATTAATTATTTTGTAACAAATCCAAACTTTGAAAAGTAAACTTTTGAGTTCAAATTGGATGATTACTTGCTGATATGAACTGCTATAAGAACTAATTAGGGATTAATCTCTTAATGTTAATGTAAGATTAGTAGGAATCCTCTAAAGTTACTGGTAATTCATGGAGAAATAAATTTACTTTTCTAAATATAATTTATTGGTGTTTCAAACCAAACGAATATGGAAAATCCCATAAGTTATGTGTCATTTTTGCATGTTAAAACTTAAAAATTTTATCATTTAAGACATTTGAGATTAAGCAGGTCTTTCTGGCACATGCCTTTAATCCCGATATTCAGGGAGGGAGAGGCAGGTGGATCTCTGTGAGTTCAAGTCCAGCATGGTCTACAAAGCAAGTTCAGAACAGCCAAGGCTACACAGAGAAACCATGTCTTGAAACCTACTGACCCCTCCAAAGACACCTGAGATTGTATCTTGTATCCTGTTAAAATAGCAATCTATTTCTTATTTTTTTATTAATTACAATTTATTCACTTTGTATTCCAGTGAAGCCCATGCTCTCTTCCCATCCCAATCTGATCCTCCCTCCCTCATTTCCTCCCTTTTCCCTCCCCCAGTCCACTGACAGAGGAGGTCCTCCTCCCCTTACATCTGTCCGTAGCTTATCAGCTATCTTCAGGACTGGCTGCATTGTCTTTTTCTGTGGTCTGGTAAGGCTGTTTCCCCCTCAGGGGGAGGTGATCAAAGAGCCAGCCACTGAGTTAATAGGTAAGATGAGCCCTCATATTTTTTAAGTCAACAGAAATATTTGTGAAGTTAGTTCCACAGTTAGAATATTGATTATCTTTTTTAATGAAAAATTTTATTTTTATATTAATTACAGTTTATTTACTTTGTATCCCAGCTGTAGCCCCTCTCTTATTCCCTCCCTATCCCACTCTCCTTCCCTCCTGTCCTCCCTGCCCTCTCTAAGTCCACTGATAGAGGAGGTCCTCCTTCCCTTCCATCTGACCCTAGCTTATCAGGTCTCATCAGGACTGGTTGCAATGTCCTCCTCTGTGGCCTAGCAAGGCTGTGGCCCTCTCAGGAGAGGGGTGTGGTCAAAGAAGCAGCCACTTATTTCATGTCAGAGACAGTCCCTGTTCCCCTTACTAGGAAATGCACTTGGATGCTGAGCTGCCATGGGCTACATCTGAGCAATGTGATGGGCATTGGAAATTAGAGAAAAGAAGAAACAGGTCAGGAGCTTACCACAGAGGGCCTCTGAAAGACTCTACTTAGCAGTGTATCAAAGCAGATGCTGAGACTCATAACTAAACCTTGGTCAGAGAGCAGGGAATCATATGAAAGAAGGGGGTGTTAGTAAGACCTGGAGAGGACAGGAGCTCCACAAGAACCAAATATATCTGGGTACAGGGGTCTTTTCTAAGACTGAGTATCCAACCAAGGACCATAAATGGATATAACCTAGAACCCCTGCTCAGACATAGCCTATGGCAATCTTTTTAAAAAAATATTCAATTGTTTTTGTTTATTAAGTTTGAAAAATATCAGCTATATCTCAGATAACAAGAGATAACATTATTATAGCACACGAGTATCTCAAGTAAATGCCTAAAGCTGCAGCCCATTCTTAGCTTTTACAGCATTTGTTTTGTCTTCTTGAAATGTTGAATATGAAATCCAGAACTTTATTTCATATTTTATTAATAAATATACTGTAAAATTACGAAACTGGAATTTTATTCAAAAGTTTGTTGTAGTTAATAAAAATGAGTGTTGTATTATATATTGTTTATTATTAGCCCTAAGATCATGACAGTTGTATTATCTCATCTGCTATCACAAATAATAAGACACAGACATCTGTTAGATTTATGATTTTCTTACTTACCTGGAGTCGGGCACATATTTCACTTACACTGTCTCAATAAGCTCGCCATCCATCTCACAGCCCCCATCCAATGCCATGGGCCTTAATCATCCTCATCTGGTCTACCATACATAATGCCAACATACTGCTTATATTCTTCATCTGGTCCTTTTCATGGGATTGTTCTATTCAAATCTTTCCTCACAACCCGTGTGGTGTCTTCTTCATGTGAACCCATCTTGGCCTCCTCCTTCTTCCTCTCTTCTCATCTGTCTGTCTGTGATTCTCCTGAACCCAAAGTCCTGGAAACTTAACCATGCCTTAACCATTCTTCTCTGGCGTGGGATCGGCTGTTAATCAACCAGTCAGGTGTAAAGACTTAGGCAGGTTTTACATAACAAGAATAAGTTTACACAACAAGGATAGGCAAGGTTTACATGAGAAAGTGCCTTTCTGAGCAGGGGCAAGATCTTGGGAGCAAGTAATTAACATTAGAGTACATAGCACCAGGCCAACCTCCAACAACTGTTTGACTCCAGCACATAATTTTCTCCATGGCTTGTATTAGCTGTTCTGCTGTCCACAACAAATACCATTGATAATTGATTCTGTGTGATCTTTGAGCTATACATTGCTTTATTTCATAAGTAATCTTTAGCATTAAAACAGTGCCATCAGAAGGCTAGTTTCTCCTATAATAAAATTTAAAATGTGTGCATGGTATCATGCTATTTTTCTTGTATACATGAAGAAAATACCATGTTAATAAATAATACAGAAAATAAATATTAATTCAATTTCTTGTGTTTTTGAAATGATGTTTTAAAAGTCAGTGCCTGGTTTTGTGTTGAGGTCTTTAATCCACTTGGACTTTATTTTTGTGCAGGGTGATAAATATGGATCCATTTGCATTTTCTACATGTAGACAACCAGTTAAACGAGCACCATTTGTTGAAGATGCTATATTTTTTTAATTTGTTTGGTTTTAGCTTCTTTGTAAAAAAAAAAAAAAGTTTCCATAGGTTTGTGGGTTTATTTCTTCATCTGCAATTATTTTTCACTTGCCCACCAGTCTGTTCCTATGCCAGTACCATGCCATTTTTATTACTTTTTTTTCTATAGTACAGCTTGATATCAGGAATGGAGATACCTCCAGAATATCTTTTATTGTACAGGACTGTTTTAGCGGTTCTGGGTTTTCTTATTTTACATTTGAAATTGAGAATTGTATTTTCAAGGTCTGTTAAAAATTATGTTGGTATTTTGATGGGAACTGCACTGAATCTGTAGATTGCTTTTGGAATGATGACCATTTTCACAATGTTAATCCTACACATCTTTGAGCATGGGAAATCTTTCAATCTTATGATATCTTCTTCAATTTCTTTCTTCAGAGAATTGAAGTTTTTTTGTTTTGTTTTATTTTGCTTTTAAACAGGTCTTTCGCTTGCATGGTTATAATCACACCAAGGTACTTTATGTTATTAGTGGCTATTGTGAAGAATGTTGTTTCCTTAATTTCTTTCTCGGCTCATTTGTCTTTTATATACAGGAGGGCTTCAGATTTATTTGAGTTAATTTTGTTTCCAGCCACTTTCCTGAAGGTGTTTATCAGCTGAAGGAGTTTTCTGGTAGAATTTTTTGGGTCACTCATGTATACTATCAAGTCATGTGTGAATAGTGATACTTTGGCTTCTTCCTTTCTGATTTCTAACGCCTTGATTTCCTTTAGTTGTATTATTGCTCTAGCTAGAACTTCAAGTATTCTGTTGAAGAGAAAAGGAGAGAGTGGGCAGCTTTGCTTTATCCCTGATTTCAGTTGGATTGGTTAAAGTTTATCTCCATTTAGTTTCATGTTGGCTATAGGCTTGCTGGATATTGCTTTTACTATGTTTAGCTATGTGCCTTGTATCCCCAATTTCTCCAAAATATTACAATGCATGGGTGTTGAATTTTGTCACATATTACTGCAACATGATCATGTGGTTATTTTCTTTCAGTGTGTTTATGTGGTGAATTACAGAGTACCTAGACCCTCTGTTCACTTTGCTAGTAAGGGTGGCAGTGGCAGTCTCTGACATGAACTCAGTGGCTGGCTCTTTGATAATCTCCCCCTGGGGATTGCAGCCTTGCCAGGCCACTGAGGAAGATGATATAGCCAGTTCTGATGAGAATTGATAGACTAGGTTCAGATAATAGGGGAAGAGTTCCTCCCTTATCAGTGGGCTAAAGAAAGGGCAAAAGTGGAGCAGAGAGAAGGGTGGGTGGGAATAGGATGAGATGGAGGGGGCTATAGCAGGGATACAAAGTGAATAAATTGTAAGCAATCAATCAATCAATCAATCAGCCAGTACTTATGTATGCTACAATTAGGAAAATGGATTTTAAGAACTTTAGAGACAAATTGCATTTTATATTTATTTAAAAAGAAGAAAATAGCCATTAGGGAATCATTTTCTCTCTCCAATTAGTTTTATTTTTTGAGATTAATATAATTATATTTCTTCCTTCCTTTCCTCCTTCTAACCCCGTCCCATATACTCCTTCTTGCTCTCTTTCTTTCCTTTTTCTTTTTTTTTTTTGTTAGTTTGTGTGTGTGTTTAGCCTTTGTCCCTTCCAGGACCTTATATATCCCCCTTTTTCAATAAGACTCCCTGAACTCTGTCCAATGTTTGGCTGTGAGTCTCTGCATCTACTTTATTACCCTGCTGGTTGGAGTCTTTTAGAGGACATCTGTGGTAGGATATAGTCCTGCTCCTTCTTTTCTACCACTTCTGGTGTTTATCTTGGTTTCCTTTCTGAATGAGAATTAAACATCTTCCCTAGGGTCCTCCTTGTTGATTAGCTTCTTTAGGTCTGTAGATTTTAGTATGTTTATTCTATATTATAAGGTTATTATCCAATTATAAGATAGTCAGGGAATCTGAACATGCACACTGCATGCTCTAAAAGCGCATGCAAATGGTGCCAGTATCGCATTCTTTACTTGCATAAAACTGAAACCACAACGCACACTCCCAAACCAGTGAATCTCCTGAAAAAACAGTCCAAAAAAACAGAAAGAGAAGATCTTAGCCTGAACTACAGACTCCAGGAACAAACAGTGAGGGTTATAGATAACCAGATGGCCAGAGACAAATGTAAGAACACACCCCCCCCAAAAAAAAATCGGGACATTATGGCTTCACCAGCAACCCCACAAATAAATGGACACTTCAATTCACTACATACACAAGAAAAAAAAACTAAAAACAATGTCTTTCCAGCTATTAAAGGCCCATAAAGAGGATATGAACAAAGTCCTCAGAGAAAGAGCCACAGAAATCGAGAATAACAATGAGGAAATAAATAAAGCTCTCAGAGAAATGGCCGCAAAAATTGAAGAAAACAAAGAGGAAATGAACAAAGCTCCCAAAGAAATATCCACAAAAACGAAGGCAAAAGAAGAAGAAATGAATAAATCTCTCAAAGAAATACAGGAAAATACAGCCAAACAAGTAGGGGCAAAATTAGCGAGATATAGAGAGGAAACAGACAAAAAAAAAAAAAAAAAAATAGAAGCCATCATTGAAAAGCAGGACTCCACATTCAATCACATGAAGGGAATGGTGCAAGACATGAAAACTGAATTATAAACAATAAAGAAAACACAAATAGAGAAAAACCTGGAGCTGGAGAACATAGAGAAAAGATCAGGAACTATAATGGTAAGCATCACCAACAGAATACAAGAGATGGAAGAAAGAATCTCAAGTGCTGAAGATACACTTGCAGAAATTAACACGTATCTCAAAGAAAAAAATAAAATTAGAAAAGTTCCAAACACAAAACATCCAAGAAATCGAGGACATCTTGAAAAGACAAAATCTAAGAATAATAGTAGATGAAAAAGAAGACATCAGGCTGTAAGGTCTGGAAAATAATTTCAAGAAAACTATAAAAGAAAATTTTTCCAACTTAAAAAAGAGATTTCTATAAGCATACAAGAGGCCTACAGAGCAGCAAATAGGCTAGACCAGAAAAGAAATTCTTCATGTCACATCATAGTCAAAACACTGAACTTGCAGAACAAATTTAAAAAAAAATTAAAAGTATCAAGGGCAAAAGGGCAAGCAACATAAGAAGGTAGTCCTATGAGAATCACACCAGACTTCTCAACAGAAACTATTAAAGCAAGAAGGGCGTGGACAGAAATCATGCAGTCCTTAAGGGACCACAGATGCCAACCCAAAATATTATACCCAGCAAAACTTTCAATCAAAATATTCCACGACAAAACCAAATTTAAACAATATCTACACAGTAACCCAGCTCTACAGAAGTTACTAGAAGGGAAACTCCAAACCAAAGAAAACAACTACATCTAAGGAAATATAAGAAATAGATAACTACACAACAAAGAAACCCAAAAGAATACAAGCAATGAAGCAAAGCAACAACACCAACTCAACATCAAAAGAAAGTAACATTTGTTGGTCACTAGTATCTATCAACATCAATGGACTCAACTTCCCAATAAAAAGACACAGACTAACAGAATGGTTGTGGAAACAGGATCCAACATTCTGTTGGATCCTAGTATCACACTTATGCAACAAAGATAAACACTATCTCAGAGTAAAAGGATGGAAAAATGTTTTTCAAGCAAATGGATCCAGAAAAGAAGCTAGAATAGCTATCCTAATATGTAATAAAATAGACTTTCAACCAAGATTAATTAATTAATCAAAAAAGATGAGGATGGGCACTATATTCTCATCAAAGGAAAAATCCACCAAGAGGACATTACAATTTTGACATCTATGCCTCAAATAAAAGAGTGCTACCTTCGTAAATGAAATATTATTAAAACTTAAATCACACATTGATCCTAGTACATTAATAGTGGGAGACTTCAACATCCTACTCTCACCAAGGGACAGATCAACAAGGCAGAAACCTAATAGGAAAATAAAGACACTTACAGAGTCCCTAAATCAAATGGACCTAATAGACATATACAGATCTTTTCACCCAAACTCAAAAGAGTATACCTTCTTTTCAGCACCTCATGGAACCTTCTCCAAAATAGACCATATAGTTGGTCACAAAGCAAGCCTCAACAGATACAAGAAGATTGAAATAACCCCTTGTAATCTATTGGACCACCATGGACTAAAGATGGTCCTCAACAACAACAGAAATAAAAAAAAAGCCTACACGGAAATGTAAATTGAACAACTTGCTACTCAATGACAGCTGGGTTAAGGAAGAAATAAAGAAAGAAATTAAAGACTTCCTAGAATTCAATGAAAATGAAGGCACGACATACCTAAATTTAGAGGACACATTAAAAGCAGTATTCAGAGGAAAATTCATAGTGCTAAGTGCCTTCAAGAAGAAATTTGCAACATCATATACAAGCAACTTAATGGCCCAACTGAAAGCCCTAGAAAAAAAAGAAGCAGATACACCCAAGAGGAACAGACGGATAGAAATAATCAAACTCAGGGCTGAAATAAATCAATTAGAAACAAATAAAACTATTCAAAGAATCAATGAAACAAAGGCTGGTTCTTTGAGAAAATCAACAAGACAGACAAACCCTTAGCCAAACTAAATAAAAAGCAAAGCGAATCTCTCCAAATCAGCAAAATCAGAAATGAAAAAGGAGACACTGAGGAAATCCAAACAATCATTAGGTCATACTACAAAAGCCTATATGCCACAAAATTTGACAATCTAAATGAAATGGACATTTTTCTTGATAGATTCTATCTACCAACATTAAGTCAAGATCAGGTAGAAAGACTGAATAGCCCTATATCTCCCAAGGAAACTGAAGTAGTTATTAACAGTCTCCTGTCCAGATAAAGCCCTGGGCCAGATGGTTTCAGCACAGAATTCTACCAGACCTTCAAAGAAGTGCTAACACCAATACTCCTCAAACTATTCCACAAAATAGAAACAGAAGGAACATTACTAACCTCATTCTTTGAAACCACAGTCACTTTGATACCTAAACCATACAAAGACCCAACAAAAACAGAAATTCAGATGTATTTCCCTTATGAACATTGATGCAAAAATACTCAATTAAATACTGGCAAACTGATTCAAGAAACTCATAAAAGATATCATCCACCCTGACCAAGTAGGCTTCATCCGAGGCATGCAGGCGTGGTTCAACATACAGAAATCTATCAACGTAATCCACTATATAAACAAACTGAAGGAGAAAAACCACATTATCATCTCCTTAGATGCTGAAAAAACATTTGACAAAATCTAATACCCATTCATGTTTAAAGTCTTGGAGTTACCAAGGATACAAGGCATGAACATAAACATAGTAAAGTCAATATACAGCAAGCCTACAGCCAACATCAAGCTTAATAGATAGAAAGCAAAACAATCCCACTGAAATCAGGGACAAGACAAGGCTGCCCATTCTCTCCATATCTCTTCAATTTAGTATGTGAAGTCCTAGTTAGAGCAATAAGACAACTAAAGGAGATCAAGGGAATAAAAATTGAAACGAAAGAGGTCAAAGTTTCACTATTCACAGATGATATGATAGTATACATGAGTGACCCCAAAAATTCAACCACAGAACTGCTTCAGCTGATAAACACCTTCAGCAAAGTGGCTGAATACAAAATTAACTCAAAAAAATCATAAGCCCTCCTTTATACCAAAGACAAAAGGACTGAGAAAAAAATTTAGGAAACAACACCCTTCAAAATATCCACTAATAACATAAAGTACCTTGGAGTGACTCTAACCAAACAAATGAAAGATCTGTATGAGAAAAACATCAAGTCTCTGAAGAAAGAAATTAAAGAAGATATCAGAAGATGGAAAGATCTGTGCTCATGGATCGGTAGGATTAACATAGTGAAAATGGCTCTTCTGGCAAAAGCAATCTACAGATTCAATGCAATTCCCATCAAAATACCAACTCAATTCTTCATAGAGCTTGAGAGAAAAATTATCAACTTCATATGGAGAAACAAAAAACCCAGAATTTCCAAAACGGTCCTGTACTACAACAGATCATCTGGAGGCATATTCATCTCCGATCTCAAGCTGTACTACCGAGCAATAGTAATAAAAATGGCATGGTATTGGCATAGAAATAGAATAGTAGATCAATGGAATCAAATAGAAGACCCCAAAATAAACCCACATACCTATGGATATTTGATTTTTGAAAAAGAAACCAAAACCATTCAGTGGAAAAGAGACAGCATCTTCAACAAATGGTGCTGGTCCAACTGGATGTCTACATGCAGATAGATCCATACTTATCACCCTGCAGAAAAACAAAGTCCAAGTGAATCAAAGACCTCAACATAAAACCAGATACACTAAATCCGTTAGAAGAAAAAGTGGGTAAGACATTGGAACTCATTAGCATAGGAGACAACTTCCTGAACAGAACACCAATAGCACAGGCTCTTAGAGCAACAATCGATAAATGGGACCTCATGAAATTGAAAAGCTTATGTAAAGCAAAGGATGTAGTCATCAAAACAAAACTACAGCCTACAGACTGGCAAAGGATCTTCACCAACCATATATCTGACAGAGGACTGATATCCAGAATATATAAAGAGCTAAAGAAGTTAAAAAGCAGCAAATCAAGCAATCCAATTAAAAAATGGGGTACAGAGCTAAACAGAGATTTCTCAATAGAGGAATACAGAATGGCAGAGAAATGCTCAACTTCCTTAGTTATGGGAGAGATTCAAATCAAAATGACCCTGAGATTTCCTCTGACACCCACCAGAATGGCTAAGATCAAAAACTCAAGTAACAACACATGTTGGAGAGGTTGTGGAGAAAGGGGAACACTACTCCATTGCTTGTGGGAATGCAAATTTGTACTACCATTTTGGAAATCAATTTGGTGCTTTCTCATACCATTAGGAACACTGCTTCCTCAAGATCAAGCTATACCACTCCTAGACATATATCCAAAAGAGGCTCAAGGACATTTGCTCAACCATGTTTGTAGCAGCTTTATTCGTAATAGCCAGAACCTGGAAACAACCCAGATGTCCCTCAGTTGAAAACTGGATACAGAAATTGTGGTACATTTACATAATGGAATACTACTCAGCAATTAAAAACGAGGAAATCATGAAATTTGCAGGCAAATGGTGGTACCTAGAAACGATCTTTCTGAATGAGGTATCGCAAAAGCAAAAAGACACAGAATGGAATATACTCACTTATGTAGACCTATAAGATAGAATAAACATACTGAAATCTATACACCTAAAGAAGATAATCAAGAAAGAGGACCCAGGGTAAGATGATCAGTACTCAATTAGAAAGACAAATGGGATGGACATAGGATATAGGAACAAACAGGATAGGAACCTACCACAGAGGGCCTCTGAAAGACTCTACTTAGCAGTGTACAAAAGCAGATATTAAGACTCATAACCAAACCTTCGGCAGAGTGCAGGGAATCAAAAAGAAAGTGTGTGGGGGGAGTTAATATGATCTGGAGAGGACAGGAATTTCACAAGAACCAAATATATCTGGTCACAGGGGTCTTTATGAGAATGTTTCTCCAAACAAAGACTATGTATGGATGCAACCTAGAACCTCTGCTCAGATGTAGCCCTTGGTAGTTCAGTATCCAAGTGGGTACCCTAATATTGGGAACAGGGACTGTCTCTGACATGAACTCAATGGTGGGTTCTTTGACCTCCCCCCAACAGGAGCAGCCCTGCTTGGCCATAGAGGAGGACTTTGCAGCCAGTTCTGAAGACACCTGATAAACCAGTATTAGATGAAAGGGGAGTATGTTCTCTCTTATCAGTGGACTTGGAATGGTGCAGGGAGGAGTTGAGGATGGGAAGGTGGGATTGGGAGGGAAAGAGGGAGCGGGATACAACAGGGATACAAGTTCACAAACTGTAACTAATATTAAAAAACTAAAAATAAAAAAACAAAAAACAAAACAAACAAACAAAAAACTAGGAGACAACACAGATTAACAAACATTTAATAAGGAAGCAAGATAAAACCTGACAGAAATGAGGAAAAAAAATGAAAGCTGACAATTTCACATATATATGTATGTAAGTGTGTGTGTGTATGTGTGTATGTGTGTGTGTGTACAGAACCACAGACAACATCTTATTAATATTTCCAAATAATATGGTGGGATGAAGCAAATAAAATATAGAATGCAAGGATCACTTACTATAACAGATAACTTAATATATAAGCAAATATCTTAAACTTTATACATAATATAGTTTTATGGATAATGAAAAAATTAAATTAAAAATAAATTAAATTTTAAAATGTCTGGCAAAAAAAATTACCATGAGAAACTGAATAATAGAATTTTGTTGAAGAAACAATTAAAATGGAAAATTATAAAATAGTGAGATTTTTTTCATAAAAGTTATGGTGAGAAGATCATTTTCTAAAATAAATTTCTCACTCAAATTAAAATGAAAAATTATTATCAAAATTTAAAGGCACTAGATAACAGAAATATCTTTATGGTTTTTGGATTTTATAAAAAATAAGATGATTTAATTGCACATTTAGAAAGACAAAGTAAAGAATAGACTCTACCCAGCAGGGTATCAAAGCAGATGCTGAGGCTCCTAGCCAAACTTTGGGCAGAGTGCAGGGAATCTTATGAAAGAATGGGGATATAGAAAAATCTCAAGGGGACAGAAACTCCACAAGGAGAGCAACAGAGCCAAAAAATCTGGGCCCAGGTGTCTTTTCTGAGAATAATACTCAAACCAAGACCAAGCTTGGAGATAACCTAGAATCCCTACACCAATGTAGCCCATGGCAGCTCAGTATCAAAGTGGGTACCCTAGTAAGGGGAACAGGGACTATCTCTTACATGAACTCAGTGGGCTGGCATTTTGATCATCTCCCTCTGAGAGTGGAGCAGCCTTACCAGGCCACAGAGGAAGACAATGCAGCCAGTCCTCATGAGAGCTAATAGACTATGGTCAGATGTAAGGGGAGGAAGTCCTTCCCTATCAGTGGACTTGGAGAGGCGTATGGCAGGAGATAAGGCAAGGTAGATAGGATTGGGAGAGAATGAGAAAGGGGTCTATAGCTCCGATACAAAGTAAATAAACTGTAATTAATATAAAAAAAAACAAAAAGAATATGTTTATAAAAGAAATAGAAACATATATTCAAGTACAAAAAAAGAAAATGGAAAGGTCTCTGAAATAGCAAATATGATACAAAATAGACAAATAGGGAAAATCAGTGAAGCTAAATGATTTTTAAGAAATTTGTTTATTTTTAAATACTCTACATCCTGGTTGTAGCCCCAGCTCTACTCCCCTCCGAGTCCAACACTCTCTTTCCCTTCCCCCTTACCTCTTCCTCAGAAAATGTTCTTTCCCTTTCCCAGCTCATCAAGTTGTTTTAAGATGGAGCATGTTCTCTTCCCCTGGGGCCTGATAAGATAATCCAGCCAATAGGGAAGTGTTGAAAAAGCTGGCAAGTGAGTCCATGTCTGATACAGTCCCCCCACTCCTTGTCTTACTAGAGAACCCATGTGAAGCTGAAGCTGCTTATCTGCTTTATTTGTTTAGGGGACCAAGGGTCAGTTCCTGCATGGTCCTTGGTTGATGCTTCAGTGTCTGCCAGCCCCTCTGGGCCTTGGATAGTTAGCTCTCTTTGTCTTCTTGTGGAGCTCCTGTCAAATCTAGGTCCCTTTCTGTTTCCACCCATTTTTCAACAAAACTCCCTAAGCATCGCTCAGTGTTTGGTTGTGAGTCTTAGCATCTGTTTTGAAGCACTCCTGGGTAGAATCTCTCAGAGGACAACTGTGTCAGGCTCCTGTCTGCATGCTGAGCAGAGAATCTTTCATAGTGTCAGGGGTTGACATTCTCCTATAGGATAGATGTTTAGTTGGGGCATGCATTTTGGGGCATTCCTTAAATATTTGCTTTATCTTTTCTGTCTTCATCCCTGCACATCTTGTGGGCAGAGTAAATTTTGGGGTAATAAGCATCCTAAGAGGCATAGACCTAAAGAAGATAAATAACAAGAAGGATCCAAGGGAAGATGCATAAATGTCAGAGGTAAGGTCTGAAGAGAAGGAACAAGGTAGGAGAGGGGTTGCAGAGAGTTAAGATGGTGGAGAACAGACCTGGGGAGAGTAAGGGTGAGAAGAAAACCCTGTAGAGAAAAGAGGAGTGGAGAGTGGAGGTATCTCTGTGACAAGCTGGAGGCCTAAATCAGGGTAGGCCCCAGGGAGGATATGAGGGGATTCCAAGCAGTTACTCCTAGTAGCAGAGGCCATAGGGAGGGGATCTGCAACCCACCCATAAATCTTTAAGTCTTTTTATTTTAAATAGAATTAAATTCCTAGTCATTTAAATTATTAAGAGAGAAAAAAAGTCAATATATTCCAAATTCTGTGGTGAGTGGAAATATGATTTGAAATTTTCACAGCTATAACTTCTTTTAAGACATCAATTTAACAAAAAATAAGGTGAGACAAAATATAGGATTTTAATACAAGTAATAAAGAAGACATAATTAAAAATAATATAATGTGAGATAAGTACCCCCTCCCATCCTGATTCCTCTGGGACTCTGAATGTGTAATCTCAGGATCTAGGCTAAGTGTCTGGGATGTCAAAGATACCTTTCCTTTTCCTATTCTTTTTTTTTTTAATTCTAACCTTACTTTGTGAAGACATTCATTGAGTTCCTGCTTGTCACATAATTAAAACCCTCTTTCTTCTGGGATGCAAACTACATCTAGGAAGCTGCGTTTGAATGCCTCTTCTCTATAGAGATAACATAGGTAGCATTCCTTCATTCCTCCCTCTGTGACAGTCCTTAATGTCTGAGGACCTGTAGAAGGCCTGCTCCTTCTACAGGTAGCTTTCCCTTCTGCCTTTCTTTGGGTCCATAAAGCCATTTGAGGATCAGTTTAGGATTTGCATTCTCCATGGGAATCTCTCATTTCTCCCTTACTATGACATTCCTTACTGTGTCAACATAGGATACGTTCTGAGTACTTCTGTATCTCATTATTAATTCTCACATCTATGTCTTTCTAGGACGCTAATTTTGGCAAAAACTTCATGTTCTACAAAACAACTGCTGATTAAGTGAGAAACTAAATATTTTCCTAGCTAACCTAGGGTTACATCTTCTACAACAGTTATGGATCAGCACTGAGTTTAGCAAGACTAAACTTGAAATATTATCTAACTGATCTAAACCTACTAAGAAAAATTAGCATCCATACCAAAAGAGAAAACCAAGATGCTAACTCAAGATGCTTAGAGCCAATCATAATAATACAACATTGAAAATAACATAATATAGCTCCTCCGAAAATTCTGTAGTAATGGTCTCAAATAACAGCAAACTTAAATAAAACCCAACATAATACATTTCTTTTAAATTTTTGTTTTATTTTTATTAATTACAGTTCATTTGCTTTGTATCCCAGCTGTAACCCCCTCTCCCTCCCAATCTCATCCTTCCTCTTCTTTTCCTATGCCCCTCCCCCAGTCCAATGATAATATATTTTGTTAATTGCATATGGTTGGGAGAGATTACAGGCTAATGATAATCAGACTGCATGTTAGTCATGCATGAAATAATTAGAGTACACAATTGATATGTTTTAAAATAGTAGAAACCACTTTGGAAATTAATCTGGTGCTTTCTCAGACAGTAAGGAATAGTGCTTCCTCAAGATCCAGCTATGCCACCCCTAGGCATATATCCAAAATATCCTCAAGGACACAGCAAACCATGTTTGTAAAAGCTTTCTTCATAATAGCCAGAACCTGGAAACAACCCAGATGTCCCTCAATGGAGGAATGGAAACAGAAGTTGTGGTAAATTTACACAATGGAATAGTACTCAGCAATTAAAAACAAGGAAATTGTGAAATTTGCAGGCAAATGGTAGAACTTAGAAAAGATCATCCTGAGTGAGGTATTCCAGAAGCAGAAAGACACACACAGTATACTCACATATAAGTGGGTACTAGAACTATAAGATAGGATAAACATACTAAAATGTATACACTTAAAGAAGATAAACAAGAAAGAGGATCTGGGGTAAGATGATCAATCCTCACTTAGAAAGACAAGTGGGATGGACATTGAAAGTAGGAGAAAACAACAGGATAGGTGCCTACCACAGAGGGCCTCTGAAAGACTCTACCTATCAGTCTATCAAATCAGATGCTGAGACTCATAACCAAACCTTGGACAGAGCACAGAGAACCATTTGAAAGAAAAGGGAGTTAGTATGACACAGAGAGGACAGGAGCTCCACAAGGACCAAATATATCTGGGAACAGGGGACTTTTATGTGACTGTATCTCCAAACAAAGACCATGTATGGATATATCTTAGAACCCCTGCTCAGATGTAGCCCATGGTAGCTCAGTATTCAAGTGGGTTCCCTAGTAAGGGAAACAAGGACTATTTCTGACATGAACTCAATGGCTGGCTCTTTGACACCCACCCCCCGGGAGGAGCAGCAGGTTGGGAGGGAATGGGCTACAGCTGGGATACAAAGTTAATAATTTGTAACTAATATTAAAAAATAAAAGAAAATATTTTGCACAAAAATAAAAAAAATATTTAGACCCTCAAAATAAAAAAAAGAAAATCACATAATAGATACTATGATCTCAAAGGTGTACAAAATATTGTTATCACCAAATAAATGTAAGTAGTACCACAATGTCATTAAAATTATTAATATTAGTAAAATTCTGATAAAACAGTATTGGTAATAATGTAAAGCATACACTTTTGCCTCTAATGAGAGGTTAAAATGATACTTTCATTTTATTAATTTTTAGACTTCAATGACTAACAATTTATATACTAAATACTACATATTTTTGTGTACCATATAACCCACAGTTATGCTCATAGGTATTAGCTAAAATAAAGTGTCAACTGTTCACACAAAAATACTCATATAATATTTTGTAATGATAGAAATCAAATAATTTTCTGAAAGTGGTGGCATAAGGGGTACTAAATAAGAAGAAACATTATGAAAACCTTTTGCACATATGGAAATGTGCTGTGTTTATGACAGTGGTAGTACTTAGTTAATAAATTCTTCACAACTTATAGAAATTTTCTATAAAGGTACATTGTTTTTCTACATGTGAATTATTTCTAAAATGATTGTTTTAAAACTAAAACTTAAAATTTAAATGCAAATAAATTTTGTAGATCAAAGAATAAAGTAACCAAAATGGTTATTTCTATGCTCTCTCCAGCATATATATATATATATATATATATATATATATATATCTTTAAGAAAAAGATTGAGACAATATCCACAAGAAAACAATTAAGATTAAGAGTAGGTTTAAAATATTACGTAATGATGAACAAGTGAAAAAAATCAGTTTCTCAGCCCACAGCCTAAAAATAGAAAGAGATGAAAGTGAAAAAAGGAAACTATTATGATAACTTTTATGTTGGCAGTTAAGTGGACCAGGAGTCTGTATAACTAAAATATGTTGTAGATTGATTATATGAAAGTGAAACCAAAATACAATACTTAATAGCTTAATATACCATAATAACTACAAAATTTATGATTGCCTTGACCCCAGAAATAAGTGATTTTTTCCAAAGAGCAAACATGCTAGTTACTATTGAATAAAAATCAATATTCAAAAGGAAGGACATGACTGCTCCTAGGTATGGTGAAGGAAATGGTTTGCAGTAGCTAAAAGAGAGCATAGTCAGAGAAAGGGACATATGGGAGAGCCCAGAGTGAACATGACCCCATGTCAGGAGAAGGGGGCAGAGAGATGGGAGAGGCAAAAAGCCAGGGGAGTAGAGGGTAGGCAAAAGACACCAGGTAGCCAAAATGTCTGAATTATTTAGGGAAGGGCTGCTGGGAGAAGGACAGTCCATCCCCTGGGTTGAAGGATAGGGAACAGGTTATGTCAACCATACCTTGTAACAAGTAGGGACTGAAGGATGCTGGGAGAACCTGGTGTCTAGGTCCACTTTAATATGTTAAATGGACACCTTAGACTGGGCTTGAGACCTAACAACTATAATCTCAAAATATTTATAATAATTTCCATGGAATATATTAATATTATATAATTATTACATTCTAAAATTACCTTTGTTACAAATTTTATTACTACTATAATCACTGCATTTGTATTCTAATATTTCTCATTTCTTAAAAATGCAGTGTTGGGGATTGAAATTACTGCCTTCTACCTGCTGAAGAATCACATTATACATACACTGCTACTAATCTACATGTCTGCCTTTCAGGGTTCTTAGTTTTTATTTTATACAAAGTATGATTTTATACTCATAAGTGCTAATATCTTAGCTAGAGCTATAAGAAGAATGAGAGAGATAAGGGGAATGAGTACAAATAGAAAGGAAGGCTGTCAAAGTATCCTAACTTTCAGATGATATAATTTTAAACATAAAAAGACCCTTAAGAATCCACCAAAATATATAGCTGATAAACACATTTAGAAAGGTAGCAGGATAATTAGTAACATAAAATTTAGTCTCCCTATATATACATATCAAAAATGCAAAGAATGATATCTGGGGAATAATACCATTCACAATAGTCTTTAAAATACCATGGAATAGATCTAATTATGTATAAAATTAAACATAACAAAACTAAACAACCCAGTCTAAAAATGGAGCATGACATTAAACAGAGTTCCCAAAGGTGAAATAAAAATGATTGAGATTTTTTTTTTAATGTTGAACATCCTTATATGGGTAGGAAATGCAAATTCAGTCTACTTCTAACTCCATTCAACGTGGCTATTATCAAAAGAAAGCAGAACAAAGCAAAACAAAGGAACTAAAATCAAAACAACAAAAAAATGAAACAAAACTTCCCAAATTTAAGACTAATGCTGGCCAAGCAGCCAGGAGTGGTTGCTCATGCCTGTAATCCCAGCAGAGAGAGAGGCAGATTAAGGCAGTCTCTGTGAGTTTGAGGGCAACAGGGTCTTCAAAGCGAGTGCAGGGCAGCCAAGGCTACTCAGAAAAAAAAAAAAAAAAACCTATCTCGAACCACCTACATACACGAAATAATAAATAAAGTAATAATAATAAAAATGAAACAAAATAATAAAATAAAATAAAACAAACAAATGTTGTTGTGGATGTGAGGAAAGAGAGAAACTCATTCATTTCTTTTAGTAATGTAAGCTGGTGAAACCACTATGGACATCAGCATTAATGTTCTTCAAAAAAAAAAAAATAAAACTAGAAATAGATCTCCCACATGATCTAGCTATACAGGCCTTAGAGTATAACCTACTAATATTACACTGCTAAATATATACAGTGCTTACCTGACGCCTAATGAGTTGTTATTATACACATAGATTTATGTATCTCTTAACTTTCATTAGAAATGCTTCTATTTAAATTAGATATTGGTGTTAGCTGACTGAATAGTTATTAAAATTCATGTAACCATGAGCTGAATTGCAACTGTGACCTGCAGTTTGTCATATATTCATAATAATGAGATATAGTTGATACAAACGAATAAAGCATTTTTTTCCTAAGTTAATCACATGATATATAAAAGGCAAATACTTTTCAAATAGTTTTTAACCTTACTTTAAGAAAAAAATTAATCATTTCATCAGTAACATGATAGATTGTGTCAATATGCCACTAATTTCAGTAAACAGAATAAAAAGTCAAATCTGGAAATATAAATTTAGCTACTTAATGACCAGAAATAATTCGTTTAAGTGTAGCTTTATAATTTTGTTGCAGTATAGTGCTGGTCAAGTTTTAATTTTGAATTATTAGTATATAAGCATTTTTATTAATTTTAGATTACTCCTGGAAATTGAAGAAAACAGCAATTCTGTGCACTTAATTTAAATGTCTAGTTATTTTATTCTATAAAATATGTATTTAAAAATAATTTAGCGAAACTATCAGTCAGTACAAAAGTAGTAGGAATAATATGGTTCCTGATATTAGTTTTATAGTTACATGTTAAACAGGGGAGACAATATTTTAAATACAATCAGGAAATAATTCCATTGTTCATACTTCTTACCACTGAGTTAATGACTAGCTCAAGGAGCAGTGAAAAGCAGACATAAAATGATGGTTAATGATCCAATAAGTCATTATGTGTCTTAAAAGGAACCACAGTGTCAGATATAATTGCTCTTATAAATACTACTGCTAAAAGACTAACATTTGAAGTAATGTTTCCATAGATTTCTGAATTATTATACAACATTATGTCAAAATAAATAAAAATATAACTTGGTGTCTGATTTGTCTTTGATATGCTTTGTTCCTCACTTATAACAAATCAACTAGTTACACTAAAATGAAAATATCATCCTCATAATTTAATTTCAGGTGACACTAAAATCAGTTATGATTTTATAATCAGTGAACTCTATTTTCAAATGGTAGAAGACAAAACTTCAACTTTAAAAATGTTCCAAAGAAGTGAAATATATAGAACATTGGAGAATCTATATAATTCCAAAGTTAAATGTAGATCAGAAAAAAATATAATAAAACAAGCAGAGATAGCCATCAAGTCATATGTAATTTACCAGCTTTCTATTTCTCCTATTATTGAATGCTAATACAATGATAAAAGAAAAACATGGTGTCTCAACTTAGAGCCATCAAAGAAGTTAAAAAAGATCGACCCATTGTTTGTAATGTGACATGATGATATAAGTCATGGTTTATTATTCCCAAAATGGGATGATATGATCCAAATTAGTGATATGCTTGCATATGTATATATCACTATATTTGTACGTGAATGAATATCAGATAATGGAAATAGCAAGCACTTGAGAAAGAATATTACAAGAACTTCATGAACATTGGTTTCTTAAAATTCAGGTCAGCTATTTATACCACATTAAATTGGCATGAAATATACTAATTTTACATGGCTTTTCTTTGTTACAACCTTATTTCTTTTTATCAAAATTCAGTGTGTTTAACCAAAAACATCAATCATTTATTGCTATTTAAAAATAGGAAGACAGATTTGGAGACAGAAATGTATTAAAAAAAGTCAGCAGAATACATAGTAGCCAAATACCTCAAATTATTCAAATAAAGGCAAAGTACAAAAGTAAGAGAAGTTCTAATTCTTCTTTTACTGAAAAACCCTGTAAATAATTTAGACACATTAGATTAAAATTTTAATGTTCAAACTGTTTTAAAAATGCAACTTAAAGTATAAAAGCAGACTGGTGTGATTCATTTTGTCAAGGCATTACTGATCAAATAAAATATTTAGAATTGCGACAAAGCAAAAAATGTTACCTCAGAAGCAAAATATAAAACTATAAAAAGTTAAAATATGAAGTATCTGTGGGACAATTATGGATAGGAAAAAAGTAACCTTATAAATATTTTGTATATAAATATTTTGAGCCCTATTACTTACTGGCACTCTATTTACATAGTCAATTTGTAGTTCTATAAATTTTATTACTCTAAGAAAATTTTCTTCTTTTCCCCCATGTTAGTGCTATTAAATGTGATATTTCCATATATGCATAGAGTGCACAGAATAAGTATTTTTCTGCCTCCATTAGCTACTTTCTGTTGCTATGAAAAAATAAAAATAAAAACATGACCAAAAGCAACTTAAAAGAAAAAAAAATATTTTGGCTCATAGTTCCAGAAGACTAGAGTCCACATGGTGAGGAAAGCATGGCAGGGCCACAGAATCTGGAATCTGGTTTATTATGATAGAGAAACAGAACTGAGGAAAGATTATAAACCCACACTCAAAGCCAATACCTACTGATGTAGTCCCCAGCAAGCACCTCCAAAGAATACCACTGAATGGGAACCAAGTGTTGTAAAACATGCACCAATGAATGGATGATGTCACTTATTCAAATGACCACAACATCCAGTTGTTCTTCCAATTCAGCTTTGGCACCATCCCCAGTTCCTGCTGGTCAGTTCTGTATTTTAAAGCAAACTTTTGTTTTCTTTTTCTTTTTATCACCTTTAAAGGAGAACATGAGATACTGTAATAGTTGTACATGTCTGTCTTATTGTGCTTAACATTCTACAATTTATCCATCTTGTTCCAAATTGTAAAATTTTATTCTTTTTTATGTTATTTGATTTTATCTATTCATCCACTCAAACTCTAATTTTTTTTAATTTTATTTTTCTTATTAGTTACATTTTGTTAACTCTGTGTCCCAGCTGTATCCCGCTCCCTCATTCCCTCCCCAACCCCACACTCCCTCCCTGGTCTCCTCCCTGCCCCTTTCCAAGTCCAATGATGGGGGAGGACCTCCTCCCCTTTCATCTGACCCTGTTTTATCAGGTATCTTCAGGGCTGGCTGCAAAGTCCTCCTCTGTGACCTAACAAGACTGCTCCTCCACTGGGGGGTGGGGAGGTCAAAGAGCCTGCCCTTGAAATCCTGTTAGAAATAGTCCTTGTTTCCCTTGCTTTGGAAAACTACTTGGTTACTGAGCTACCACGGGCCACATCCCAGCAGAAGTTCTATGTTATATCCATAGATGGTCCTTGGTTGAGTGTCAGTCTCAGAAAAGATCCTGTGCCCAGATATATTTGGTCCTTGTAGAGCTCCTATCCTTTCCAAATCATACTAACTCCCCTTCTTTCATATGATTCCTTGCACTCTGCCGAGGGTTTGGTTATGAGTCTTAGTGTCTGCTTTGAAGCACTGCTAGGTAGAGTCTTTCAGATGCCTTCTGAGGTAGAGTCCTGTCATACGTTCAATGCACATCCCATTTGTTTTTCTAAATGAGGACTGATCATCTTCGCCCATGTCTGCTTTCTTGATTATCTTCTTTAGGTGTGTAGATTTCATTATGTTTATCATATCTTGTAGGTCTATATAAGCGAGTATATACCATGTTTGTCTTTCTCCTTCTGGGATACTTCACTCAGAATGATCTTTTCTAGATCCCACCATTTGCCTGCAAATTTCATGATTTCCTCCTTTTTGATTGCTGAGTAGTATTTCATTGTGTAAAAATACCACAATTTCTCTATCTATTCCTCCATTGATGGACATCTGGGTTGTTTCCAGGTGTTTCTTTTTACCCTCCATTTTGGTTTATGTCTGAGTTCATCCTTGTGCACAAACGCATCAGATGCTCATGAAGTCTATACATTGATGGTGACTGTCTTCAATCAAGTTTAGCCTTGATTTTGTTCACCGTACTGTTTTTGTTTGTTTGTTTGTTTGTTTTTTAAACATAGGATCTCCCAGTGAACCCAGAACTCACATATTTGGCTAGAATTCTTAGCCATCTTACTACAAAAATCCTCATTGTTTCGTGTTACCAGGCCCTGGGGTATAGGTGTGTACCAACATGCCAAGATTTGTATATGATTGCTGTGATACTTAACTCACATTCCCTAAGTCTATGAAGTGAGCATTTTGCTGAATGAAACATCTTTCCAGCCTAAGATTTTAATTTTAATGACAGAAAAATAATCGCTGTGAATAAATATTATATAATTCTATAATATTTTAATCTTTTAATAAGCACTTAGACTTTTGTTATAATATTCATATTTACAATAGTAAATAGTATCACAATAAACATGTTTGTCATCTTTGAACATAAATCAAATAATATTATATCAAGGTTATATAGTAGTTCTAGTTTTAGTTTTGAAAGAAAATTCACAGTGCTTGTACGATTTTACATTTCCCAAATTTTCATAAAAGAAGGGTATATTCATTAAATTTCTGAAAATAACTAAAAACAGTAATTATAAACAAAATTTTGAAAAATTATATTACAGTAAATGAAGCAACTATTATCATTGAGAGAACAATCTACAAAATTGGAGGAAATGTCTACCAGCAATTCCTCTGATGGAAAATTAATATCTGGAACATATAAATAACTCACACTATTAAAAGTAAAACAGAATAATACGAAAATTGTACAAAGAAATTTTAGACACTTCTTAAAGAGAAAGACAAATGGCCAAAAAAATATGTAATGTATATTTTTATCCATCAGTAAAATTAAAATTAAACTATGATATTCTGTCTCACCCCTGCAAGAATAGCAAAACAAAAAACTTTTATATATTGTTTTATTCACACCTCGAAGAAAATGAACTTTGAAATTATAATTAGTTGTTTCAGTCTACATAAAGGAAAATAAAAAATAAAATAAAATAGATTTAATTCTTGGTTTATATTCTCTTTGTACTTTATATCATACCATAATACTTCTCCAAGATATTTATTATTCAACAATTTAGAATATTTTGGTTAATCAGAAGAAGTAGAACACAAGTATATATTTAGCACATCAATTTTCATAAGCATTAAAATATTCTTTTCTGACTATGAAAATTCATTATTATTTGTACATGACCCCATAATTATAGTTATATGAGTTTGTGTGTGTGTTTGTATATATATATATATATATATATATATATATAATGCACAGATATATATTTTCATATACCAAATAAACTTATTGTGATTTAATAAAACTGTATTGGCTATTTTTAGGAAGATATGTTACCATTTATGATGGTAATTACTAGTTGAAAGGATAAAGATAACAAGAAAATTATAGGCATAAAAATGTAAAATCCTCACCTCTTTGGTGATTTCTAATGTATCATTTTATTAAATCATCGCATAAAACTAATAGTTATGTTAATTTCTCTAGTCAAAAGAAGAAGAAGTCAATAAGAACTAAAATAGGAAGACATTTATGATGCCCCCTCTACTAATTCATTTTCCCTTATTTGATAATTTTGACGCTATAGTGTGTTTCATACAGAAAACTTTATCACTGACATTTATAGATGAAGAACATGGCCTGTTAAAAATTAAGTAACATGTTGCATGTCCTAAGATGGAAAGTGGCAGAATAAAGAAGCAAGACCATTTTAGATAATCCCACAAAACATGCAGTTTAATATACATAGTCAATGTGATATAATATTTTTTGAGCTTCATTTTATCTTTGAAAAAAATACAATCATTTAAGGATGATTTTCTATTGAAAAATAGCTTAATATGTTTTCTGGAGTTTAAAAGGTCTACAAACTGACTTATAGGAAATCATCACAAGTTTTCAAGTGATGATTAAATAATAAATTTTGACATAAATTAGAATATTGTTCTTTATAACATGGGATAATATGGAGAAGAATGAAATTGTGTTAAATATCTTATGTTTTTTTAAAATTTATTTTTTATTAATTACAATTTATATCACTTTATATATAGCCCCTTCCCTCAGCCACTCCCAATCCCACCTTAACCTCCCTCATCTCCTCGCTGTCCTTCCCCTGGTCCACCTAAAAAGGAGGTGATCAAAGAGTCAGCCACTGAGTTCATGTCAGAGACAGTCCCTGTTCCTATTACCCAGGAACTCACTTGGAACATCTGTGCAGGGGTTTTACGTTATTTCCATGCATGATCCTTGGTGGGAGTTTCAGTCTCAGAAAAGAACCCTTTGTCCATATTTTTTGTTCTGTTGCTCTCCTTGTGGAGCTCCTGTTCCCTCCAGATCTTTCTTTCTCCCATTTCTTTCATGAGGTTACCTGAACTATGCCCAAAGTTTGGCTGTCTGTCTCAGCATCTGCTTTGATACCCTGCTAGGTAGAGTCTTTCAGAGGCCCTCTGTGGTAGGCTCCTGTCTTGTTCCCTGTTTTTTTCCCTCTTCCAATATCTACCCTTTCTGAATGAAGATTGATCATCTTATCCAGGGTCCTCCTTCTTGCTTAACTTCTTTAGGTGTCCAGATTTTAGTAGCTTTATCCTATATCATATGTCTAATATCCACTTATAAGTGAGTATATTCCATGTGTATCTTTCTGTTTCACTCAGGATGATTTTTTTCTAGTTCCCACCATTTGCCTAAAAATTTCACAATTTCCTTGTTTTTAATTGCTGAGTAGTATTCCATTGTGTAAATATACCACAAATGTATTCATTCCTCAGTTGAGGGACATCTTGGAGGTTTCCAGAATCTGGCTACTAGGAATAAAGCTGCTATGAATAAGCTCGGACAAATGTCCTTCTTGTATACTTGAGCATATTTTAGATATATGCCTAGGAGTGGTATAGCTGTATTTTGAGGCAGTGCTATTCCTAATTGTCTGAGAAAGCCCCAGATTGCTTTCTTAAATGGTTGTACAAATTTACATTTTCCACCAGCAAAGGAAGAGAACTTGTTCCTTTTTCTCCAAATCCTCTCCATTATATATTGTCACTTTAGTTTTTTATATTAGCCATTCTGATGGGTGTAAGGGGAAATCTTTGAGTCATTTTGTTTTTTTTTTTTTTAATTTTGTTTTTAATCCAAATTTTTTAGAAATAGCAACATCATTTAACAGTTCCTGATAAGTTTTCATAACACATTGGCTCTTTTGTCACATTGCTGACCATTTCAGAAAGCTTTGTGGCAACATGAAACAGCCTAATAGCATTAACTCTACACTAATGAGCATTCACAATAACCAGATGCTTTTTCTATAAAGGAAAATTTGGTTTATAAGAACGGAAAACTTTAAGTAGAAATCAAGACTAAGAAAGCAAAATGATATCTACAGAATCATATGGTAACTGAGTAAAATATATAAGCAAGTGATAGAAAGAGCACTGATCTAATTAATTATTGCTTGGTGACCTTTTCACCACTTCTTAATGGTGTCTCATTTCTCTTCCAAGCAGCCACATTTCTCTTTGTCTATGTATGTCAGTTTTAATGTGTGGTTGTTTGTATACTTCTCTTCCTTGTACATGTATTTACTTGTTTGTGTCCATGAATATTTTTCTATTTGTAGATTTATCTCTTTGTATCCTTATGTACTCCTTTTCAAAAGTACTCCCTGAGAGTTACTTTTTTGTTGTTGCTGTTTTAGTAAAATGCCAGGACTATCAACTCTCTATGGTCATACTACTTGTTCCCTTGAAGTAAAGATTTCAATAAACTTTTTTTTTAATTTCCTTGAGACAGTTTTCATCATAAAAATATTCTTTCTTATGTGGATTATAAACTCTTTACTCTTCATCAAATGAATTAACCATAATTGTTCATGGCCATATTTACAGTAAAATATAGCAAAAGACTGTTGGAAATATTGGTTTTCATGGATTCCATTGAGGAAATCCCTGAACAGTTTTTTTTATTAACATCTTATCTTATCAAATTGGAAATATTATTTAATGAATGAAGATAATTAATGTTTAAAGCATCTAACAAGGTGTCGAAAAGCATGTAAACAAAGAATGAACAAAAAATTTATGTTGAAGTCTTTCTGTGTCCAGTGGCCAAATTATTTACATTAGATTATTTTTCCAAAATAAAAGTCAGAAGAGAATTTAAGCCTTTGTTGTAATTACTGTTGCTCTATTGCAGAACTTGAGATCTCGGTTGGAGATACCACAAGAAGATCGTTTATTATACAGGATTGTTTTAGTCATTCTAGGTGTTTTTGTTTTTCCATATGGTATTGAGAATTGTTCTTTTAATGTCTGTAAAAAATGGTTTTGCTCTTTTGATGAGAACTGCATTGAATCTGATGATTGCTTTTGGTGGGATAGCAATTTTCAGTATGTTAATCCTATTAATCCATGAGCAAAGGAAATCTTTCCATCTTCTGATATTTTCTTCAATTTCTTTCTTCAGAGACTTGAAGTTTTTTTTTTTTTTTCATATAGGTCTTTCACTTCCTTGGTTAGAGTTACACCAAGGTACTTTATGTTATTTGTGGCTTTTGGGAAGGGTGTTGTTTCCCTAATTTCTTTCTCAGACTGTTTGCCTTTTGTATACAGGAGGGCTTCACAATTTTTTGAGTTAATTTTGTATCCAGCCACTTTGTTGAAGGTGTGTATCAGCTGAAGGATTTCTCTGGTAGAACTTTGGGGGTCACTCATATATCCTATCAAATCATCTGAAAATAATGATACTTTGATTTCTTCCTTTCCAAGTTGTATCATTTTGATCTCCTTTAGTTGTCTTATTGCTCTAGCTAGGACTTCAAAGATCATAAAGAAAGAGTGGGAAGCCTTGCCTTGTCCCTGATTTCAGTGGGGTTGATTTAGGTTTCTCTCCATTTAGTTTGATGTTGGCTATATGCTTGCAGTATATTGCTTTTACTATGTTTAGGAATGTGCCTTGTATCCCTGATCTCTCCAAAACTTTAAACATGAATGGGTGTTGAATTTTTCATTACTTTTTGTCCCTCTAACTTCTACAGACATTTTTCTTCATTTCAACTAGTCTTGTAACTGTATTCAAGTTGTACATTTCTATTCATGTCTTTACAAGTAGCTATAGCTAATACCTGTCCGTGATTACATTGGCCATATCTTTCATCTCGATGATGGCATTGAACCATTACCTGGATCGAAAAAAAATTAGAAAATCATCATGGTTAAAATATATGTAATCCATTTTAAAAAGGGGGTACAGAGCTAAACAGAGAATTCTCAATAGAGGAATATTGAATGTAACAGAAACACTTAAATAATGTTCAATATACTTAGTCATCAGTGAGATGCAAATCAAAACAACCTGGAGATTTCACTGCAAACCCATTAGAAAGGCTAAGATTAAAAACTGAAAAGATGACACATGCTGGAAAGGCTGTGAAGAAAGAAGATTCTTCTTCCATTGATGGTGGGAATGTAAACATGTACAAAGACTTTGGAAATTAATCTGGGGCATTCTCACAAAAGTAGAAGTAGTGCTTCCTCAAGATCCAGCTACAGAACTCCTAAGCATATATCCAAAATATACTCAAGTATAGAACAAGGATATTTGCTTAGGCATGTTCATATCAGATTTATTTGTAATAGCCAAAGTTTTGGCAGAGTGCAAGGAATCTTATGAAAGAAGGGGGAGGTAGAAAGACCTGGAGGGGACAGGAGCTCCGTAAGGAGAACAGCAGAACCAAAAGTGCAAGGAACAAGGTTCTTTTCTGAGACTGACACTACAAGCAAGGACAATACATGGAGATGACCTAGAACCCCTGCACAGATGTAGCCAATGGCATCTCAGTTTCCAAGAGGGTACCCTAGTAATGGGAACAGGGGCTGTCTCTTACATGAACTCAGTGGCTGGTTCTTTGATCACCTTGCCCTGAAGAGAGAGAAGCCTTACCAGACCATAAAAGAAGACAATGTACTTAGTCCTGATGAGACCTATTAAGCTACCCTCATAGGGAAGGAGAGGAGGACATTCCCAGCCAGTGGACTTAGGGAGTGGAATGGGAAAAGATGAGGGAAGAGAGGGTAGGATTGGGACAGGGTGAAGTATGGGGCTAAAGCTGGGATACAAAGTGAATAAATTGTAATTTATAAAAAAAAACTTAATAAAATTCATGTAATCTATTTAAAAATGGGGTACAGAGCTAAACAGAAAATTTTCGAAGATGGTGACTAGCACACACAGATTCTGAGCAGTGGAAGAGCTAAATGTCTGAGTTGGTGAGTGGAAGGACCTCTGAACCAGGAAAACAATGGAGAGGCTTTCTAAACAACAGGAAACATTGCAGGAGGTGAAAACCTTGGTCTCAGGTCACCCGGGGACTTGTTCGGTGAAGGAGAGAAACGGGCCTTTGATCTGCTGGCACTCCTCTCTCCCAGACCTCCCTCCTCCTCTGCACAACAGACTCATCTTTCTCAGCGCAGACCTGACTGCCTGGGGTCTGCAACCACTGAGGCAGAGCTCCTAGCCCTTTAGCGGCAACTGCCAGCTGTACTGGTCTCAGAGTCCCAGACCCGTGCAGTGACACCATCCTCTCAGTGCCCGAGTCTGCTAGCCACCATACTGGCTCCGCAAGATCATGATCACTAATGGTACCGCCCGCCCAACCCCACAGTGACAGACAATACGCTATATACTCACAAAAACCAGGCAGAAACGCAGTACAAGCTAGGCACACCAGGCCCTTGGCCTCCCAAGCTTGGAAAGCACAGTGGAGAGCCCCCAGGACTTCCCAGAAAGCATCTGGACTGGCAACCCAGTCTCCAGTTACAGCGGGACTTCCTAACCTGGCAGCAGAGCAGCACTGAGCTGGCGGGGCACATCAGCCCTCCAGCTTCAGACCAACCAGGGCCAAACCAGAAAACAGAGAGCCTGGTTACCCCAATCCCTACTGATGTAACCACCTTGAGATCTCCAGCTGCAGCAGGACCTCCTAACCTGGCAGTGGCAGCAGCATGGAGATGGCGGAGCACATCAAACAAGCAGGGCCAAACCAGAGAGCAGAGAGCATAGATACCCCGATCCTTGCCAAGTGACCTGCCTGTAAGTGAGTGCACCCTTGAGAATCTGAAGATCCCCAGATCCAGGGTCCTTCTAAAACAGAAGCAGGGCATCAAACCCCTCTCACCCACATACCCACTTTGGGAAACAGAGGGTCACTTGGGACATTGAAGCCCCTGCTCTGTGGGTCCAATTGAGGAGTTAAGGCAGTTAATGCCAGAAATTGTGCCATGACCATCACTAGCGCCTGCTACATATACAGTGCAAAGCCCCTCCCACCCACTTAAGGGTTCAACATTATCTATCACTCTGTCCCCCGAGACACACTTCCACACACACACACACACAAACATACAAACACACACACACAAACATACACAAACAAACACAAACAAACACACACACAGGCGCGCACGTGCCTGCATTTGCCCAAATTGCGCCTGCGTACTTTTCTCCCACAGGTAAAGCTAGTCCTTAGTACACGCTGAGGACACGGGAGCTCTCTCAGCTTCATGAAGAACTCTCCAGATGCCAGAGAGAGACAGTACCAGTCTGATCTGCAGAACCCAAAAACAAACAGGAAAGGTTTCAGATAAGCCAATGGCCAGGGGTAGGCGAAAGAACACTTCCAACATGAATCAGGACAACATGACTTCACCAGCAACCCCCAAAATTGATGGATACTCCAATTCGTCAGAAGCATAGGAAACTGACTTTAAAGCTATGCTTACCCAACTATTTGAGGCTCATAAAGAGGAAAAAAAAAACAACTCTCTCAGAACAATAACCATGCAAAATCAGTCAGTTAAAGATGAAATGAACAAGTCCTTCAAAGACTTGGCCAGTCAATTGGAGGTAAAGAAAGAAGAAATAGACAAAATTCATAAAGAAACACAGGCAAACAGAGCAAAACAAATAGAGGCACAGGTAGAGATAACATTAATGGCACATAGAAAGGAAATGAACAAAAAAATAGAGACAATCATAGAGAGACAGGAATCCACATTAAAACAGATGAAGGAAATGGTGCAAGGCATGAAAACAGAATTAGACTCAATAAAGAGAACACAATCTGAGAAAACACTTGAGCAGGAGAACTTGGAGAAAAGATCAGGACCCACAAAGGTAAACATCACCACAGAATACAAGAAATGGCAGAGAGAATCTGTGGAGCTGAAGACATACTCGCAGAAATTGATACTTCTCTCAAAGAAAAAGTAAAATCAGAAAAGTCCCAAACACAAAATATCCAAGAAATCAAGGACGCCATGAAAAGACGAAATGTAAGAATAATGGGAATTGATGAAAACAAGACTCCAGGCTCCAAGGTCCAGAAAACATTTTCAAGAAAATCATAGAAGAAAATTTTCCCAACTTAAAGAAAGAGATGTCCATAAATATACAAGAGGCCTACAGAACATCAAATAGACTAGAACAGAAAAGAAACACATCACGTCACATCATAGTCAGAACACTAAATCTACAGAACAAAGAAAAGATATTAAAAGCAACAAGGGAAAAATGCCAAATTAAAGATAATGGTAGACCTATCAGAATCACACAGGACTTCTCATCAAAAACTATGAAAGCCAGAAGGGCCTGGGCAAGTGTCATGGAGACTCTAAGAGATCACAAATGTCAACCCAGATTACTATACCCTGCAAAGCTTTCAATCAACATAGATGGAGAAAACAAAATATTCCATGACAAAACTAAATGTATGCAAAATCTACACAGCAAACCAGCCCTACAAAAGATACTAGAAGGAAAATTTCAATCCAATGAAAACAACTTCACCCAAGAAAACAAGGCATACAGATAATATCCCAACAAAAATGAAAAGAAAACAAGCAATGAAATACAGTAAGATCACCAACTCCAATAGAAAAGAAACTAACATTTATTGGTCACTATTATCTATCAACATCAATGGACTCAACTAGCCAATAAAAAGACGCAGACTAACAGATTTGGTGGGTAAACAGGATCCAACATTCTGCTGCATCCAAGAAATGCAACTCTGCAACAAAGATAAACACTACCTCAGAGTGTAAGATTGGAAAAATGTCTTTCAAGAAAACGGACCCAGAAACAAGCTGGGGTAGCTATCCTAATATCTAATAAAATAGTCTTTCAACCAAAATTAATCAAAAAACATGAGGAGGGACACTACAATCTCATCAAATGGAAAATCCACAAGAGGACATCACAATTCTGAACATCTATGCCCCAAATACAAGAGTGCATACATTCATAAATGAAACATTACTAAAACTTAAATCACACATCGATCCCAACACCTTGATAGTGGGAGACTTCAACACCCTACTTTCACCAAGGGACAGATCATCTAGAAAGAAACCTAATAAGGAAATAAAGGCACTTACAGTGTCCTAAATCAAATGGACCTAAGAGACGTCTACAGAACTTTCCACCCAAACGTAAAAGAGTATACCTTCTTTTCAGCACCTCATGGAACCTTCTCCAAAATAGACCATATAGTTGGTTACAAAGCAAGCCTCAACAGATACAAGATGATTGAAATATTCCCAAGTATTCTATCTGACCACCATGGAATAAAGCAGGACATCAACAACAATTGAATTAGAAAAAAGCCTACAAACACATGGAGATTGAACACCTTGCTGCTCAATGATAGCTGAGTTAAGGAAGAACTAAAGAAAGAAATTAAAGACTTCCTAGAATTCAATGAAAATGAAGGTACAACATACCCTAATTTATGGGACACAAAGAAAGCAGTGCTCAGAGAAAAATACATAGCACTAAATGCCTTCAAGAAATAATTTGTGACAATCTCATACAAGCAACTAAATGGCCCAAATGAAAGGCCTAGAGAAAAAAGAAGCAAATGCACCCAAGAGGAGCAGATGGCTGGAAATAATCAAACTCAGGGCAGAAATCAATCAACTAGAAACAAATAAAACTATTCAAAGAATCAATGAAACAAAAAGCTGGTTCTTTGAAAAAATCAACAAGATAGAAAAACCTTTAGCCAAACTAACCAAAAGTCAGAGAGAAACTAACCAAATCAGCAAAATCAGAAATGAAAAGGGGGACATAACTACAGACACTGAAGAAATCCAAACAATCATTAGGTCATACTACAAAAGCCTATATGCTGCAAAATTCGAAAATCTAAAAGAAATGGACAAATTTCATGATAGATTCCACTTACCAAAATAAGTCAAGATCAGGTAGAAAGATTGAATAGTCCTATATCCCCCAAGGAAATAGAATCAGTCATCAACAGTCTCCCTTCCAAAAAAAGTCCTGGGCAAGATGGATTTAGTGCAGAATTCTACCAGACCTTCAAAGATGTGCTAACTCCAATTCTCTCCAAACTATTCCACAAAATAGAAACAGAAAGAACATTACCAAACTCATTCTATGAAGCCACAGTCACCTTGATACCTAAACCACACAAAGACCCAACAAAAAAGAGAACTTCAGACCTGTCTTTCTAATGAACATTGATGCAAAAATACTCAACACTTGCAAACCGAATCCAAGAACAAATCAAAGATATCATCCACTATGACCAAGTAGGCTTCATCCCAGGCATGCAATGGTGGTTCAAGATACCAAAATCCATCAATGTAATCCATCACATAAACAAACTGAAGGAGAAAAACCACATGATCATCTCCTTAGATGCTGAAAAAGCATTTGACAAAGTCCAACACCCATTCATGTTTAAAGTCTTGGAAAGATCAGGGATACAAGCCACATATTTAAACATAGTAAAGGCAATATACAGCAAGCCTATAGCCAACATCAAACTCAATGGAGAGAAATGTAAATCAATCCCAATGAAATCAGGGACAAGGTAAGGCTGTTCACTTTCTCCATACCTCTTCAACATAGTACTTGAAGTCCTAGCCAGAGCAATAAGACTACTAAAGGAGATCAAGGGGATACAAATCGGAAAGGAAGAGGTCAAAGTGTCACTATTTGCAGATGATATGATAGTATATATGAGTGACCCCAAAATTCAACCAGAGAGCTCCTGCAGCTGATAAACACCTTCAGCATAGTGGCAGGATACAAAATCAACTCAAAAAATTAGAGGCCCTCCTGTATACCAAAGACAAAAGGGCCGAGAAAGAAATCAGGGAAACAATACCCTTCAAAATAGCTACTAACCACATAAAGTACATTGGGGTGACACTAACCAAGCAAATGAAAGACCTGTTTGAGAAAACTTCAAGTCTCTGAAGAAAGAAATTGAAGAAGATATCAGAAGATGGAAAGAACTCCCGTGCTCATGGATTGGTAGGATTAACATTGTGAAAATGGCCATTCTGCCAAAAGCAATCTACAGATTCAACGCAATTCCCATGGAAATACCAACTCAATTCTTTACAAAACTTGAAAAAAAAAGATTATCAGCTTCATATGGAGAAACAAAAAAATCAGAATCTCCAAAAAGATCCTGTACAACAATAGATCATCTGGAGGTATCTCCATCCTGGATCTCAAGCTGTACTACAGAGCAATAGTAATAAAAACTGCATGGTATTGGCATAGAAACAGATTGGAGGATCAATGGAACCGAATAGAAGAACCAGAAATAAATCCACACACCTAGGAATACTTGATTTTTGACAAAGCAGCCAAATCCAAACAATGGAAAAAAGACAGCATCTTCAACAAATGGTGCTGGTCCAACTGGATGTCCACATGCAGAAAAATGAAAATAGATCCATATTTATCACCCTGCACAAAACTAAAGTCCAAATGGATCAAAGACCTCAACATAAAACCAGATACTGTAAATCTGTTAGACAAAAAATTGGGGAACAGCCTAGAACTCATTGTCACAGGAGACAACTTCCTGAACAGAACACCAACAGCACAGGCTCTAAGAGCAACAATGAATAAATGGGACCTCATGAAGCTGAAAAGCTTCTGTAAAGCATAGGACACCGTCATCAAAACAAATTGACTGCATACAGATGTGGAAAGAATTTCCACCACCCTTTATCTGACAGAGGGCTAATATCCAGTATATATAAAGAACTATAGAAGTTGAAAAGCAACACCAAGTAATCTAACTAAAAAATGGGGAACAGAGCTAAACAGAGAATTCTCAATAGAGGATTATTGGATGGAACAGAAACACTTAAAGAAATGCTCAACCTCATTAGCCATCAGGGAAATGCAAATCAAAACAACCCTGAGATTTCACCTTACACCCAGCAGAATGGCCAAGATGAAAAACTCAAGTGACAACACATGCTGTAGAGGTTGTGGAGAAAGGGGAACCCTCCTCCATTGCTGGTGGGAATGTAAATTGGTACAACCACTTTGGAAGTCAATCTGGTGCTTACTCAGACAATTAGGAATAATGCTTCCTCAAGATCCAGCTATACCACTGCTAGGTATATCCCCAAAATTTGCGCAAGTACACAATAAGGACATTTGCTCAACCATGTTTTTATCAGCTTTATTTGTAATAGCCGGAACCTGGAAACAACCCAGATGTCCATCAACAGAGGAATGGATACAAAAATTGTGGTATTTTTACACAATAGAATACTACTCAGCAATCAAAAAGGAAGAAATCATGAAATTTGCAGGCAAATGGTGGGATTTAGAAAAGATCATTCTGAGTGAATTATCCCAGAAAGAGAAAGACAAACATGGTATATACTCACCTATATAGACCTACAAGATATGATAAACATAATGAAGTCTATGCACCTAAAGGAGATAAACAAGAGAGCAGACACCGGAGAAGATGATCAATCCTCAGTTAGAAAGAGAAATGAGATGTGCATAGGACTTTGATGATATGATAGGAGTCTACCACAGAAGACATCTGAAAGACCCTACCAAGCAGCGTTTCAAAACAGATACTAAGACTCATAACCAAATCTTCGGCAGAAGGGGAATTAGTATGACAAGGAAAGATAGGAGCCCCACAAGGACCAAGGCATAAGGTTTTTTTTTTTTCTGAAACTTTTTCCAACCAAGGACCATGTATGGATATAACCTAGAACCTTTACTCAGAGGAAGCTCTTGGTAGCTCAATAAATAATTGGTTTCCTGTAGGAAGGGGAATAGGGACTATCTCTGAAAGGAACTCAATGGCAGGCTCTTTGACTCCCCAACCCCCAAGGGAGTAGCAGTTCTGCTAGGCCACAGAGGAGTACTTTGCAGCCAGCCCTGAAGATACCTGATAAAACAGGGCCAGATGAAAGGGGAGGAACTCCTCCCCAATCCATGGACTTGGAAAGGGGCAGGGAGAAGCTGAGGGAGGGAGGGTGGGATTGGAAGGGAATAAGGGAGTGGGATACAGTGGGATACAGAGTTAATAAAATGTAACTAATAATAATAAACAATAAAAAAAATTAAAAAAAGAAAATCCTCAATAGAGGAACATCAAATGGCAGAGAAACACTTGAAGAAATGTTCAACATACTTAGTCATCAGGGAGATGCAAATCAAAACAACCCTGAGATTTTACCTCATTCCCATCAGAATGGCTAACATCAAAACTCAAGAGATGACATATGCCTTTGAGGATCTGTAGATTGGAAAGCATCCTCCATTGCTGATGGGAATGTAAACTTATAAAATAACTTCGTCAATCAATCTTGTGCTTTCTCTGAAAATTAGGTATAGTGCTATTTCAAGATCCAGCTATGCAACTACTAGGCATATATTTGAAACATGCTCAACTATACAAGTAGGATATTTGTTCAAAAATGGTTGAAGCAGCTCTATTAGTAATAACCAGAATCTGGAAACAAACTAGATGCCCCTCAATGGAGGAATGGATACAGAAATTGTGGTACATTTACACAATGGAATACTACTCAGCAATTAAAAACAAAGAAATCCTGAAATTTGCAGGCAAATGGTGGGATCTAGAAATGATCATCTGGAGTAAGATAACCTAGCAGCAGAAAGACACACATGCTGTATAGTCACTCATAAGTGTTTATTAGATATGTAATATAGGGTAAATATACTAAAATCTATACTCTTTTTTAATTAATTTTTTTTATTTCTTATATTAATTACAGTTTATTCACTTGTTTTCCCAGCTGTAGCCCACTCTATACTCTCTTAATGATGCAAAACAACAAGGAAGTCCCTAGGGAAGATACTCAATCCTCATTCAGAATTGCAAAGGCGATAGACATCAGACACAGGAGAAGACAGGGAACAGGATAGGAGCCTACCAGTGAGGGCCTCTGAAAGACTCTCTGAATTGAAGTATCAAAGCAGATACTGAGACTCAGCCAAATTTTGGGCAGAATGCATGGAATTTTATGGAAGAAGGAGGAGATCAAAATACCTGGATTGTAAGGAGCTCCAGATCTGGAGCCCAACAGAGCTAAAAAACCAAAAAAAAAAAAATACTGGGCTCTTTGGGCCCTGCAGAGACTGATATGCCAACCAAGAACAATGCATGGAGAGGACCTAAAACCCCTGCTCAGATGTAGCACACGGATTCAGGCTCTAAGTCGGTTTGCTGGTAAGGGGAGCATGGGCTGCATCTGACATGAACTCTATATCAAGCTCTCTGATTACCTCCCCATGGGGGTGTAGTCTTGCCAGGCCACAGAGGAAGAAGACTCAGCCAGTCCTGATGAGACCTAATAGGCTAGGTTCAGACAGAAGGAGAGAATGACCTTCTCTATCAGTGGACTAGGGGAGGGGCATAGGGAAGAATACTGAGGGAGGATGGGATTGGGAAGAGACGAGGGAGGGTCCAGAGCCAGGATACAAAATGAATAAACTGTAATAGATAATAAAAATTAAAATAAAAATATAGACATATGCCTTAAAATATTTTCTCTCATTATATGGGCTGATATTTTTCAGTTTGTCATTTTTTTTTCTGTAAAGTAGATTTTTTTGTTTGTTTCATTAAACCTAAGGTATCAAATTTTGTGTAAGTTTCCTATGATTTTAAGGTTTTATTCTATTTCATTTCCACATCTTTTTCAAATTTAAAATTAATTTTTCCATATAAATTTCTGATTATAATCTTCTTCCAATTCCTTCCAGATCCTCCTTCCCACATTACCAACCACATAAGTGTATACCCTTTCTTTCTCTGTCTCTAATTATAAATAGAAATCTAAATAATAATAATAATAATAATAATAATAATAATAATAATAATGATCAGAATAATCAGAATAGAGCAAAGCTAACAGACAGAAAAAAGAACCAAAGAAAAATACTGAAAATATACACCAACACTGAGGTATCTTTTCACACACAGAAAACACATAAAAAAAACAAAAACAAAAACAAAATCTGAACCATGATTATATAAGCAAAAAAATCTATCAAGTTTTTAAAAAATGCCCTGACAAAGCATAATGAGACAAAAAAATCTTCGAAAAATACCACTGAGTTAATTTTGCCTTGGTTATGTACTGCAGGGTATAGGTCCTGCCCTTAAGTGTGGGTTGAATATCAATGAAATTACATTGGAGAAAACTAATTTTTCCTGTGCAAGCAGTTATCAGTTGAAGACAGCATTTGGGTTAGTGGCTTATGTCCTTGTTTCCTTGTGTCCTTGTGTCCTCCTCCTCTCAGCACTGGGACTTCATTGGACTTGAACCTGGGAAGTCCCTGTGCATGCTGCTACAGTCTCTGTGAGTCCGTATGTGTGGTTCAGTCCTGTTGAGTCTAGAAGATCTTGTTTTCTTCATCTACCCTCTCAACCCCCTGACTCTTAACAATCTTTTTGTCTCCTCAGGAAAATGAATTTGATGGACTCATCCATTTAGGCCTGAGTTTTCCAAAGTCTCTCATTCTCTGTACAATATCTGGCTGTGTGTCTCTGTATTTCGTCCCATATATTGCAGGAGGAAGTTTCTCTAATGATAGCTGGGCAAGACACTAAACTAAGTATTACAGAATGTCTTTAGGATTTATTTTTATTGCTGAAGTCCTTTGGCATAACATTAGTATTTATTTTCGCTTAAGTGCATGTCCTAGATAGTCTCTGGTTCTTGGCCACAAATGAAGTGCTGGGTATGGGTTCCATTTCATAGAGTGGGCCTTAAATCAAACCAGATCTTGGTTAGTTACTTACACAATTTTGTGCTACTACTTCACCAGTGTATTTCAAAGCCATTAGTTTTTCAACCTTTGACACTTAATTTTTTTTCATGCAAGTTGACAAAATTACACACTTCACTGGATGTACAAGTTATATTCTAAACATGAAGAGACTCTTGTGTCTAAATTTTAAAAGTCACACTGACAAATTTCAAAATTAACAATATAATCAGGTTACAGCTAATAATTAGTTGTATTTGTCATTAAGTAATCTCGATTTATTTACTAATGATTTACTTATTAATTTTTGAAATTCATCTAGTTAATAAATTGATGCACATCTTATAAAATTGTGACAATAATTAACAGCTTTTAAAAGATGAGGGAACATTATTTTATTCTATATTGTAACTCTAATGTGTGCATGTGTATGTTTGTGTGTATGTATGTATGTATGTATGTATGTATGTATGTATGGCATGTCTCAAAATATGTATGTCTCGCCTCACATGTGTATGAATGTACACTCCTACTTATATTATCATATGTGAAGGTCAAAGGCCGATGAAAAGTATCATCTACAAATGTTTGTCACTTTATTTACTGAGGCCATAGTTCTTGCTGTTTATGGAATTCACCAATTTCCCTAGTCTAGCCTGATCTGGATATGCCTTGTTTCTGCCTCCTTAGCACTAGGCGTTACATGTGGGACACCATGCACACTCAGCTACTATGTATGGAATCTATATACATACTTGAACTCCAGTCCTCATGTTTGTACCATGAATAGTTCAACAACAAAACCATCTTCCCAATCCAATAACTCTGATTTGTTAAGCACAGTTTTACTTTAGAGGAATGCTACAGTATTTCAATTTTTTGCACAGTTTATTTTTGTTTACTTTTTTCAAGTAGAAGCAACATTGAAGTTGAAGTATAATTTAGGAAGTTGTTGCAAAGATCAGAATACAACATCCAACAGGTTGTTCTTGTTCATTTTATTATGTCTCTGTTATGCATCTAATTTTCTCCTCAGTTATTTCATTAATTTTATGTAAGTCAGCTTTCTTTATTCATCCTGAAATGAAGTGTATAGTTTGGGACAATTACAGCTCTTTGAAGCTTTGGAAGGAAACTGAGATTAATGCATGATTTTAAGGACTACTGAAATACATATAATTCTTAAATTTGTATCTCCAATGTCAAACAAACTTCCTCTATTTTGTTGCATATTGTGATAGACTGACTATTTTTCTTTAGTGTTTAATTTGTCCTTCAAATTTAATATACTGTCTCTACCCTCCTCTGAATAGCTATACTTTTACATTATGAGAATTTTGTGTAAATGTCTCTCAGCTTCTCAAATGTCATATTTTACGTTTCTATCAGCATAACTACCTATTTCTGCTCCCTTGAAAGATACTTTAATTTCTGCCCTTCTATTCTACATCTTTCTTATGCTAACAATCAAACCCAAGATTTATATGCTAGTCATGCTCTCCATCACTGAGCTATACTCGTAGATCTGTTACATCGTTAAAATCTTCTATAAGGAATTCCTAGGATGAATGGACTATTATATGTGGTAATAAAGTTGAGTGGTGAGGATTTCTATCTCCCCGAGTCTACTGTATCAAACACTTTAGATTTTTTTTTAATTATGTTTTAGATTTTTTGTTGTTGTTGTTGTTCTTGTTATCAGTGAAGCTATAGAACAAAAGTGCCTAAAGGGAAGAACAAACCAATTTAAAAAGAAACCAGAATGAAGCTTATTTTCAAAAACAACATCAGATAAGAAGCTAATCATACTCCAACCAAGGACTATTCATGGAGATAACCTAGAACCCCTGCACAGATGTACCCCATGGCAGGTCAGTGTCCAAGTGGGTTACATAGTAATGGGAAGAGGGGACTGTCTCTGATGTGAACTGATTGGCCTGCTCTTTGATCACCTCCCCCTGAGGGGGGAGCAGCCCTACCAGGCCACAGAAGAGAACAGTGCAGCCACTTTTGACGAGAACTGATAGACTAAGATCAGAAAGGAGAGAAGAACCTCCCCTATCAGTGGACTTGGGGAGGGGCATGCATGCAGAAAGGGGAGGGAGGGTAGGATCAGGAGTTGAGGAGGGAGGGACTTATGGGGGGATACAAAATGAATAAAGTGTAATTAATAAAAAATAAAAAAAGTTAAAAAAAATCTTCTATAACATCTTTCTATTCCAATTTATAGTACTTTACCGTGAAAAGTATCACTTTGTTAAATGAATCTTTGATTTTGTTTTCCTGTTTTCAATAGTGTGAACATAAATTCAAAAATAAACAATTTCCGTGTATAAAACTTTTGTTCCAGTTAAATTTTAACTGTTTTTTGGTTCTTTAAATTTCATTAAGATTAAAGTAGAATAACAATATTAATTTTGGTTTAGAAATGAGGAAAAGAAAAATTCTGACTTTCATAATTTTCTTTTTTTCAAATAGCTCCATGAATTAAGTTATAAGTACTTTGCTTATTGCTCATAGTTGCACATTCTCTATTATTCTCATAGTATCCCAATAGAAACTAATTCTTCAAGAATGAACACAAGTCTGCTTAAAAATGTTATTCAAATAATAGATCCAATTAGATTTAAAAAACATATTCAGTACTTGTGAAATATGAGTTAATAAAAATGCATGAACATCTACACTTACTCTAAGGACAACAGTTATTTTTAATATTTTTGGTTGTTTTTCCACTAGTTATGCCAATGTGTTTTCTCTTTTGGCCAGAATAAATATATCCTTTATTAAAGGTAGGAAAAGACTAGAATACCACTCAAATTTGCTAACATTGAAGCTTTACTTGGCAAATATTGATGTGACCTTAACCTCTCCAGGTTTAGCAGCTAGACTCAGACATTCTCCAATTTGTGACAAATCCAAACAGTTTCCTGTTCATAGGGGGAACTAGTCATCTGTGACTTGATTGGTCATATCAATTTTATGTTGCAATGTTCTTATTTACAAATACTTGTCCTTGCCAGCTCCCCAAGACAGAGCTATCAAAAGTGAAATTCCTATTCCAAACTCTCCAGAACCAGCATTGAACCCTTACTTAGACTTCTGTATCTACATTGTGTCTCCTGAAATTTTAAGTAATGTTAGATTCCTTACTGAGAAACAGTAAAGAAGATTAGAATGTAATTTTTGTTAAATCTCTGAATAGATGTCATAAGGCATAGCAGTAAGGATAGATTAAAATCAGACAGGAACCAGGAAGAACTAGGCTTTTCTTCAAGTTATTAAATTTAGTATCTATCTCAATAAAATTTATATATTTTTTCTTGAGCCCTAAAAATGTTTGTATAAAATGAGTATTTGTCTTAAGGTGTAAACTTATATGTGCATTAGGTGGATCATCATTCATAAAATGTAGTGTAGAGTGTCTGACATTTAATAAGTAAATTAAATGAGTAAATAAATAATAAGTAAATTAAGTGATTGGAAATTATATTTCAAAATATGTGTAACCATCCTTCTATTTTAAACAAAATATCTTATTTACACCATACCATTTATACCATATGGAGAAAAACCTGGATGAAGTGGCAATTGAAAAGTTTCGGTCACAGGAAAATCAACCTCAACTATGGTTTAAGGAAATTCCTGTGTCAACAGGGATAAGGAGAACACACATTTTAATTAAGGAAGGGACAATCAATAGTGAAAAAAGTGTTTTAATTACATGTGCTAACAAATTCATATTTCAGCAAGTCTGAACTAGTAAAGATATAAAAACACTAATAAAAAAAGGTAAAGGGTATATGTACTGTTTGGAATTTAGATTCCATAAACATAAATGGTAAGATTTAAAACAAACAAACAAACAAAAAAAACCTTCTGATCATGAGACCTGTCATGGAGTGGTTGATACTCGCATTGTCGCTCTATTGAAGAAAACTAATTTTCCCTCTCCCATCAAGTATAAGTGAGAGTTCATTTGTTAACCTATTCCCTAGTGAAAAAGTTTTCATTCATTCATTACTTTTTAAAAAAATAACATTTTTTTTTCTTTTGACAGTGTCCTTTGCTTTACAGAAGCTTTTCAGTTTTATGAGGTTCCATTTTGATTGTTGATCTTAGAGCCTGTGTTGTAGTTGTTCTATTCAGGAATTTGTCTCCTGTTGTAGTTGTTCTATTAAAGGATTTCTCTCCTGTGCCAATGAGATCAAGGCTCTTCCACACTTTTTCTTCTATCAGATTTAGTGTGCCTGGTTTCATGTTGAGGTTTTCGTCCTCTTGAACTTTATTTTCATGAATGGTGATAAATATGGTTCTATTTTCATTTTTCTATGTGTAGATATCCAGATAGATCAGAATCATTTTTTGAAAATGCTGTCTTTTTTCCATTGTAGTATTTGGCTTCTTTCTCAAAAATCAAGTACCATAGGTGTGTGGGTTTATTTCTGAGTCTTCAGTTTAATTCCATTGATCCACCAGTCTGTTTCTATACCAGTACCATGCAGTTTTATTACTGCTGCTATATAGTATAGCTTGAGATCAGGGCTGGAGATACTGTGAAAAAGATCTTCACCAAACCTACATCTGACAGAGGGCTAATAGCCAGAATATAAAGAACTCAAAAAGTTAAACAACAATAAACCAAGTAATCCAATTTAAAAAATTGGGTACAGATCTAAACAGAGAATTCTCAAGAGAGAAATATAAAATAGCAGAGCAAGATTTAAGAAAAATTTGAACATCCTTTAGTCATCAGTGAAATGCAAATAAAAATGACTCTGAGATTCTACCTCACACCCATTAGAATGGCTAAGATAAAAATTTCAAAGGATGAAACATGGTGGAGAGGATGTGGAGAAAAGTGAAACCTCCTCTATTGCTGGTGGGAATGTAAACTTGTACAACCACTTTTGAAATCAATCTGGCACTTTCTCAGAAAGGTAGGAACAGTGTTAACTGAAAATACAGCTCTACCATTCCTGACCAATATCCAAAAGATACTCAGCCATACAACATGGACATTTGCTCAACCATGTTCATAGGAGCTTTATTCGTAATAGCCAGAATCTGGAAACTAGATGTCCCTCAGCCGAGGAATAGATACAGAAAGTGTGTTTCATTTACACAATGGAATACTGCTCAGCATTTAAAAACAAGGAAATCGTGAAATTTGCAGGCAAATTGTGGAAACTAGAAAAGATCATCCTGAGGTATGCTAGAAGCAGAAAAACACATGTTATATACTCACTTAAAAGTGGCTATTAAACATATAATACAGGATAAACATACTAAAATCTATACACCTAAAGAAGCTAAGCAAGAAGGGGAACCCTGGGTAAAATGTTCAATTCTCATTCAGTAAGTCCAAAAGGATTGACAATAGAAGAGGAAGAAAATGATGTTTTAATCTAACACATTCTGATGTATAGCAGATGGAATCTCAGAGTTGTGTTGATTTGCATTTCCCTAATGACTAAGAACATTCTGCATTTCTTTTAATTTTAATTTTTCTTACCTATTTATTCATTATATATCATGATTGAAGTCCCCTCCCTCAACTTCCCCCAGTCCCAAATACCCTCCATGTTCTCTTAATCCCTTCCCCAAGTCCACTGAAATGGGGAGTTCTTCACTTTTGTCATCTGCCCATAATTTTTCAAGTCTAATCAGGACAGCCTGGAACCTCTTTCTCCATGGCCTAGCAAGGCCACATCATTGGGTTATCAAAGAGCAATCAACTGAGTTCATGATATAGGCAGCACTTGCTTCCCTCATTTAGAGACCCCCATGGAGACTGAGCTGCCAATTGGCGATAACTGAACAGGGTTCCAGGTCCTCTCCTTGCATGGTCCTCCACTGGTGCATCTGAAGGACTCTTGGACATAGATCTTTTAGCATTGTTTGTCTCCTTATGGGGATCCTTTCCTCTCGATGTCCCTCTATTCCCTCTCTTCTTCCTCCTTTGCTGGTATAAGTGCAAACTTTTACAACCACTTTGAAAATCAGCCTGCTGCTTTTCCACTTCTCTCTGGAGTCTGGAGAGTCTCTGCTAGTTTTACTGTCTCTGCTGGCTCACTGTTTGTCACCCAGTTATGGCATTTTGCTGGGGCACAGGTGGAAAGATCTCTGAGCTTAGAGCTGCTGCGGTGCCCCACAGGCTTCCTTAAGATGATGGAGAATGGGATCTCAGCCCCATGCCTGGCTCCAGATCTTCTGGATTCTCTGGTTGTGCTTGGCCCCCTTTTTTCTGACCCAAGTGGGCTAGGCTGCTCAGGAGCAGGTAGAAAGATCTCTGAGCCTAGAGATGCTCCAGACCTCCACAGGCCTCCTTGGGGAAGAAGAAAATGCATCTTTGGTCCTATACCTAGCTCAGTTCCACTGGGTTCTCTGTCTGTGCTGGGATCCCTGTTTCTGGCCTAGGTGAGCCAGGGCTGTCGGGGCACCAGTAGAAAAATCTCTGTGCCTAGATCTGCACTATCACCCCGCTGCCTTCCTTGAGATGGCAGAAAATGGGACTTGAGTCCCATGCCTAGCTCAAACTTGCTGTGTTAAACTGTGCGTGCTGTGCTGGCTTATTCTGACCCGGGTGATCCCGGCAGGTAGGGAGCTGGTAGAATGGAATTGCGCCTTCCCCAAAGTACCAGTACCAGAATGCACAGGATGGTAAGAGTGAGTACCACTAGCTGCAGTTACCAGGAAGGTGTCTAAAGGATGGTGAGATTGGGCTCCCAGGTTTGGAACCAGGAGTAGCTAGTACCCAGAATGTGTTCACAGGACTGTGAGAGTTGATACTTTGTTTGGACCCACAACCTCAGTACAGGAAGGTATTTATTCCACAGGCAGTGGGAGTGAGCTTGCAAGGTCAAAGCCCCACATGCTTGTCCCAGTAAGGTATCCACAGAAAATGGGTTTGGCAGGTGGCATAATGCTGAGGGGTCAGAGCCATATGCCACTGCTGGTCTCTTGAAAGTATCCACAGACAGTGGCTTTGGGTGTTGTGCCCTATTTGTGAGATCGCTAAAAGACTACCAGATGTTGGTGTCCATTGCAAAACACACTAAGATCTTTATTTATAGCTTGAGCTGAACTCCCACAGACACCAAGGCATTTTTATCCATCTGAGAACCCCAAGCTCTGGATTGTGGGTGATTTATAGGTCTCAGTCCCTCCAAGAGTGCCCAAAGCAGGTGATTCTAGCCTCAAGATTCTTTTGGTTAATACAGAAAAAGAGGATGCTACATTTCATAAACTGTATGATATGGGAAAATGTGAGGACCATGAACCAGTCCAGCTTTCTTTGTTCTCTTTTGCTGGAGAGAGAGGTAAGTGGAAAGGGTTGGCCTTGGGCTTCGGTTCTGTCCTGTGCTGACCTAAGGTTTCTGTCCTGTCCTGGACTGCTAGACTGTTCCTAGGAGAGACAGGGTGATTATCACTAGGAGCAAGGCCATCCAGGTCGGTTTCCTGGCAACAGTACCCCTAAGGAGCAGCAAGGTCAGCTCTTCCCTGCAGTTGGCTGGATATGCCTAGAAGCGTCAAGGTCAACTGGCCTGATATATTTTAAACTTTTTAGCTCAGTACCCCAAAACCTAGTTTTTAGTTCTTTTGGTCTCTCCTGGGAGGGTGACCTAGAGGTGTGGTAGTGCCTGGTGGGAGCCCAGGAATTTCTCCTGCTATTAGTGGGGTGCCCTGAAGATGGACCTTCTAGAATCCCCTTGCATTCTCCTTCACCTGAGAAACACAGATTTCTGGGTTTAGGGGACCACATTATGGTCTGCTGGTCACCAAGCTCTCACTGCTGAGCTGCTGTTCTGATATCCTGCATGGTCAGTGCTATCTTGGTTTTCCTTTCGAGTTCTTTATATATTCTGGATATTAGCCCTATGTCAGATATAAGGTTGTAGAAGATCTTTTCCCATTCTGTAGGTTATTGCTTCGTTCAGTTGACTGAGTCCTTTTCCTTACAGAAGCTTTTCAGTTTTGTGTGGTCACATTTATTTATTATTGATCTTAGGGCCCGAAGATCAATGGAATTGAATCAAAGACTCAGAAATAAACCCACAAACATATGGACTCTTGATTTTTGACAAAGAAGGCAAAACCATACAGTGAAAAGGACAGCATCTTCAACAAATTATGCTGATCCAAATGGACATCTACATGTACAAAAATGCAAATAGTTCCATGCTTATCACCCCGCACAAAAGTAAAGCCCAAGTAGTCAAAGGCCTCAACCTAAATCCAGAAACACTAAATCTGTTAGAAGAAAAAGTAGGGAAGAGCCTTGAGCACATTGGCATAGGAGACAACTTCCTGGATAGAATACCAAGAGCAGTCTTTGTTTTTGTGTCTGTTTTATTTAAATGAACATAATATATTCTATGTTTATACATATTGCCATACAAGACATATTTAATGCATATAAATTATATGTGTATGCCATGCATCCATTATAAATATACACACATGTATCTATATATTATTTTAAAATTAATTTAATTTTGGACATGTTTATATATACATGTATTTCACAATACTTGTGTAGCCTCCTTCTCATCGTTATTAAACCCCATCCTAGTGGTTTCAAAATTATTGTGTTCTGTAGTCACAATTGGGTAATTAAAATTTATTCCACATTTTAGTTATTATAAATATTGTAAGAAAATTTGGTGTACAGATTTTGCTGATTGTATTTTGCTTGAGTGTGTAACAAGATCACTGAATCATACTGTAAATTTATTTTGAAATTTTATTTTATTTTTGAGAAAACTCTACTGTTTTCTCTAGCAATTGTGCTAATCCATATACCATATAAGAGCATACATTCCTAAACAACCATTAATCTATTTTCTGCATGTATCTTAGTATATTCTGAATATTATTTCTGACTTTTTTGTTTTTTTAACTTTTTTAATTTTTTATTAATTACATTTTATTCATTTGTATCCCCCCATAAGCTCTTCCCTCCTCCCCTCTCGATCCCACCCTCCCTCCCCTTTCTGCATGCATGCCCCTCCCCAAGTCCACTGATAGGGGAGGTTCTCCTCTCCTTTATGATCTTAGTCTAACAGTTCTCCTCAAAAGTGGCTGCATTGTCCTCTTCTGTGGCCTGGTAAGGCTGCTCCCCACTCAGGGGGAGGTGATCAAAGAGCAGGCCAATCAGATTATGTCAGAGGCAGTCCCTCTTCCCATTACTATGTAACCCACTTGGACACTGAACTGCCATGGGCTACATTTGTGCAGGAGTTCTAGGTTATCTCCATGAATAGTCCTTGGTTGGAGTATGAGTCTCTGGGAAGTTCCCTGTGTTCAAATTTTCTTGTTCTGTTGCTCTCCTTGTGGAGATCCTGTCCTCTCCAGTTCTTATTATTTCCCACTTCTTACATAAAATTACATTCACTCTGCCGGACAGTTGGCCATCAGGCTCAGCATCTGCTTTGATAGTCTGCAAGGCAGAGACTTTCATATGCCCTCTGTGGCAGGTTCCTAGTTTGTTTCCTGTATTCTTCTTCTGGCTTTCAGAGGACCTCTGTAGCAGGTTCCTGGGTTGTTTCCTGTTTTCTTCTTCTTCTGATGTCCATCCTTTTTGTCTTTCAGGATGGGGATTGAGCATTTTAGTTAGGGTCCTCTCTCTTGCTTAGTTTCTTTAGATGCACAGATTTTAGTGGGTTTGTCTTATGTTGTATGTCTATATGAGTGAGTATATACCCAATGTTTTGAAAGTTCTCACATTTTATGCTGCTAAAGAACTAAATAGATGAGAAAATGACAGTTTAAACTAATACAGACATTGTTAGTTTGAGAACAAATATATTTTACACTCCTAAGAGTATTCTCTATAGATTTTTTTTTCTTGGAGCCTTTTATATGCTGAGCTTAACATTCAACCCAGATTTTTATTTTTGCTTCAAACTGGTTAAATACTTTAATTCATGTTCTGTTGCCAGAGCCCACCAGCAGAATTGAACAGTTCCTGAGTGGGGAGTGAGGATTGAAAGAAAAAAAAAAAAAAAAACACACTACACATGAGGTCACTTTGAGAGGGCTTCCAGTAGAAACTGTCACACACTAGTTTTTTCCACAATTCATCTTTATAGTCAGAAAAAAGCACTGAAGTGGTTCATTGAGGAGTCATACTTGTTTACCTCATCTGTGTGATCATCACAAAAACAAAAGGAAATGAACTTGGCAAAACATCCTGCCTATCCCTGTCTCCAGGTAAAGGATAAGGTGAAAATAAGAAACTCTCCACAATGTGTGTACAATAATATTTAAGTCATGGAGTATTATTACATCCTATTAGAAAGTAAATAGTATAAAATAAGAAAGACTATTGTTACTGAAGTTCTCTTAATTCTTTGGACTTGCATATACATATGACTACATGTAATGTCAGATTAACTTTAACAGATAGTAGGTATATTTCCACTTTTAGAAAACATTCCTATACTGGTATGATTTTTATTTTTCTGGAATAGATGATACATTCAAGAGAATGCAATCTTCCCTGAGAGAATTTTTAAAATTTATTTAATTGTTTTATTTATTACAATTTATTCACTTTGTATCCCAGCTGTAACCCACTCAGTCATCTACTTCTCCTCCATTCCCTGATAGGGAAGATCTTCCTCCAATGGCTCGTTCTTTGATCACCTTTCCCTGAGAAGGAAGCAGCCTTACCAGGTCACAGAGGAAGACAATGCAGCCAGTCCTGATGAATTTTTGAAGAACAGTATTATTACTGATATGGAAATAAACTGTAACACAACCATATCAAGAATATAACATGGATAATTTAAAAATAATAAGAAATCATCACAATTAATAGCTTCTATTACCTTCTATCCATCATTTTTTTAAAAGAAACAAATCTAGATAGTAAAATTATTTTATAGTTTTTATACATTTTTAGAATTCAGTACTTGAGAATATTATTTAAATTATTTCTATCTCATCCCTTTTCTATTCCAACTCATCCTGTGCCCCCAACCCATTGTTTTTAATATTGTGATATCTTTTTCTTTAACTATCATTATTACCACTATATCGACATTGATGTATAAACTGGTATTTTGTAGGTCATATGCAGTCAAGCATATTTTTGAGATTCTATTGGCACAGCTTCCCTGTCATATATAGAACACACTATCTCACAGCATTTATCTTGTTCCTCTGGTCTTACAATCATTCCGTCCTCTCTTTTATGATTTTTCCCAGGGCCTTAGGTGTATGGATAGCATGGCACATGAATCAGCTTCTGGTTGGGTACCCCAAAGTCATTCATTCTCTGCATTTTGACCAGTGGGAGATTTTTACAACGGCCTCTTTCTGATTCATAAAGAAATTTCTTTGCCGAGGAAAGAGAGGCACCCTCATCTTTGGTACAAGAATGAATATTTAGAATTCAACTAGAAATTATACCAGTTTGGGGAGATGGCCGTATTAGGTTTTTCATGAATTGCCTCCTATTTGATGGTTCCTTAAACTCAACTCAACAACAGTTAGTTACTTCCAAGATATAAATGCCACTATTGTACAACTGGGGATATCTCATCAAGCTAGTCATTGTTGTGGTTCCTAAGATTTACAGCTGGGTAGGTCTACAAATTGTTTTGCTTTTCTTTCTTAGGAGCTTATGAAGCACTTTTTCAATCTCTGAAACCTAGTCCTTGGTGAAGACGCTTTTGGATCACTTCCAGTTTGATTCTTCCAAGTCTTGTGTTTGAAGTTTGTGATGTCTTCAGCAATAGGATTATAAAATATTAGGATCTAATCCCATTGAAGACTTTCTGATGTGAAACTCTACCTTTTAGTTGTGTCATAACCTTCTAAACTAGTGCACAATAGACTCTAATGATTCATGTTACTATCATCATAACAACTTCACAGGAATATACACAATAATATTGAAATACCTGTGCACTGTGACCTATATACACATTTCACCTATATACACATTTCTATCTCTATCACTATATTTATCTCCATCATCTCTATTTCTATATACATATCTATATCTCCATATAGAGATTTAAAACCAAAAAACAACCTTAAGACTGCTCCTCAAAATGGACTTTTAACCAAGTAAAACACCCCCTAGTATGCTATGGTATTTGGTTCTTAACTTTCGTTTTCTTCTTTTTATAAAAGCAAAGTCCTTCTATGTTTGAATTTTGAGACCTTGCACATCTGACAGACAATTTCTCCACAGGTCTATTATTTTATTTGTATAAATATTTTACATTTTCACATTTAAAAATATAGATATATTTGTTTTACCTTATGTGTGAGTGTTTTGTCTCCATATATACCATGTTCATGTTTAGTCAGAAAGGGCATTGAATCCCCTGGGTCTGGTGTTACAGCTGGCTTTGAGCTACCATGTAGGTATTGGAAAGTGAAGCTTGGTGGGTCTTCTGAAAGAACAAACCCTCAGAGTTGTGGAGCCAATTTTCCATATCTTATTCTTCCTGTGTAGATAATCTTTCTCTCTCCCATGACAACTATTTCTAAATAAAGTTTCTCCTTGTCTTGGTACACGTTTTTATAGAAAATGTAGCCAAAAAGGAAAATGTCAGTTAAAACTTAATTGTATTGATTATGGTCTTATTTTATGTTGGTAATCTTTGAATATACTCCTGAATTTAGTAGTCCCCTTTATTGATTAAACATAACTGCATAAATGTGATGTTGTAATGAGTCTTTGATCTGAGTTACCAGTAACCTCTTACTAGACTTAATGTACACTAAAGTTCTTTTTGAAAGTTCGCTGTTGGGAAAGGAATATGAACCAGAGTTGGACAATTTTTAATTAAATTTTATTTTTTATATTAATTACAGCCTATTCATTTTGTATCCCAGCTGCACCCCTCCATTCCTTTCCAATTTCATCCTCCCTCCCTTAAGGCTTTTTCTGAGATTATACTTTGACAGTTTACAGAAATACTCAGAATTTAGAATTTTGGTAAAACTTTATTTGTTTAAGATGCCTCCTAGCCAAAGAGACTGTGTGTATGAAAGGATTAACCTATTGACAATGACTTTCAAAATTCAAATTCATTGAATAACAGGTTCTGAATGTGTTTACCTTCCTAATACACCACAATTCACTATGAATCTACCTTTCTTGAAAAGGTCAAAATGCATGAAGGACTGAATTTCAATAAGTAGACATACAGAAATGTGAAGTTTAGTAAAACTGGCTTTGCTGAGTATAGACACAAATTTAATTATATAAACTGGGTCATGTAAATTAGTAAATATACCTATTAAAATAACATAGATTTAGGTGATTTTACATTTTTAATGAGTCACTTGTTCACAATCAAGTTTTTTTTCTATTAAATTAATTCCACAAACTTCAGTAACTTTACGGTTATTCTTGAAAAAAAAAAAAAAGCTTGAGAATGTCACTGTGTGAAATGACCAATAAACCATTTATATATTAAAACTTTCAAGGTACATTCTGATATTTACCTCAGAGAAATGGTACTTCTAAACACCTAAGCCAAGAATTTAAGAAAGGAAGATTGATGAATTTTCATGATGTAATTTTGGGTGTTTCCTAGGAACACCCTCTCCCGGCCTGATTTATGTGATTAAGCTGAAGCTCCTATTTTTCAATAGTGGTTATAAGCTTCATATTCTATTGTTATACTGCTTTTAAATAGATTGTTCATTAGAAATTGTAGTTTAACCTCATAATAGATTGTTTAAAATTTAGGGCAGTGAACATTTAAAACCTCAACAATTAGATTATTTTACAGAAATACTAGTTCTTCTTAGAAAATAAACAAACACCAAGAACTGTAAATATGCCTGTTTGGTGACAATAAAAGTGGCTTGATGGTACCTCTTCAACTTATTAGTAAGTACTTTAGTACTGTATACCTTGTACAAGATTCAAATCATTTTTTGAATAATAATTCATTAATATTTTATAAGAAAGATTTAAAATTCATTCTCCCTTTCTTGATAGTTACTTTGTAGATGCTTTATATACATTAATTCACCATTTCTTTTTCTTTATAATATTAGAAGTGACTTCAAGAATGTCATGGAGATCAGCATTCAGTATGGAAAAAAAAGAAACAAATAAAATGAAAGACAGTGAAGGTGTCATGCCACTTGTAATAATTGAGATGTGTTATGCTTGGCACCTAAAAAATAGTCTCATTGAATTCCATTCAATAGAGCACAAGCTTGGAATAATTTTACATCTAAAGGGGCATGGCTGTACTATATTTCTGGTGCTGTGATAAAAGCAATTTAGGGAAGAATACTTATTTTGGATTACGGTTCTTGAGGGACAGGACTCCATCCTGATTGATAAATATGGCAAGAAGTGAAAATCACGGCATCAAAGGCTGGAAGGAAAGAGCTCATATCTTCAAACACAAGCACCATGCAAAATGTGGGTAAACTGAAAGAATAGTGAAGCTATATGAAACCACAGAATGACCACTGTCACTTCCTCCAGCCAGGCTGCAACTCCTAAACCACCCTAGATAGTGCTACTGAGAATGTGTGATCAAAACTCTAGCCTGTGGGGGACATTTCTTGTTCAAATCATACACACATGCACACATGCACACACGCATGCATGCATGCATTCACACATGCACACTCAACAAACATGCCTAATGGATCTTTCTTTCCCTTGTGAAAAACATATTTTGAACCATGTGTGTAGAATATAAGGTGTTATATTTATTGTTAGAGAAGAGTCATTATTTTTCATTAACAAAAGTAATTCACGCTGGAAGAAACTCAGATTCCTTTTTTAATGAAATTCTAATTTTTTACATTAATTACATTTTATTCACTTTGTATCCCAGCTGTAGCCCCTTCCCTTATTCCCTCTCAATCCCACTCTCCCTTCTTAATCTCCTTCCATGCTCCTCTCCAAGTCCACTGATAGGCGAGGTCCTCCTCCCCTTCCATCTGACCTTAGCTTATCAGGTCTCATCAGGACTGCAATGTCATCCACTGTGGCCTGGCAAGGCTGCTCTTCCCTTAAGGGGTATAGTCAAAGACCAGCCATTGAGTTCATGTCAGAGACAGTCCCTGTTCCCCTTCCTAGGGTATCCACTTGGAGACTGAACTGCCAGGGGTTGCATCTGAGCAGAGGTTCTAGTTTATTTCCATGAATGTACCTTTGTTGGAGTATCAGTCTCACAAAAGCCCCCTGTGCCCAGATATTTTGGTTCTGTTGCTCTTCTTGTGGAGCTCCTGTCCTCTCCAGGTCTTACTAACTCCCCCTTCTTTCATATGATTTCCTTCACACTGCCCAAAGTTTGGTTATGAGTCTCAGCATCTTTTTTTATCCTGTCTGTTTTCTTGTATTTTGTTTTGGTACCTCACTTAAAAAAATGTTAACCAATTCAAAGTCCAATGGTAAAGCAATAAATAAAGCAACCCATGGGTTATTTCTGTTTATAAAACTGCATTTCTAAGCATTATTTAGCAACAATGTTTTATAGAACCCTTGAATTTCATAAATCAAATGCCATTACACTAAATATTAAATTTATAAAATACTTCTAACTATGTTAAATATTTGTATAATTTAATCTGTTGTTCAAAGAACTGCCCTTATAATTATCAGTTTAATTTTCACATTTCAGATAACTATAATGGTTCAGAATTGCAAATTGCATTTCAAAAATAAATATTAAATGATATAAGGAATTGTACAATTACAGACACAAATGTACTCACACAAAAATTCAGTACTTTAGGCATTTCTTGGAACATTGGAAGGTGGAGAAATGACTAATACAATTTCCCCCGCAGGTGTTCTAATGAATGAAACAGCAGCCCAGTGTTCTGTCTGCATTGAAATCTATTATACCTAAGGGAACTAATAAATATGAAATGATGTGCTGTCCAGTTTTATCCTTATGTGGCTCATATTCTCAGGAATATGTAACATATCTTGCAACATTGCTGAAGTCTCTAGCAGTTTTGCTGACAAATCATCATACACCAGCAGCATATAATTCTCTCCAGTATATAAAACATACATTAGAGAGATACACTACATTACTAAAAGTTTTGCAAGGAAAACTCTTAATCTTAGCAAGGAAGTAATGCATTTTCATTAGAGTAAACTTAGCAGTTGAATTTCTGATCACCTTTTCTAGTTTTCTAAAACTATTTTTAAATTTTTATGTATCTCTACACATATACTTATTTCTTAAACATATTTGGAGTAAAATGTCAATTTCTACTTTCAATTCTGTCATTAAATTTACTTCTTCATTTTAATATTTTATTATTGTGAAATGTTTATAAACTTTTTCAATTGGCCAGATATATAAAATCTGTAATTATAACAAGTAATATATATATATATATATATATATATATATATATATATATATGAAGGAACAGTACAATGTTCATTATTTGTATATTTTTAAATAAGATTTTATTTATTCTTTGACTTTTTTCATAATAGAGTATAATTATAAATTCAGGCATAATCGTGAGAACTTGATTCTCCCGGTATTATTCTTTCCAGTATGTTAGTATATAAGGAGGAAAGTGATTATCTTTGCAGGGATAAAATCATGTAAAACAGTCTAGTTTAAAATTCACATAATAACTTTTTTCATAGTGGAGAGTAAAAGAAATGTGGAAAACTAATGAGAATTTATTTTTTCATTAATCATAAAATGTGATTCAAGGTGCACATTTTTCTAATATGTATTCTGAAATGAACAATTGAATCAAAATTCATTTAATTCACTCTGGAGCACAAAAGAAAAATATTAGAATGAACTAGAACCTTGATTTATTATTTATTATATTATGCTTATATAACTTCCTAAGGATCTTGTCCCAAATTATCTAAGTCCTTATCCCAAATGTGATACAAAGACACTGCAAACAGGCCACTAAATTAAAGCTTATCTGAATGCTTCTTTTCTGCAGGCTACTGTTCACAATACTTTAAGGTATCATGTTAACTTCCGAAGGATAAAAACATCCAATTGTCCTATCCAGATATGATGCCTATGAAACCACAAGGACCAGCACAACATGAGAACTCTAAGTGTGCAATGATGGCATGCATACCTAATTAGACCTAAGACCCAATCAACAAGAGACAAATAACACCTGGTACTGGAAATCAAGCCATATGCCTGGAGCTAATGAAGTAATAGATCTTAGAGGAGAACCTACTTCTGTCATATTACCAACAAACAGGCCATGAATTTGAAAGAGAATAAGGAGAAGAATATGGGAGTTTTTAGAGGAAGGGAAGGGAAGTGGCGAATAAGGTAATTAGAGTATAATCTCAAAATTTAAAGAAAATAATTTTTGAAAATGAAACTACAAAAATATGAGTCATTGGAGAAGGGAGACCACAAGATCCAAAATCAGTTAAGGTACAATCCAGAGACCTGAGATCAGAAACTCCCTTACACAGAAGACTAAAGTAAATGGTTCATGTAAAAGAAGAAGACAATGCAGCCACTCTTGGTGAGATCTGATAGACTAAGATCAGAAGGATGGAGAGGAGGACCTCCCCTATCAGTGGACTTGGGGAGGAGCATGTGTGAAGAAGGGGGAGGGAGGGTGGGAACGGTAGAGGAAGAGGGAGGGGCTTATAGGGGGCTACAAAGTAAATAAAGTGTAAATAACAAAAAAATAAAAAAGAAATAAAAGAAAAAAGAAAAATGATACTGTGTAGCACGTATTTTAGAAAATTGTTGTTTACACTTGGAAAATACTATTTGTGAGTTTATTCTTTTAGAGAGCTACATATATGTAGCTTCATTAATATGCTCTGTTCTGTAAGTTACCTCCAAAACATATTTTTTCCTTTCTTTCTTTCTCTAGGCATTAGGAGTACAGTCTCTCTAAAAATTTGAGCTTCCTTGTTCTTTCTCTAAAGCATCCCTCCCAGCTATGTTATCTCCTTCTCTTCATCCTGGTCCTCTGAGCAGGAGCTGAGAGCTACAGCTTGTCTGCCATGGAGTATTTAATTACTTTTTCAGTTTAAAATTGTGTTAGATTTTTAAATAATGTTCAATTAATTCTTTGAAAATTCCTTATGATATGTGTTAATCATAATCTCCTTCTGACACCTCCTAGATCCACCCTGGATCCCTATCTATCCAATGTAATGTTTTCTTTCTTTTTCGATTTTTAAAGTTTAAGTACAGTTTGTGGTGGCCAATTATTTCTGGGTATTGGGCTGTGGGTACTGCAGCCCCCAGGTAAAACCAGGTGCATGGTAAGGGAAGCTTCCATACTACTCAATGGTATGACTGCCCATGTTCACCGGCAAGCCGCATGACAAAAAGGAAGAGCCAGCAAACTGGTAGAGCCTCAGAGAGATGGCTGGCTACCTCAGAGCTCATGTCAACTCCCCATTGGTCCAAAAGCTTGTTTATGGGCAATAAAAGTAGATCTGCACTCTATGCTGCTCTCCAGAATCTGCTCCCTGGGATGGTGACTCCTCCTGGATCCAGGTTGCCAGATTAGGCCTGTCATAAGTAGTTGTTTACACCTAACATGTTACACCATTAAAACAAACTGACTTTTTCCCAGAAGCTATCAAATGATAATAATTACCCAGCTCCATGTGGATTTCATGTGGCTTAAGCTTGCTTAGTTCTGGTATATGGTGTCACAAGTACTATGAATTCATATGTGCAACTGTCTGAAAAACAATCATCTACCACTTCAGATTCATACAATCCTCCTTCCCTCCTATTTCAGAATGATTCCTGATCCATTATAGGAGGTTTGTCTTTCAGATCTTCCATTAAGGATGAGCACTCTTGAGTTTCTTATTTTCTGTATATTGATTAATTTTGCTTCATCTATGTTATTTGTAACTTTCTGCAAGCTTCTCTGGATAAAGTTTGAGTAGTGCAATGATCTACAGGCATATCAATGCCTCATTAGAAATTTATTTTATTAATATTAATATAAGTATTATTTACAATTTATTCACACTGTATCTTATTCTTCATTTCTTCCATGTCCCAACTTGCCTCTTCTTCCCCTATCACTCTTCCATATTCCACTGATAGGAGAAGTCTTCTGCTCCTACTGTCTGACCCTAGCCTATCAGTTATCATCAGGAGTACCTGGATTCTCTTCCTCTGTGGGCTGAGTAGGTTCACTCCACCAAGGAGAAGTGATCAAGGAGCAGGCAACCGAGTTAATGTCAGAGACTGTCTCTTTTCCCCTTACTAGGGCACACACGTGGGAACTGACTATCTATGGGCTACATCTGAGCAGGGATATAGGTCCTTTCCATGCATGGTCTTTTGTTGATGTATCAGTTTCAGCATACCCCTATGGGCACAGGTTTTTTTTCTTTGCTTTGCTTTGTTGGTCTCCCTGTGTGACTCCTGTCCCCTTCTGGACCTTTTATATCCTCCTTTATCCATAAGACTCCCTGCTCTCTGTCCAAAGTTTGGCTCCTTCTTCTTTGATACCATGCTGGTTGGAGTCTTTTAGGGGACATCTGTGGTAGGCTCCAGTCCTGTTTCCTCTCTTCTACTGCTTCCGGTGTCTATCCTGTTTTTCATTCTGAAAACTAAGCATCTTCCCTAGGGCCTTCTTTGAAGTTCAGCTTCTTTAGGTCTATATATTTTACTATGTTTATCCTATATAATATGGTTAATATCCACTTATAAGTGAGTATATACCATGCATGTCTCTCTGGTTCTGAGACACCTCACTCAGGTTTATCTTTTCTAGTTCCATCCATTTGCCCACAAATTTCATGATTTACTTGTTTTTAATTGCTGAGTAATATTACATTGTATAAAAGTACCACAATATCTGTATCCATTCCCTCTTTGAGGGACATCTACATTATTTCCAGATTCTGACTATTACAAATAAAGCTGCCATGAACATAGTGGAACAAATGTTCTTGTTGTATGGTTGAGGATCTTTTTGTTATATGCCCATGAGTGGATAGCTGGCTCTTGAGGTATTCCCAGGTTTCTCAGCCTATTCCCAAATTCCCGAGAAAGCACCAGATTGGTTTCCAAAGTGGTTGTACAAGGTTACATTCCCACCACCAGTGTAGGAGGGTTCCCCTTTCTCCACATCCTCTCCAGCATGTGCTGCCATTTGAGTTTTTAATCTCAGCCATTCTAATAGGTGTGAGATAGAATCTCAGAGTTGTTTGATTTACATTTCCCTGATCATAACAGAAGATAAAAAATCTCCAATGCTTATGAATTGGTAATATTAATATAGTAAAAATGGCCATTCTCTGTAAAGCAATCTACAGATTCAATGCAAACCCCTTCAAAATACCAACACACTTCATTACAGACCTCGAAAGAATAATTTTCAACTTCATATGGAAAAACAAAACAAAACAATCAAACAAACAAAACACAGAATAACAAATATCATTCTGTACAACCATCCCTCAAGTTGTACTGTGAAGCAACAGTAATCACCAATCTCATCTAGCCACAAACCTTATAAATTACAAGTATGATCTGCCTGGAAATATATATTTACTATACAATAGCACCTTGAATGTATTGGGAGTAATCGATAATTTTATATTACCCCTATGCAGGAAATGGAACCTGGCACTGTTAATGAGGCCAAGAACATGTGGCTAAAAAGATCATATGAGATTGATGATTACTTTTCTCTTCTTGTTTTAAGCATGGAACATTCTGGAAATATAAAAATTTACCATAATGGATGATATTCTATGCCACTATCATCTCAAATTCTTTATATTTTACCACTTAAGTTTATGGTGTCTTCAACATACTTTCCATCAGGTTCTGGAGGGTAATGAAGAAAAATGTCAAAAACTTTTAATGCTTATGAGTCTGTGGTAACCCATTTCTGTTACTGGTGCTTTTATTAAGTAGCCTGTTTTGTCTATTTGGAATTTTATCTCCCACCATTAGAGCAACTCCATCTAACATCCTATTATATACACATATTTTTTTTTTTACACATACGTGTAGGAATCTTCTACAATAGTAGGTTTCCATATGATTTTTAAAAGACTTATAGTAGAGAGATTCAAGATGGCAGCGACCAGCATGTACCATGTCTGATGGGCATAGGATCTGAAACTAAGGAAATGGTGAGTGTAGGGGCAGAACATCAACATTGAGGCTTCCTGGGTGAAAGGGAACAACCCATGAGCTGACACCATTTGGATCCAAGTCACACACAGACGTCTCCAGGAACTGAAAGTGGCAAAATTCAACACCCCTGTACTTCCCTTTGACACAAACATGGGCTTGCCTCCCTGCTCAGTAACTGAGAAAATAAAGGCATCCCAATTCCTCAGCAGCAACAAGCAGCTGTACAGGCCTCCTAGGTATACAGTCAGCTGTACAGGTTTGCAAGAACTTCCCAGTGGACAGCTGTACCAGCCTCCCAAGTCTGCAGCAGTGGCAGGGTGACAGCAAGCACTAACAGGAGCTTACATGCTCCCTGACAGAGACAACAAAATGGCTACCCCAAGGAAGGTCTCTCTGACCAGCAAACAAACAGTGGGCACGACTGAGCTAAAATATCTCCTATAATCTCATTTGCCCCTGCAGGTCCAAATCTGAAAGTAGAGAACATGGGAAACCCTGCTTTCAGATTATGCCTGCAAGCTAGTGAGTGCACTTTCAAGTGAGTGCATGAAGAAGCTCAGATCCAGGGTCCTTCTACACTAGCAACCAGATATCGGATCTCTCCCACCCACCCACACACTGTAGCCAACATAGGAATTCTTGGTACAGCATTCTCAACATTGAAGGCCCTATTCTGTGGGTATACCAGGAAAGTCCAAGTAAACAATTCCTGGAGCCCAGACATATCTGAATACCAGGAGGATAGTATGACAAGCCTGTAGGGCACTGAGGTATTCAGGGCACCTATGCATGTTCATTGCACCCACAAACAGCACCAGCATCCAGACCCCATTCTCGGCTTAAGCTGCATATTCCACACATCTATAGTCTCTAGCATTCTGTCCTTCAAGGCACACTTCCATGCAAACACCCACCTGCTCACCCTCACTTGTGTACCTGCACCTGTGACCTCATTTGCTTAGCTACAACTGAAACACCAACATCCACTCTTAAACCGGTGGACGTCTCTCATCTTCATGAAGATTACTCCCGACACCAGAGGAAGACAGTCCTGATCTGAAGTATAGACTCCAGGAACAAAAAGCCGTTAAGGTTACTAATAAGCAGATGGCTAGAAGTCGGGCTAAGAAGACATACAACAAAAATCAGGACATCATGGCTTGACCAGGAAACCCAAAAATCAATGGACATGCTAAGTTTTTGGAAACATAGGAAAATGATCTAAATTGTAGGCTTATCCAGAAAATATAGGAACATAAAAAAGAAACAAAAAAAGCTCCCAAAGAAATATAGACAAAGACAGCCAAACAAATAGAGGTGTGGGTAGAGACCATATAGAGACTAAACAAACAAACAAACAAAAAAATAGAGGCCATCATGGAAAGACAGATGAAAGAAATGGTGGAAGCCATGAAAACAGAATTAAAATCAACAAAGAAAACAAAAAAAAAAAAAAATATCTCCAGTGCCATAACACTGTGGAGGAGAGCAAGAAACAATACCTCTTCATGTTTCCAAGCATAAATACTTCTTGTCATGCATCCATGTGCTTTTATTACATAGTACACTTTCTGCTGCTGGCTTCTAAGTCAAGCTGTTTCGGCAAGGGTTAATTGTTTTTGCATAAACTCTTTGTCACTACAGTGACTACTGGGCTGTGTCAAAGAAAAGAGACCCCAAGGAAATGATCAGTCCATGGTCTATGTTGACGATGGCAATGGTCTTGTTGATTAGTGTGGTGGTGATATTAATAATAAGAGATCCTCAAACAGTGTATTTTGAAGTAACTGTTCTTTCTGACTGAAATAAAAGCCTTGAAGCAATGAAAAAAAAAAAAGAAAACAAAACAGAGAAAACCTTGGATCTGGAAAACTTGAAGAAAAAAATTCAGGAACCACAAAGGTAAGCACCACCAACAGAATACAAGAGATGGAAAAGAGAATCTTAGGCCCTGAAGATACACTTTAAGAAACTGATAAATCTCTAAAAGAAAACGTACAATCATAAAAGTTCCAAACACAAAACATCTAAGAAACCAACGACACCATGAATAAATGAAATCTAAGAATAATAGAAATAAACAAAAAAGAAGACTCCAGGATCCAAGGTATAATACACATTTTCAAGAAAATCATAGAAGAAAAATTTCCCGACATAAAGAGATGTCCATGTTTAACATACAAGGGACATATAGAACACCAAATAGTCAAGACCAGAAAAGAAACTCCTCATGTCAGATAACAGTCAAAACAATAAGAAAAAAGAAAAAAAAATATTAAAAGCAGCAAAGTAAAAAGGCCAAGTAACTTATAAAGGTAGAACTATTAGAATCATACCAGATTTCTCAATAGAAACTATGAAAGCCAGAAGGGCCTGGTCAGATGTCATACATGCACTATAGGACCAGGTATGCCAACACAGATTACTATACCCAGCAAAGCTTTCAATCAACATAGATGGATAAAACAAAATATTCCATGACAAAACTAAACATAACAATATGCACACAGTAACCAGCCACCTAGAAAAGACTGGAAGGAAACCTCCAATTCAATGAAAACAAGTACACCTCCCCCCCCCAAAAAAAACCCCACAGAACATGGAAAATTTCACAACAAAAACTTAAAAGAAAGCAAGCATTGAAAGACAGTAACACCACCAACTCTACAATAAAAGGAACTAACATTCATTGGTAACTATTATCTATCAAAATCAATGGACTCAAATCTCCAATGAAAAGGGACAGACTAACAGAATGGTTGCTGAAAGAGGATCCAACTTTTGGCTGCATCCAAGAAACACACCTATGCAACAAAGATAAACACTACTTCAGAGTAAAGAGCTGGAATAATGTTTTTCAAGAAAATGGACCCAGAAAACAAATTGGGGTTGCTATCCTAATAGCTAATAAAATAGATTTTTATTTTATTAAATAATTTATTAAATAATTTCAACCAAAATTAATCAAAAAAAGATGAGAAGGGGTGCTTCATTCTCATCAACGGAAACATCCACCAGGAGAACACCACAATTCTGAAAATCTATGCCCCAAATACAGAAGCACCTACATTTGTAAATGAAACATTATTAAAGCTTAAATCACACATTGATCCCACTGACTTAATAGTGGGAGAATTCTACACTCCACTCTCATCAAGGGACAGAACTTGAAGAAAGAAGGGAAATCCGGAAATAATGATACTTACAGAGGTCGTAAATCAAATGGACCTAATAGATGTCTACAGAACTATTCACCCAAATGCAAAAGAGTATATAATCTTTTCAGCACCTCATAGAACCTACTCAAAAATTGACCATATAGTTGGGCACAAAGCAAGTTTCAACAGATACAGGAAGACTGAAATAATCCCTTGTATCCAAATCAGAGCACCATGGTCCAAAATGAGACCTGAACAATGGAAATGACAAAAAGCACACATATACATATGGAAACTAAACAACTCTCTACTAAATGACAGCTTGGTCAGGGTAGAAATGAAAAAAGAAATTAGAGACTTCCTAAAATTCAATGAAATCAAGACACTACTTACCCAAACTTATGGGACACCATGAAAGCAGTACAATGAGAAAAGTTCATATCACAAAGTGCCTCCATAGGGAAGGTGGAGAGATCTCATATAAGCAACAAAGCAGAAAAACTGAAATCCCTAGGGAAAAATGAAGCAGAAACACAGCAAAGAAGTAGACAATTCAAAATAATCATACGTAGAGCTAAAGTCAAAGGATTAGAAACAAAGAAAATAATTCAAAGAATCGATGAGACCAAGAGCTGGTTATTTGAGAAAAAAAAAAAAACAAGCAAGGGACAAACCCTTAGCCAAGCTAACTAAAAGGCAAAGAGAAACTATCCAAATCAGCAAAAGCAGAAATGAAAAGAGAGATATAACAACAGACACTAAGGAAATCCAAACAAACATTAGATCTTACAACAAAAGAATATATGCCATAAAATTTGAAAATCAAAATGGAATGGACAATTTGGTTGATAGATTCCATTTACCAATTTTAAATCAAGAACAGGTAAATAGACTTAATAGTGTTACAGCCACCAAAGAAAGAGAAGCAGTCATCAAAAGTCTACCTTCCAAAAAGAAAGGCCAGGGACAGATGGTTTCAGTGTAGACTTCTACCAGACCTTCAAATGAGAGCTAACTCAAATTCTCTTCAAACAATTTCTCAAAATGGAAACAGAAGGAACATTACCAAATTTATTCTTTGAAGCCACAGTCACCTTGATAAATAAACCACACAAAGTCCCATCCAATAAAAGAGATCTTCAGACATTTCTTTCTTATGAACATTGATTCAAAAATTAACAATAAAATACTTGCAAACATTATCCAAGAACATATAAAAGATATCATTCACCATTATCAAGTAGGCTTCATCCCAGGCATGCAGGGATGGTTCAATATTTAGAAATCCATCAATGTAATTCATCATATAAACAAAGTGAAGGAAAAAAAAAAACACATGATCACCTCCTAAGATGCCAAAAAACATTTGTTGGAATCCAACAACCATTCATGTTTAAAGTCCTGGAGATATCAGGGATATAAGGCACACACTTAAACATAGTAAAGACAATATACAGGAAGCTTATAACTAACATCAAACTAAATGGAGGGAAACTTAATTCAATCCCACTGAACTCAAGGACAAGGCAAGAGTGCCACTCTACCCATATCTCTTCAACACAGTATTGAAGTCCTAGCTAGAGAAATAAGAGAACAATAGGAGATCATGGGGATACAGATAGGAAGGGAGGAAGTCAAAGTATCCCTATCTGCAGATGATAAGATAGTATACATGAATGACCCCAAAAATTCCATCAGAGAACTCGTTCAGCTGATAAACACCTTCAACAAAGTGGCTGGATAAAAAATTAGTTCCAAAAATCAGAGTTCTCCTCTTTATGAAAGATAAAAGGGTTGAGAGAGAAATTAAAGAAACAACACCGGTAACTATAGTCACTAATAACATAAGGTACCTTGGTGTGACTCTAACCAAGCAAGTGAAAGAACTTTGAAACTTCAAGTCTCCAAAGAACAAAATTAAAGAAGATATAAGAACATGGAAATATCTCCCATGTTCATGGATCGGCAGTATTAACATAGTGAAAATGGCCATCTTTCCCAAAGCAATGTACAGATTCAATGCAATTCCCATCAAAATAACAACATAATTCTTTATAGATCTTGAAGGAACAATTCTCATTTAAATATGGAAAAAAAAACACCCAGAATTGCCAAAGAATCCTGTACAACAACAGATTGTCTGGAAGTATCTCCATCCCTGATATCAAGCTATACTACAGAGCAATAGTAATAAAAACTGCATGGTACTGGCATAGAAATGGAATGATAGATCAATGTAATCAAATAGAAGAAAGAAATAACACCACACACTTATGGATACTTGATTTTGATTTTTAACAAAGAAGCTAAAACCATACAATGGAAAAAAGACAACCTCTTCAATAAATGGTGCTGGTCTACATGTAGAAAAATGAAAATAGAACCATATTTATCACCCTGCAAAAAACTAAAGTCCAAGTGCATCAAAGACCTCAACATAAAATCAGACACACTAAATCTGTTAGAAGAAAAATTGGGGAAGAGCCTAGAGTTCTTTGTCACAGGGGACAACTTCTTGAACTGAACACCAAAAGCACAGGCTCTAAAATCAATGATCAATAAATGGGACCTCATGAAAATTAAGTTTCTATAAAGCAAAGGCCAGTGTTGTCAGAACAAAATGACATACTAAAGACTGGGAAAGGATCTCCACTAAACCTATATGTGACAGAGGGATAATATTCAGAATATATAAAGAACTCAACAAAGACATTTGCTCAAACATGTTTGTAGCAGCTTTATTCGTAATAGCCAGAAACTGGAAACAACCCAGATGTCCCTCCGTTGAGGAATGGATACAGAAATTGTGGTACTTTTACACAGTGGAATACTACTCAGCAATTAGAAACAAGGAAATCATGAAATTTGCAGGCAAATGGTGGGATCTAGAAAAGATCATCCTGAGTGAGGTATCTCAGAAGCAGAAAGACACACATGGTATATACTCACTTATAAGTGGGTACTAGACCTATAAGGTAGGATAAACATACTAAAATCTGTATACCTCAAGAAGATAAACAAGAAAGAGGACCTGGGGTAAGATGATCAATCCTCACTTAGAAAGAGAAATGGGATAGACATTGGAAATAGGAGAAAATAAGTAACAAGACAGGAGCCTACCACAGAGGGCCCCTGAAAGACTCTTCCTAGCAGTGTATCAAAACAGATGCTGGGACTCATAACCAAACCTTGGGCAGAGTGTAGGGAATCATATGAAAGAAGGGGGAGTTAGTATGACCTGGAGAGGACAGGAGATCCACAAGGACCAAATATATCAGAGCCCATGGTTCTTTTCTGAGACTAGTTTTCCAACCAAGGACCATGAATGGATATAACCTGGAACTCCTGCCCAGATATAGCCCATTGCAGCTCAGTATTCAAGTGGGTACACTAGTTATGGGAACAGGGACTGTCTCAGACATGAACTCATTGGATAGCTCTTTGATCTCCCACCCCCCGAGGGAGGAGTAGCCTTTCTAGGCCACAGAAGAGGACAGTGTTGACAACCCTGAAGAAATCTGATAAGCTAGGATCAGAGGGAAAGGGAAGAGAACCTCCCCCATCAGTGGACTTAGAGAGGGGCAGGAAGGAGATGAGGGAGGGAGGATGGGATTGGGAGGGAATGAGGGAGGGGACTAGAGCTGGGATACAAAGGAAATAAACTGTAATTAATAAAATAATAAAAAAATGAAATAAATAAAAAAAACAACTCAAGAAGTTAAAAAGTATCAAATCAAGTAATCCAATCAACAAGTGGATTATAGAGCTAAACAGAGAATTCTCAATAGAGGAATATTGAATGACACAGATACAGTTAAAGAAATGCTCAAAGTCCTTATTCTTCAGGGAAATGCAAAACAAGGTTACCCTGTTATTTCATCTTATACCCATCAGAATGGCTACGATCAAAAATTAAGTGACAACACATGTGGGAGATGATATGTAGAAAGATGAACCCTCCTTCCTTGCTGGTAGGGATGTAAACTTGTACAACCACTTTGGAAATCAATCTGGGCTTTCTCAGACAATAAATAATAGGGCCACCTGAAGATCCAGCAATAACACCCATAGGCATGTATCCAAAAAATGCTCAAATACACAACAAGGACACTTGCTCAACCATGTTTGTAACAGCTTTTTTGTTCTAGCCAGAACCTAGAAACAACCCAGATGTCCCTTAGCTGATCAATGATACAGAAATTGTGGTACATTTACAAAATAGAATTCTACTCAGAAATTAAAAACAAGGAAATCATGAAAATTTCGTACAAATGGTGGGAACTAGAAAAGGTCATCCTGAGTAAGGAATCCTAGAAGCAGAAAGACACACATGGTATATACTCACTTATAAGGGGTTATTAAACTTATATTATAGGATAAACATACTAAAATATATAACCTAAGCAAGAAGCAGTACCCTGGGTAAGATGACCAATTCTTACTCAGAAAGGCAAATGGATGGACACTGGAAGAGGGAGAAGACATGAAACAGGACAGGAACCTACTGCAGAGGGCCTCTGAAAGACTACCTAGCAGGGTATCAAAGCAGATTCTGAGGCTTATAGTCAAACTTTGGGCAGAGTTCAGGGAATCTTATGATAGAAGGGGGAGATAGAAAGACCTGGAGGGGAAAGGAGCTCCACAAGGAGAGCAACAGAACCAACAAATCTTTTCCCATGCTTCTTTTCTGATACTCATTCTCCAAATGGGTTCCCTAAGAAGGGGAACAGGGACCGTGTCTGACATGAAGTCAGTGGCTGGCACTTGATCACCTCCCCCTGAGGGGATAGCAGCTTTGCCAGGCCACAAAAGAAGACAATGTATAGATTCCTGATGAAACCTGATAACTGAGGGTCAGATGGAAGGGGAGGACCTCCCTATCAGTGCACTTGTAGACTGCCATGAGAGGATATGAGGGAGGGAGGGTAAGCTTGGGAGGGGAGGAGGTAGGGGATACAGCTGTGATACAAAGATTGTATTTAATAAAAAATAAAAATAAAACAGACTTTAAAAAAAAAGACTCTTAGTGCTAATTATCACTCCTCATATCTTTCTTTGACATTCCACCTCCCCATCCTTTTTAACCATTCCTATTGCATTCTTTCTCCTTATGCTTTATAAAAAATGCTCTATCTACCCTTCCTTGAAAAATATCTTTCCCTTCTACTTGGCCTTCTTTGCTCCCTAATCGAGTGTTGTAAATAAAATGCACATATCTAAAATTTAAAACTTAAAATCCTCAAGTGAGAGAAGACATGTGACATATCTATTTCTGGGTCTCAGTTACCCAACTCAGAATGATTGTTATCAGTTTCTTCTATTTTCTTGGGAATTTCATATACTTATTGGTTGAATAATATTCCATTTTGTAAATAATACTTTTTCTTGATCCATTCATCTGTTGATTGACACCCATGACATTTCCAGTTCCGGAATATTGTGAATAAAGCAGCATAGAAATGCATAGATATAAATTTTTGTAATAGGACATGGAGTCTTGTGTATATGACCTAGTGTATTATAACTAGATGGTATAGTAGATATTATTTCTAGCTTTTTTGTGGAAATTCACACTAGTTTTTATACAGATCAGACCAGTTTTCACTCACATCATCCGTGTTCACTTTTCCTGTGTTTTTGCCAGCATGATGTCATTTATTTTATTATTCCTGGGCATTTTCACCGGGATAAAATGAAATCTCTAGGTAGTTTCAACTTGCCTTTACTTAATGGCCAACAATATTGAACATTATTTATTTATCAACCATTTGTGTTTTATTTTGGTTGGAACTCTGTTTAATTTGATGCTCCTTTTTTAAGTTCGGTACTTTGTTTTCTTGTAGTTTTACATTATAGACATTAACTCTCAGTAAACTCTATAGCTGATAAGGATTTCTTCCTATCTGATAGACTACCTCATCACTTGAATGATCATGTGCTTTCTTTGTACAGGAACTCATTAGTTTCATGTGGTCCTATTTGTTAATTTTTAGTCTTATTAACTGTGCAATCAATGTCCTGTTCAGAAAGCTCTTTACTGTGCCAATGAGCTCAAAACCATTCTCTACTTAACCTTCTATCAGGTTCAGAGTATCATTTCTTATTTTGAGATCCTTGATCAGTTTGTAGTTCTATTTGCAGTCATCTAACTGGACCAACACCATTTGTTGAAGATACTTTTTTTATCCAGTGTTAATGTTTGTCATCTTTATAACAAAAAAGGTGTTTGTAGACATGTGGACTTATGATTATGTCACCACTTCTACTCAACTGATCAAACTCTGTTTTCATGCCAATACTGTTTTGTTTTTATTATATCCCTGGAGTTTTTCTTTTAAACTGTAATAAAATTTTCTTTGAGCTTAAAAACAATGAATAAAAGTGTGTGTTTTAGTGACCTACTTCATATGTATTTAAAATAACAGTCATAGAGAAAGACTTGTGCCAAGAGAAATAGATTTGATAACCTAACTATCCCTTTACACTCACTATTAAAAATTGCAAAGGATAATTGCATCTTAAGTGGAATCTATCACCTGTTGTGTAATTGTACAAATATTATGCTAACTTCTAAATATGTCTCCTCAAATTATGCATTCTATGATAAAAAAATAATGACAGGATACATTTGAGGCTATATTAAATCTATTGCAACTTAGAGTTTAGGTAAAAGTCCACTGATCATCTGTACTCCATAAACCCCTACTTTAACTACAAGGAAACAATTATTTCCACAGATTTCTGCAATCCATGCCATCAATGTCTAACAGGCTTCCCCAAATATGAATGTTTTCTTTCTTTCGAAGATATAGTTATTTTAATAAAGGGCAGTATGTCCCTTTGGGACTGTAATAGCAAAAGGTCAATAGTAAAACATTTTGATATTGTAGCGAGGTCCTTCTTCAAAGGGATCTGGCTGACCCTTAATTTGAGTCTTGGAGGTGGGTCTGAATGAAAACATGGGTGGGTATTGAGGAGCATCAGTATAGTCTTGAAATTTTATTTAGGGCTACTCACTGTTGATTCCACAAAACAATGCAGAATTCACTGTTCTATAACTGCTGTTATTATGCAGACAAAGAAGTTGGTAGGCTTCCTATCAATTTCATTTTATGGATCATGAATAATTAGCCAGTGCCAATGGTATGCAAATGTTGTGTTATGAACATTGCTATAACATGATTCCTGCTACTCCAGGATACAATTCAACCCATTATATTTAAATCATCCATATTAGACAGACATACCTCTCACTGTCAGGTCTGTAAAAGAGAGAAGTACAATTGCAGAGCTGCTCAATTATATTGGCTCCCGTCTCACAAGTCTGTTTCTTAGAGTATTGGTAAGCACCACTCCTTTAGGAAACTCTGATTTTGGAAAATTAGGTTTTAAATGGCAAAATCACTCTAGCATTCCACCTTTCCTAAGCCTTTTAATACATTCAGCAACACTACACCAATAGGTAACATGTATCCCCAGCTCAATCATTGTAAGCCACCTTTTGTTCCATACATCAGGCAACAAATTAAATACACTAAATTCTTGAAACCCTTTTCAACTGTTGAAGCTACAATGTCAAATCCAGAATCTCTGCTCAATGAGCCATATTGATAAGCTTAGCCTGATCTAATTTTATGTTTATTCTAACTTTATCCCACATTCTTTATATTCATTACCACACACTCTTCAGATTTATGATTTAATACACAAAAAAAACTCATAAAATTATTTAGGGGTATAGTGTACCTTGTAATGGACACTTTCTACTTCACCTCTAGAGGCTTGCTTAGCCTGAAGTCTGATTAGAGGTCTAGAGGCAATGCCAAGTGAGCCATGATAGGCATCAGGATTGTTGTGCTAGATATCTTCAGGAAAGATCCCATAAGCAATGCAGGATTAGTTTCTTCAAGCAAGTTTGGAGTGGGCAGTACTGCAAATGATTTATGTAGATATGTGTCTATTGTAAAATTGTGAAGCCTACGTCCTCAGGTAAAATGAACCCACCAAAATCTGAGAGTTCAATATTTATATCTCACCAAAGTCTTCTGTCTCACCTCTATTGTTATCTTACAGGATTTCATGCTTTTCCAATCAATGGCTCTGTGCCTACACATTTAGCCAATTTTTTTATAATGAAAATGTGTTTGTGCTCATACCTTGAAATTAGTAATAAATATAATCCAAACATTCATCTTATTTTAATGTTCCATTTTTCACTCATGATGATCTGGATAATAATGTGTGCTTGATAGCCAGCCATGAGTATTGGGATTGGTTGGTAGTGAATGAATTTAACCTTTAGATTGGAATAGGAAAGACATTTTATTGTGGACACTGTTGTTCTTTTTAGCAAAATCTCAATTGTTTGATTTTACCAGTAAACACTTGGGATCCAGATGCTAGAATGAAACTCTGCTAGCTCAGAGAAGCAGAAAAAGCACCCAGCTTTCTTCCTCAGCCAACATCCTAGAAGAAAGTACCCCTTCCACATGCTGTCTCAAAAAAAAAAAAAAACCTCAAATTGAATGTCCCTCCCCTCTACTTCTTCTGCATCTCTCTATCTGTCCTCCTAAATTCCTCTTACTTTCACTTGTTTTTTTTTTTCCAGTGTTCATTCCCTGTCAACAGTTTGCTTCCTATGACTCTTTACTTATGCTTGATTTTATTTAATCCTCTTTACAATAAGGAGAAAGCTCTTGGATTAAATGTGTGTGCTAGGACTGAGCCACACCACAACTAGAAACATTTTGTTTTTCCAGTAATCAACAAAATCTAGGGGGTTCAGGATGATCAAATATCCTATGACATTTACCACATATTGTCTAAAAAAAAAGAAAGATTTTTAACTTTAACACAGTAAAATGATTTTGTTCTGCCCAGTTCACAAACCCCAAAAGACCAGAAATAAATAGACTCCACTGTAAATACATGAGGTTCTTTTTATTGTAAATCATTACAAGCTACAGCTTGGACCCACATCCCCCACCACTGGAGCGGTGAGAGCAGAGTGCACTGTGCTCAGACTAGTTGGGTGATTTAAAGATTCTGGTTTTTCCCAGCATGCCAAAGGCAGGGGGACTTCCTGCCTGGCAAGCATCTACTGGTCAAAATGCTACATTTTGAATTGACTGGCTATAGGATGGTCCCCAGACCATTAATGATCTGGTGTCCCTCCCTAGGGGGATGGGCCAGTTTCCTAGCAACTGTATCTCTAGTGGGTGGGGAAAGAATGCAGTAAGGTGGTTCTTCCCCTCAGGGCATTCCTGGACTTCTCCACCCAGCTAGTTCAGGCCTTAAATATTAATAATAGCTGAATTTAATCTTTTGGTCTCTCAATTTACAATAATGGGCCTACTCCTGTCAAGCTTCCCACAATGTATAGCTTGGTTATACTTGGAAGTTTTAGGATTGAGTATTTTTGAGTTCAAAGTTATATAAAATGTTCCTGTCAGTCTCCCATGAATTCAGCAGTTTGAATGTTCTGAGCATTTTGTAGTCTGAAGCTTATCTGTGAGTGGTGTTTGTCACCTTAGTGGCAATCCTGGCTAGGTAGAACGCAGAAGTCAATCCAAAGGTGCTCACTGTCTGCCCATAACCTGCTGACAGAAAATATATGGGATAATTTTACCCAATGGTTAGCATTTCCACAATCCAGATGAATTAGCCATTGCAAAGTCTCATCATCTTCTGGGAGCCCTCAAATGTTAATGTTAGGAATGGTCACGGTTTCTTTTAGAAACTTTAACATTTTTAATGCCATATTCAATAGACCTCTAATAGGTATGACTATCATAATCTATTAAATACATTTGAGGTATATAAATTTTGTTCCCAGTTACCTGCTTCAGACTCAAACCTGAAAACACATACAGTAATTTAGATGAAACTCATTTCTAGAATAAGTATTCTTTATGAATATTAGTATTATTAAAGAAAGTTTATTCACACATAACAATCTTATAAATTTTGAGATAATATTAATGATAAGATTATGCAAAAGAGTTACACACCTGGTTCACAAATCATGCCATGTGACTGGTTCCACATGGGAGGTTTATTAGGGGAAAGGAGAAGGAGTTGGATTCTCCTTCATCTCAAGCCTCGAAGGAGGGGATTCGAGTTTTCTTATAAGGTGAACCAGAGCAAGCACAGGTAATTTCAGGTGGTCCACAGGTGGTCTGCAGGTGGTCTCACAGATGCTGGATAACCAGTTCATTGGGTCCCCTGGGGGCTGGCCTTAGATATGCCTGCTTAAGGATCCCAACATTCCTCCCTTTTTGTTTTGTTAAAACGTGAGGAACTAAGAAGGGGTGATGGTGAGGAAGGTCATAGGAACAACCTTTGCTCTTCAAACTACTTCCTGCTGATTAGGGGCATTGTCATTCTCAGGGTTTAGCTTGTCCCCACCATCAGAGTCAATTGGAGGGTCATTGTCATCCAGTTCTGTGGGCAGAGGTTGATAATCCTGTAAGAGTAAATGATTAATGGTTTGGTTAAAGAATTTTTATAATTGTTGTTGGAGGAATGTAGAGAGGAAGTAAATTAAGCAGGGTGCAAAAAGCAAAAGCAGAAAGATGAGCAGAAGAGGTGTGAGGAAGGGCAGAAATTCCATATGAGGTTCTCAAAGGCCCAAGAGCTAGAGGCCTCAAGCTGTTCCCTTCACTTTTGTAAAACTGTCTGGAGTTGTTGGATTTTGTCTTTTACTATACCTGACTGGTTGACATAAAAACTGCATTCCTCCTGGAGGAAGATGCAAAGGCTACCTTCTTTAGCTCTGAGGAGATCCAGTCCTCATTGGTTTTGAAGTACTACTGCTGCCAGCAAGTCAATCTGTCCTTGGAAGGTTAGTATTGTCTGAGCCACTTGCTGAAGGTCCTGGATGAACTGGGAAGAAAGCTGATAATACGAAGTTAGTGAAGCAGCTAATCCTGCTGTCCCAGTCTTGACAGCTGCTGTGATTCCTGCAACAGTCAAGAGGGGCAAGATTTGAATTGCCCTCTTATTTTGCTGGGCAGCTACTGAGTCCACAACCAGGATTGGTAGGAGTTCCTTTTCATTTATCACCCCCAGCTCGGGGAAGAGGAGCATCAGCATGCAAACTCCTGACCAGCCAGCAGGCAGACAATGGTAGACCTGAGTGCCACAAAGAATCAAGGTATTATTAGCAGTAGGGCATTGGGTTGAGATGAGGTATCAAGGATTATAGTTTTATTACATTCTAAGGAACTTAGCATTCCTACAGAGTGTGTCCCAGATGCCTTGAAACAGTTTGCCACGCCAAAGAAGGTGATATGGAAAATGTAGGGGGTTGTGGTAACATTAGAGTCAGGGCAGTTAGTAAACGGTGAAGTAAGGTTACTTGACAGAGTGACTGCAGAAGCTGTCAGCAATAGTAGGTTTGGTCTCAGGAGGAACAGACAGCCAGCAAGCTTTAAAACAGCCCAGTTGGATCACATTAAGGAGCTTGTAGGCTGAGGTCAGAGTCTGAAGTAGGAGATGAAATGACAGGCCTGTATTATTTAAGAGAGGGAATGTTAGAGAGGTAATAACATTAGAGTGTTTAATTACCTTCTCTATTTCCAGGGATTGGGTAATTTGGACATATTTTCTCTGGAAATGTATAGTACTTACTGGTAAATCAGGTGTGTAGCGGTGGTAGAGTTTTCCAACAATGCCTACCTCCCATCTGTGATCCCAAAGATCTCGGATGCATAAGTAGAGAGTCTTTTTTTTTTTTTTTTAATAGGTGAAGGAGCTTCTTCTGTGCTGGTGCGTGAATTTAGCAGGACCAATATAGGCAGCCTCCATATCTATTGGGCCATTTTTTTGCAATAATCCTTTGTTTGATCAAAGAGGAAGCAAACAAAAATTCTATCAAATAAGAGAGGACAGATAAATGTGGGGGTGATAGCTATTTCAATCAGCTTCTGGCAGCCTCCCATAAAGCAATTTCCTGACACTATTTGAGAGACTGTTTATTATCAATGATGGTTTCTTGAACTTTGAATCTCCATATATAGGGATTACCTTGGAAAGAAATAGACAAGAGGGAAAGGAGGAAAAATTCATATCTAATCCAGTACAGTCGAACACAGCTCCTATAGTGAGGCCTCATTTCTCTGGAACGGGAGATGACGTGGTTGATCCTGGCCTCTTCTGGAGCTTGAGGGAGCAGAGTCTTGTTGGAGTTGATATGTAGTAGGGGGCATTATCTTGAGGAGAGGGGGTGAAAGGCTTGAGATGAGATAGATGAATCCAGTGAGACAAGCCCTCAAGCTTAGCAGCTGTGGGGGTCACAATAATCAACTTGAAAGGGCCCTGCAATTTAGGAGAAAGAGATTGGAGACTTTGGTTTGGAGGGGAGAGAAGGACCTGGTCTCCAATGTTAATAGGAGATGGACAGGGGTTAGTGTGTGGCCATGGTAAACAGTGGTCAGTAAAGGCCCATCGAAGAGAACGGAGATGACAGAGTAAGGGAGTAAGTAGGTGGTCAGGGAGAGGCAAAGATTTAGCTGAGAGACCAGGAGTTAGGACTGGTGTCCCATACAGGAGCTCAAAGGGTTAGATATATAGAGGTTTTTTGGGGAGAGCTTGTAGTCTGAAAAGGGACAGAGGGAGGATTTTTACTCAATCAAGGTGAAGCTCTTGTGATAGTTTAACAAGAGTATTTTTTAAGGATTGGTTAGTTTGTTCTAACTTTCTTGAGGACTGGGGATGGTATGGAATATTGAAATACCAAGGAAAGTTATAAGGGCTTCAGATAAGGTCTGGGAAACCTGAGAAGTGAACTCAGGACCATTGTTTGACTGGAGGGAGGTAGGAATACCAAAACATGGGATAATCTTGTGGAGAAGGAGATCAGGAACTTTCTGAGCTTTTTTGTTAGTAGTAGGGAAAGCCTCCACCCATCCCAAGAATATGTCCACCAAGACCAGGAGGTACCGAACAGTTTGACTACTGACATGTAGGTAATAGCAAGTTGCCAATCAGACCCAGGGAGAGAGCCTCTGGGCTGATGGGTAGAGAAAGGAGGGCTATGATATCTTGATGTAGGATCTGAGATTTGGCAAATCTTACAAGAGGCAGTAATAGTCTTTAGGAAATGCAAGTCCTCAGGGGTTGGCTGCAGGTGAGTCGTGACAAAGTTAGACAAGACTCAACTGTTAGGATGAAAAAGCTGGTGTAGATAGGACAGAATATGACGAATGTCAGATGTCTGGGGAGATGTGGGTTATAGTGTAAGGATGTCCTGGAGTACATGAGTCTAGGTCTTTAAGGGCTGCAGCCTTAGCTGCCATGTCAGTCCGGTTATTTCCTTTGGAAACTATGAAATTGTCCTTCTGGTAGGACTGGCAGTGGACTATTCTGATGGCTGTGGGAATGTGGGAGGCTTCTAGCATGGCCATAATTTGGCCTGCATTGGTTACAGATCTTCCCTTTGCTGTAAGTAACCAGTTCTCTCTTCAGATGGCAGCATGGGAGAGAAGAATATGAAAGGCATATTTAGAGTTTGTGTAGATGTTAAGGGATTTTCCCTGGGCCAATTGAAAGGTGAAGGTAAGAGCTATTAGTTCGGCCTGTTGATTAGTAGTGTGGGCAGGGAGGGTTTGTGCCTCAGCCACCTCAGTATCCGACACTATGGCATAGCCCACTTTTTGAGCTCTCTCGTGTACAAAGGAGCTGCCATATGTATGACAGGTATAGGTGTCCAGAGGTTATATATCCTCCTGTATGTGTGAGGGGTGGGGCAATAGTTCCTCTAAAGTTTTCAGTGCAAGAATGAGATGGGTAGTAGTCAGAGTTATGTCGAGGAAGAAGGTTTGAAATGTTAAGAGGTGGGCATGGTTGGAAAGTAAGGGTAGAATCTTCTATTAGCACTACCTGGAGGGAAAGGACTATGGAATGAGGTAAAGTTTGTAAGCCTTTATATGTTAAAAGGTAAGACATATTGTGAGAAGAGAAGATAGTAATAGGTGATCCAAAAGTTAGTTTTTTTGACTCTCGAATAAGGAACTCTGCAGCCGCTAAGGCACGAATGTAGGGTGCCTATCCCTAGATTGTCATGTCTAAGTTTTTTGATAGGTATGCTACAGGGGAAAGAAGGGTTCCAGTTGTTGACCCAGGGCTCCAGGGGCATATCCCTCTTTTTCTGTTACCTAGAGGGAGAAGGGACACGTTAGGTCTGAAAGATGTAGGGCTGGGGCCTCAAGAAGAGCCTGTTGGAGCCTCTGAAAAGGCTTAGTAACAGGCTTAAGAAGGGGTTCATGCAAAGGGCCTAAGGCTGCCTCATATAAGGGGAGGGCAAGAAGGAAAAAAGTGGGGACCCCGGACCAAAAGAAACCAGCTATTTCCAGAAACAATAAAATTTCTTCTTTATTAGAGGGAACTGCCAGAGACTGTATTAGGTCTTTTCTATCTAGGGTGATGCCCTTGTTGGTTGGGGTTATTGTTAGTCTCAGGTAAGTGATCTCAGGGGTGGACAATTGGACCTTGGAGGGTGATATCCAATAAGCACTGCTGGATAAGAAATTTGGAAGAACAGAAGTGTAAGTTTGGCTAACTTGTAGGGATGGGCTGCAGAGGATAAGGTCATCTACATACTGTATAAGTTTATATTTAGGGAGAGACAAGGAGAGTAGATCAGAGGCTAGGGCTTGGCCAAAAAGGTGAGGGCTGTCCCAGAATCCCTGGGGTAGAACAGTCCAGGTAAGCTGAGTAGAAACAAGGATGTCAGCGTCATTCCAGGTGAAGGCAAAGATATTTTGTGACTGGGTGTCTAAAGGAATAGAGAAAAATGCATCCTTAAGATCTAGAACTAAAAAATGGGAAGTGTCTGAGGGGATAATTGAGAGCAGAGTATAGGGGTTAGCTACAACAGGGTAGAGGGGGAAAATTGCAGAATTGAGAAGCCAAAGGTCTTGAACCAGGCGATAGGTTCCATTGGGCTTTTTAACCGCAAGAATAGAGGTATTAAAAGGAGAGGAAGATGGGCATGGGTGAAGGAGTTTTCTTTTTTTTTTAGAAGGTCAGCGATAATAGGTGTCAGTTCCCTGAGGCTTTTGAGAGGTAGTGGGTATTGAGCTTGGGCAATATACCTGGTGGGATCCTGTAGCTGAATGACTACAGGGGAATGGTGCCTAGCCTCAGAGGGGTTTTGGAAATACCAAGACTTGAAGGTCCACTTAAGAGGCTGGTAAAGAAAGCAAAGTATCACAACTGGTAGGTAGAGTAGCTAGGAGAAGTTGAAGAGAGGACGTTGGTGAGCTTGAAGTCAGGCAAATGGGAGAGTAAAGGAGATAGAGGCTCTCACTTGGTCAAATCTTTCCTTCCCATTAAGGGAACTGGACAGGCTGGCATCACTAAAAAGGAATGAGTCAAGAGAACACCACTGAAAATACAATAAAGTGGTGGAATATGGCAAGGCTGGCAAGGTTGTTCCCCTACCCTGATAATAGAGGAACTACAAGGAGAGGTTGGTCCCCAGTACTCCATCAGGACTGAGTAAGTGGCTCCGGTGTCCACAAGGAAGGAGATGGCCTGCCCTGATACCATGATAATTACTCATGGCTCCTGTTAGTGATGGCAGTGGTTGGGTCAAGGGAACCTGGGCACCTTCAGTCATCCATAGCCAGGCCTAGGATATCAGTTGGAGGGAGGTCTGGGAGTGTTGCCCCCGTATAATGGGAGAAATGGTGACAGTGAACACCCCAATGTCTCTCTTGGTGGCATTTTGGACATGGCCCTGGTGGCTTGCTGGGGTTAGGACAAACCCATGCCTAGTGACCATTTTGACTACATTTGAAGCAGGGACCCTGTGGTTCTCATGACTTAGGAGGCAAGGGAGCCTGGATAGAGGCTGAGGCCGGTCAGATGGCTTCTGCCAGCATTTGGTATTTTTGCTTGCAGGCTTTTTCATCTTTCCCATGATACACCTTAAAGGCCAGCACTAAGACTTCTGCCTGTGGAGTCAGAGTTTCCCTCTCCAAGCATTTAAGCTTAGCCCTGATGTCAGGGGGTAACTTTGGGAGAAGAACTAAGTCATCAGAAGTTGTCTACACTCTGTACTTTTGGGGTCTAGATTAGTATGTTGTAAGAGGGCCTTTGTAAGGTGCTCTAGAAATTGAAACAGGTTTTCCTTCCTGTCCTGAATGACATCCTGCAGCTTTTCATAATTAACTGGCTTAAGGGCAGCCTTGTAGAGACCATCCAGGAGGCAGGTCGTGAACTGATCTCTGGCTAAAGTGCCTTTCGGAGTATTATAATCCCATTGCAGATCCTGGTCGGGCACCCCCTCATCCCAAACCAGGTGTGAAGCATTTGTTTGGTGAACCTCATCTGCATGCATTCTAGCTTGTTCCCAAACTCACCTGTGTTACTCAGGTAATGGGTTATTGGTAAGAATCATATATATATCATGGAATGTGAGACTACAAGATTGAGTGAGATATTGAAATTCTTTAATGAAAGTAGAAGGATTAGAGGTATAGGATCCTAATCTCTTTTCTACTTGAGAAAGTTCAGTTAATGAGAAGGGAACATGCACCCTAATTAAACTGTCTACACTGGTACCTCCCTCAGGGGAAGAATTGAGGCTGGCTTGTAGTGGAAGGGGGCTTTGCTATAAAGCAAGAACAGGTAGCAGGGGGACTAATAGTTGTCAGTGGGGTGAAAGTGTGTGCCAGAGTAGGATGACTAGGACAGCCTGTTGTTGGGGAGGGGGCTGAAGATTCTGGAGAAACCGAAGAGGAAGAGGAGGAAGTAGGAGACAAGGGGGAAGATGCCAGTGGTTGGGAAGAAGCCAGGGGTTGAGAACGATGAGGTGGAGGTTCATCTGCAGGGTCAAAGGTACACAACTCTTAAGGTTGAGACTTTTTAGCTGGAAAAGTTGGGTAGGAGGGCAGGAAGAACAGAGAGACAGTTTAGAGCAGAGAAAAGAGAAAGCTTGAACATAAGGTATCTCCTTCCATTTACCAGATCGCTCACAGTAATTAAAAAGATCCCGTAAAATATTGGGATTTAATGTGCCATTAATCTGCCAATTTGAACTGTTATCTAAAGAAAATTTAGGCCAAGTCTTATTACAGAGGTATATGAGCTTAGAGGCCTTTAACTCAGGCTCCATGTGTAATGTTTTAAAATTCTCCAGAAGACATCCCAGTGGGGACACTAGAGGAACAGATGTCTGGGCATTTCCCATTGGAAGGAAAAGAAGTCAGTGATTTTCCAGAGGCATCCCAAAGGCAAGGTATGACCCAGCAGATATGGTCCTACCCTTGGTCTCTAGCCAAAAGCGAAGAGCTTTTGGCTGGTACAGCTGTCTGAGGAGGCAGAGTTCACCTAGTGCTAGGATTTTCTTGAGGGGCAGAGGGAAAGAAGTGTGCACATAAGGGAAAAAAAAAATCTCTCCCAAGGGAAAAGGAAGCCTTAAATGGAAGTCAGCAGAAAGGGTCAACTGTAGCCAGTGAAGACCATGGTTGGGGGTTCCTCCACCTCAAATGGTACTGGGAAGTTGCCAAACTCTCAACAGTCAATCTTCCCTTACCCAGAAAAACATTTATGCCTACCAATGTGGGGACTCACCAATCCAGCAGATGTTGAATGTAGCAGATATTGATCCAGTTGCCAGAAAGTGAGGTGTGGGCAGATTTGGAATAAAATTGTTTTGCAGCAGCTCCAGTGGGTGGCTGGCAACCACCACGTGATGTGGTCACTGGAGGCACCTCTTCCCGGCCCAATGCACCAATTATAGGATTGTACAAAAGAGTTACACCACAGGTTCACAAATCACACCACATGACTGGTTCCACATGGGAGGTTTATTAGGGGAAGGGGTCATAGAGACCGTCTCTGGACAGGGCAGCTGAGAAAGAGAGAAGAGGGGTTCAGATTCTCTTATGAGACGACCTTGAGCATGCACAGGTATTTACAGGTGGTCCTCAGGTGGTCTGTAGGTGGCCTCACAGATGCCAGATAACGAGTTTGTCTGGGCCTTTGGGGCTGACCATTAAGATGCCTGCTTAAGGATCCCAAGAATTAATATGTTAAGAAAAATTTCTTATTATTGTTATTATTAAAGAAAGTTTTAAAGAGTCATATGAAAACCAAAAGAGTATGAGATTAACGGAAATGGAATAGCCATTTATTTTTTTGTTTGTTTGTTTCCTTCTGTCCCATATCAGAAGACTCTGTCAATATGAAAGAGATTTTAGATTTCCCTTTAAAAAGCATGCATCGATTTAGACAAGGAGAGAGAGGGAGCCACACTCTAACCAAAAAGCCAGTTTTTTAATTAAATTTTTATATTTTATATTAATTACAGTTTATTCACTTTGTATCCCAGCTGTAGTCCCCTTTCTCATTCCCTCCCAATCTCACTCTCCCTCCTTCATCTCCTCCCATGCTCCTCTCCAAGTCCACTGATAGGGGAGGTCCTCCTCCCCTTCCATATGACCCTAGTTTACCAGGTCTCATCAGGACTAGCTGCACTATCTTCCTCTGTGGCCTGGCAAGGCTGCCACTGTCTCTCAGGGAGGTGATCAAAGAGCCAGCCACTGAGTTCATGTCAGAGACAGTTCCTGTTTCCCTTACTAGGGTACCCACTTGGATACTGAGCTGCCATGAGTTATGTCCAAGCAGAGGTTCTATGTTATATCCTTGGTTGGAGAATCAGTCTCAGAAAAGACCCATGGGCCCAGATATATTTGGTCCTTGTGGAGTGCCTGTATTCTCCATGTCTTATTAACTCTCCCTTCTTTCATATGATTCCCTGCAATCTTCCCAGGGTTTGGTTATGAGTCTCAGCATCGGCTTTGATACACTGCTAGTTAGAGTCTTTCTGAGGCCCTCTGTGGTAGGCTCCTGTCCTCTTTTTTGTTTTCTCTTACTGCCAATGTTCATCCAGTTTGTCTTTCTAAGTGAGGATTTATCATCTTCCCCAGGTCCTCCTTCTTGTTTAGCTTCTTTAGGTATACAGATTTTGTATGTTTATCCTATCTTATAGGTCTAGTACCCACCTATAAGTGAGTATATAATGTGTGTGTCTTTCTGCTTCTGGAATATTTCACTCAGGATGATCTTTTCTAGATCCCACCATTTGCCTGCAAATTTCATGATTTCCTTGTTTTAAATTGCTGAGTAGTATAAAATTTATGGTTCATCTGCACAATGGAATACTACTCCGTTTTAATCTTTTATTGAATTGGAACCAAAGAAGACGCTTTACCACTTATGTCTATAGAGGGCAGCAAATACCGCTTGGCTTTTTCTTGGGAAATTTTCACTTGATGATCTGTCCTTTTCCTTTACTTGTCCAGTGGCCTCAAAATTCCTTAGCAGGATGCATTTATTCTCTTTGAAAGATACAAGGAAACTCTTTCCCCAACCCTAACTCTGGGGATACATCTTTGATAGATTTTATCTTTCCTAGGGCAAGATGTTCTTTGGCAACAAAAAAGTATTATACTTCAATTGAAATAAAAAAAAATATTGAAATCTTGAAACTAAATATACTTTAGTATGCATAGATTCTCTTCATATAAATACAAGGTGTAAGTGTATTTATTTTTAGATCAGAAAAGATGTTCACTTTGAATTTTCAGGCTGTCTTTTGCAAGCAGGATTTAAATTTAAATAACTGTAATACTCACCTGTCTGCCTCTGATGTCTGAGTATTGCGATTGAAGGTATGTGCTTCCCAAGTGCTGGGATTAAAGGTATGAACTACTTCTTGGCTATCAATTGCTTATAATAGTTATTTTCATAGGGTTTTACTGGTTTAAATTGGTTCTAAATTTCTCCTTATTTTTTAGTGTTAAGGGATAAACTTTTAATTTTTTGACTGTTTAATCTATCATTCTTGCTGATTTATTCTGAATTTATTCCCTGGCAAATTTTAATACTCTAGTCTTTCATTTTCCATTTCAATGATAGTTTTAAAATTTATAATTTGGTTTATTTCTTAAATTTGTTTTTTTAATAAATTCCATTTTATTCACTCTAGCTACCTCCATTATCCTCTCCCAACCCCACCTTCACTCACTCATATCCACCCTCCCATGTTCTTCCCCAAGTCCACTGATAAGGGAGGTCCTCCTCCCTTTCTTTCTGACCCTACCTATCAGGTCTCATCAGAACTGGCTGCTTTGTCTTTATCTGTGGCCACATAAGGCTACTCCCCACTCAAGGAGAGATGATTAAAGAGCTAAGCTGAGTTCATGTCAGAGACAGTCACTGTTCCACTTACTAGGGAACTCACTTGGATACTGAGCTGCCATGGGCTACATCTCAACAGTGGTTCTAGGTTAGCTCCATGCATGGACCTTGGTTGGAATATCAGTCTCAGAAAAGAACCCTGTACCCAGATTTGTTGTTTCTGTTGCTCTCCTTGTGGCGCTCCTGTCCCCTCTAGGTCTTTCTATCTCTGCCTTCATTCTCTACACTCTGCCCAAAGTTTTGCTATGACTCTCTGCAACTGCTTTGATACATTCTTGGGTAAAGTCTTTCAAAGGCCCTCTGTGGTAGGCTCCTGTCCTGTTCCCTGTTTTCTCCCTCTTCCAATGACAAGCCTGTTTGCCTTACTGAGTGAAAATTTATCATTTTATCCCAGGTCTTCCTTCTTGCTTAGCTTCTTTAGGTTTACAGATTTTAGTATGTTTATCCTACATTACCCGTCTAAAATCCAATTATAATTAAGTATATAAAATTTGTGTTTTTCTGCTTCTGGAATACCTACTCAGGATGATCATTTCTAGCTCCCAACATTTGCATACAAATTTCATAAAATCCTTGTTTTTATTTCCTGAGTAGAATTCCATTGTGTAAATGTACCACAATTTCTGTATCCATTCTTCAGTTGAGAAACATCTGGGTTGTTTTCAGATTCTGGCTATTACCAATAAAGCTGTTAATAACATGGCTGAGCAAATGTCCTTGTATAATTGAGCATATTTTTGATATATGCTTAGGAGTGGAATATCTGGAACTTGAGGAAACATTATTACTAATAATGTGAGAACTATTGAAACTATTACAATAGTTTGAGAAACCAGATTGATTTCCAAAGTGGATGTACAATTTTACATTCCCACCAGCAATGGAGGAGTGTTCCTCTTTCTCCACATCCACTTCAGCATGTGTTGTCACTTGAGTTTTTGATCTTAGCTATTCTGATGGGTATAAGGTATCTGGAGGTGTGTGGATTTATTTCTCAATCTTCAACATAATTCCACTGGCCCACCATTCTGTTTCTATGTGGGTACCATGCAGTTTTTATTACTATTTCTCTGTAGTACAGCTTGAGATCAAGAATGGAGATACCTCCAGATGATTTGTAGACATAGTGGATTGTTTTACCAATTGTAGAATTTTTTTTCCTTATGAAAATGAGAATTGGGAGGGCCAAGATGGCGGAGCCGGGAAAACACCATGACTGAGAAGCGGGACAAAACACTCCGTGCAGCAACCAGGAGACTGAAATCTGGGCCCTAAAACAACAGCTATCGTGTTTCCCAGTCCAGAAAACAGAAAGAGAGAATCATAGCCCAAACTACGATCTCGAGGAACAAACACTGAGGATTATAAATAACCAGATGGCTAGAGGCAGACATAAGAACACTCCCAACAAAAATCAGGACATAATGACCTCACCAGCAAACCCACAAAACAATGGACACTACAATTCACTAGATATACAAGAAAACGACCTCAAAACTATGTTTCTCCAGCTATTAGAGGCCCATAAAGATGAAATGAACAAAGCCCTCAGAGAAATAGCCAAAGAAATCAAGACTAACCAAGAGGAAACAAATCGTACTCTCAGAGAAATGACCACAAAAATTGAGGCAAAGACGAAATGCACAAAGCTCTCAAAGAAATGTCCACACAAATGAAGGCAAATAAAGAAGAAATAAGCAAAGCTCTCATAGAAATACAGGGAATTATAGCCAAAGAAGTAGAGGCACAATTAGTGATACATAGAGAGGAAACAGACAAAAAAAATAGAAGCTATCATTGAAAAGCTGGACTCCACATTCAAACAGATGAAAAAAATGGTGCAAGACATGAAAACAGAATTAGAATCAATAAAGAAAACACAAATAGAGAAAAACCAGGAGCTGGAGAACATAGAGAAAAGATCAGGCCATACAAAGGTAAGCATCACCAACAGAATACAAGAGATGGAAGAAAGAATCTCAGGAGCCGAAGATACACTTGCGGAAATTGAAACGTCTCTCAAAGGAAAAATAAAATCAGAAAAGTTCCAAACACAAAACATCCAAGAAATCAAGGACACCATGAAAAGACAAAACCTAAGAATAACAAGAGTAGAAGAAAAAGAAAACATCAGGCTCAAAGGTCCGGAAAATATTTTCAAGAAAATTATGGAAGAAAACTTTTCCAACTTAAAGAAGGAGATGGCCATAAACATACAAGAGGCCTACAGAACACCAAGTAGACTAGACCAGAAAAGAAATTCTTCACGTCACATCACTGAACCTACAAAACAAAGAAAAAAATGTAAAAGCAGCAAGGGAAAAGGGTCAAGTAACATATGAAGGTAGACCTACCAGAATCACACCAGATTTCTCAACAGAAACTATGAAAGCAAGAAGGGCCTGGACAGAAATCATACAGTCCTCAAGGGACCACAGATTTCAACCCACACTACTATACCCAGCAAAACTTTCAATCAACATAGACGGAGAATTCAAAATATTTCAAGACAAAACCAAATTTAAACAATATCTACATAGTAACCCAGCTCTACAGAAGTTACTAGAAGGGAAACTCCAAACCAAAGAAAACAATTACATCTAAGGAAACAGAGGAAATAGATAACTACACAACAAAAAAAAAACAAAAGAATACAAGCAATAAAACTCAGTGACAGCACCAAATCCACATCAAAAGTAAGTAACAATTGTTGGTCACTAGTTTCTATCAACATCAACGGACTCAACTCCCCAATAAAAACACACAGACTAACAGAATGGTTGCAGAAACAGGATCCAAAATTCTGTTGCATCCAAGAAACACACCTATGCAACAAAGATAAACACTACCTCAGAGTAAAGGGCTGGAAAAATGTCTTTCAAGCAAATGGTTCCAGAAAACAAGTGGGAGTAGCCATTCTAATATCTAATAAAATAGATTTTCAACCCAAGTTAATCAAAAAAGATAAGGAGGGCCACTATATTCTCATCAAAGGAAAAATTCACCAAGAGGACATCACAATTTTGAATATCTATGCCCCAAATACAAGAGCACCTACATTCGTAAATGAAACAATATTAAAGCTTAAATCACACATTGATCCTAAAACCCTAATAGTGGGAGAATTCAACACTCCACGCTCACCAAGGGACAGATCAACTAGACAGAAAACAAATAGGGAAATAAAAACACTTACAGAGACCCTAAATCAAATGGACCTAATAGACGTCTACAGATCTTTTCTTCCAAACTCAAAAGAGTAAACCTTCTTTTCAACACCGCATGGAACCTTCTCCAAAATAGACCATATAATTGGTCATAAGGAAAGCCTACATGTACATGGAAACTGAACATGTTACTCAATGACAGCTGGGTTAAGGAAGAAATAAAGAAAGAAATTAAAGACTTCCTAGAATTCAATGAAAATGAAGGCACAACATACCCAAATTTATGGGACACATTGAAAGCATTGCTCAGGGGAAAATATATAGCACTAAGTGCCTGCAAGAAGAAATTCATAACATCACATACAAACAACTTAATGGCCCAAATGAAAACCCTAGAAAAAAAAGAAGCAGATACACCCAAGAGGAGCAGACAGCTGGAAATAATCAAACTCAGGGCTGAAATCAACCAATTAGAAACAAATAAAACTATTCAAAGAATCAATGAAACAAAAAGCTGGTTCTTTGAGAAAATCAACAAGATACACAAACCCTTAGCCAAACTATCTAAAAAGCAGAGAGAATCTATCTAAATCAACAAAATCAGAGATGAAAAGGGTGACATAACTACAGACACTGAGGAAATTCAAACAATCATTAGGTCATATTACAAAAGCCTATATGCCACAAAATTTGAAAACCTAAATGAAATGGACAATTTTCTTGATAGATTCCATCTTCCAACATTAAGTCAAGATCAGGTAGAAAGACTGAACAGCCCTATATCCCCCAAAGAAATTGAAGCAGTCATTCACAGTCTCCCCTCCAAAAAAAGCCCTGGGCCAGATGGTTTCAGCGCAGAATTCTACCAGACCTTCAAAGAATTGCTCACACCAATTCTCCTCAAACTATTCCACAAAATAGAAACAGAAGGAACACTACCAAACACATTCTATGAAGCAACAGTTACCCTGATACCTAAACCACACAAAGACCCAATAAAATAAAAGAGAACTTCAGACCTATCTCTCTTATGAACATTGACGCAAAAATACTCAATAAAATACTTGCAAACCGAATCCAAGAACACATCAAAGCTATCATCCACCACGACCATGTAGGCTTCATCCCAGGCATGCAAGGGTGGTTCAACATAAGGAAATCCATCAATGTAATCCAGAACATAAACAAACTGAAGGAGAAAAACCACATGATCATCTCCTTAGATGCTGAAAAAGCATTTGACAAAGTCCAACACCCATTCATGTTTAAAGTCTTGGAGAGATCAGGAATACAAGGCACATATCTAAACATAGTAAAGGCAATATACAGCAAGCCTATAGCCAACATCAAACTCAATGGAGAGAAACTTAAATCAATCCCACTGAAATCAGGGACAAGACAAGGCTGCCCACTCTCTCCATACCTCTTTAACATAGTACTTGAAGTCCTAGCCAGAGCAATAAGACAACTAAAGGAGATCAAGGGGATACAAATCGGAAAGGAAGAGGTCAAAGTGTCACTATTCGCAGATGATATGATAGTATGTATGAGCGACCCCAAAAATTCAACCAGAGAGCTCCTGCAGCTGATAAACACCTTCAGCAAAGTGGCAGGATACAACATAAACTCAAAAAAATCAGAAGCCCTCCTGTATACCAAAGATAAAAGGGCCAAGAAAGAAATTAGGGAAACAACACCCTTCACAAGAGCCACAATTAACATAAAGTACCTTGGGGTGACACTAACAAAGCAAATGAAAGACCTGTTTGACAAAAACTTCAAGTCTCTGAAGAAAGAAATTGAAGAAGATCTCAGAAGATGGAAAGATCTCATGTGCACAAGGATTGGTAGGATTAACATTGTGAAAATGGCCATCCTGCCAAAAGCAATCTACAGATTCAATGCAATTCCCATCAAAATACCAACTCAGTTCTTTACATACCTTGAAAAAAAGATTCTCAGCTTCATATGGAGAAAGAAAAAAACCCAGAATCTCCAAAACAATCCTGTGCAACAACAGATCATCTGGAGGTATCTCCATCCCCAATCAAGTTGTACTACAGAGCAATAGTAATAAAAACTGCATTGTATTTGCATAAAAACAGAATGGAGGATCAATGGAACCACTTAGAAGACCCAGAAATAAACCCACACACCTATGAATACTCGATTTTTGACAAAGAAGCCAAAACCATTCAATGGAAAAAAAGACAGCATCTTCAACAAATGGTGCTGATCCAACCAGATGTCCATATGCAGAAAAATGAAAATAGATCTATATTTACCACCCTGCACAAAACTAAAGTCCAAGTGGATCAAAGACCTCAACATTAAACCAGATATTCTAAATCTTTTAGAAAAAAAAAGTGAGGAACAGCCTAGAAGTCATTGGCACAGGAGACAACTTCCTGAACAGAACACCAACACACAGGCTCTAAGAGCAACGATTAATAAATGGGACCTCATGAAACTGAAAAGCTTCTGTAAAGCAAAGAATACTGTCATCAAAACAGAACGACTGCCTACAGATTGGGAAAGAATCTTCACTGACCCTTTATCTGACAGAGGAATAATATCGAGTATATACAAAGAACTAAAGAAGCTGAAAAGCAGCAAACCAAATAATCCAATTAAAAAATGGGGAACAGTGAATTCTCAGCAGAGGAATATCGAATGGCAGAGAAACACTTAAAGAAATGCTTATCCTCATTAGCCATAATGGAAATGCAAATCAAAACGACCCTGAGATATCACCTTACACCCATGAGAATGGCCAAAATGAAAAACTCAAGGGACAACACATGCTGGAAAGGTTGTAGAGAAAGGGGAACCCTCCTCCACTGCTGGTGGGAATGTAAACTGATACAACCACTCTGGAAATCTATCTGGCGCTTTCTAAGACAATTAGGAATAGTGCTTCCTCAAGACCCAGCTATACCACTGCTAGGTATATACCCAAAGTTTGCTCAAGTACACAAAAGGGATATTTGCTCAACCATGTTTGTAGCAGCTTTATTTGTAATAGCCAGAACCTGGAAACAACCCAGATGTCCATCAACGGAGGAATGGGTACAGAAATTGTGGTATTTTTACATAATGGAATACTACTCAGCAATCAAAAAGGAGGAAATCATGAAATTTGCAGGCAAATGGTGGAATCTAGAAAAGATCATCCTGAGTGAAATATCCCAGAAGGAGAAAGACAAATACTCACTTATATAGACCTATAAGATATGATAAACATAATGAAATCTATACACCTAAAAAGATAATCAAGAGAGCGGACATGGGGTAAGATTATCAATCCTCATTTTGAAAGACAGATGGGATGCACATTGAACATTGACAGGAGTCTACTGAGCGCATTTGAAAGACTCTAACTAGCAGTGTTTTCAAAGCAAAGACTCATGACCAAACCTTTGGCAGAGTACAGGGAATCATAAGAAAGAAGGGGAGTTAGTCTGATGAGGAAAGGATAGGAGCTCCACAAGGACCAAAGTTATCTGGGCACAGGGTCTTTTCTGAGACTGACATGCAACCAAGGACCATGTATGAATGTAACCTAGAACCTCAGCTCAGATGTAGCCTGTGGTAGCTCAGTAACCAATTGGTTTCCCATAGTGAGGGGAACAAGGACTATTTCTAACAGGAACTCAATGACTGGCTCTTTGGCCTCCCCACCCCCCAAGGGAGGAGAAGTCCTGTTAGGCCACAGAGGAGAGCTTTGCAGCCAGTCCTGAAGATACCTGATAAAACAGGATCAGATGAATGGGGAGGAGGTGCCCCCTATCAGGGGACTTGGAAAGGGGCACGGTGGAGAGGAGGGATGGATGGAGGGACTGGGAGGGAATGAGGGAGCAGGACATGGCTGGGATACAGAGTTAATAAAATGTAAGTGATAAGAAAAAAAAAAGAAAATGAGAATTGTTCTTTCAAGGTCTGTAAAGAATTATGTTGGTATTTTGATGGGAATTGCATCGAATATGTACATTGCTTTGGGCAAGATTTTCGTTTTAACTATGTTAATAGTACTGATCAAAGAACATGGGAGTTCTTTACATCTTCTGATATCTTCTTCAATTTCTCTTCAGAGACTTGAAGGTTTTTTGTTTGTTTGTTTTATTCCAAACAGGTCTTTCACTTGCTTGGTTAGAGTCACACCAAGGTTCTTTCATTATTCCTGGCTATTGTGAATGTGTTGTTTCCCTAATTTCTTTCTCAGCCTTTTTGTTTTTCATATACAGGAAGGCTATTGATATTATTGAGTTATTGTTGTTTCCATCCAATTTAGTGAAGGTGTTTATCTGGTGAAATGGTTCTCTGGTTAAAATTTTGGGATCACTTATGTATACTATCATATCTTATGCAAATAGTGGTAGTTTGACTTCTTCCTTTCTCATCTGTTTCCTCTTGATCTCCTTTAGTTGTCTCATTGTGTTCGCTAGGATTTCAAGTACTATGTTGAAGAGATAAGGAGAGACTGGGCACTCTTGCTTTGTCATTTATTTCAGTGGTATTGATTTAAGTTTCTCTACATTTAGTTTTATGTTGGCTAATAGTTTCCTGTATATTGTCTTTACTATGTTTAGGTATGTGCCTTGTATCCCTGATGTCCCCAAGACTTTAATCATGAATGGGTGTTGGAATTTTTTAAATGCTTTTTAGGCATCTAAGGAGATGATCATGTGGCATTTCTCTTTCATTTTGTTTATAGGATGGATTACATTGATGGATTTCTGTATAATGTATCTACCCTGCAGGCCTGGGATGTAAGCCTCCTTAGTCATGATGGATGATATCTTTTATGCGTTCTTGGAGTCTGTTTGCAAGCATTTTATTGAGTATTTTTGCATCAAAGTTCATAAGAGAGATGTGTCTGAAGTTCCCTTTTTTGATTGTGTCTTTGTGTGGATTAGGTATCAAGGTGACCGTGGCTTCATAGAATGAGTTTGGTAATGTTCTTTCTGTTTCTATTTTGTGGAACAAGTGAAGAGAACTGGAGTTAGTTCTTTTTTGAAGGTCTGGTAGAATTCTGCACTGAAACCATTTGGAACTGTGTTTTTTTGTAAGAGAGACTTTTGATGACTGCTTCTCTTTCCTTGGGGAAAATAGGTCTATTTAATCAATCTATTTACCTAATATTGATTCAATTTTGGTAAATAGAATCTATCAAGAAAATTTTTCATTTCATTTAGATTTTGAAACTTTGTGACAAATGGCTTTTGTAGTAAGACCTAATGATTGTTTGGATTTCCTCTGTGTCTGTCATTATGTCCCCCCCTTTTTATTTCTGATTTTGCTAATTTAGATAGTTTCTCTTCACCTTTTAGTTAGATTGGCTAAGGGTTTGTCTCTCTTGGCGATTATCTCAAAGGACCAACTCTTGGTCTCATTGATTCTTTGAATTGTTTTTTTTTTTTTTGTTTGTTTGTTTCTAATTAACTGATTTCAACTGTGGGTTTGATTATATCCAATGGTCTACTCCTCTTGGATGTGTGTGCTTCTTTTTGTTCCTCCTCCCTAGGGCTTTCAGTTGTGCCAAGAAGTTGCTTGAATGAGATGTCTCTAACTCCGTTCTGGAGACACTTGGTGCTATGAAATTTCCTCTTAGTACTACTTTAAGTGTGTCTCATATGTTTGAGTAAGTTGTGCTTTCATTTTCATTGAATTTTAGAAAGTCTCTAATTTCTCTTTTCATTTCTTCCAAGTCCAAGCTATTATTGAGTAGAGAGTTGCTTAGTTTCCACGTATATGTTGCTTTTTTATTTCTGTTGTTGCTGAGGTCTAGTTTTAGGCCATGATGGTCTGATAGGATACAAGGGATTACTTAGATCTTCTTGTATCTGTTAGTTCCTTTTATTGTGGAATTGGATGTGTTACTGTGTTTCAATGCTTGTTTTCTTTTAATTTTTTGTTGTGACATTTTCTATATTCTGTGTTTTCTTGGGTGTAGTTGTTTTTGTTGGATTGGAGTTTTCTTCTGTAGTGCTGGGCTTCTGTGTAGATATTCCATATATGTTTTTTCTTATATATTTTTCCATATATATTGATTGAAAACTTTGCTTGTTATAGTAGTCTACTTTGGCATCTATTTGTTCCTTTTGAGCCTTCTTGACATTTGCCCAGGTCCTTCTGCCTTTCATAGTTTCTGTTGAGAATCTGCAGTGACTCTAATAGGTTACCTTCATATTTTACTTGTCCCTTTTACCTTGTTGCTTTTAATATTTTTTTCCTTTGTTCTGTAGATTCAGTGTTTTGACTATTATGTGACATGAGGAGTTTATTTTCTTGTCTAGTCTATTTGGTGTTCTGTATGCCTCTTCTATGTTTATTGACATCTCTTTTTATTTTTTTTTATTAATTACACTTTATTAATTTTGTTTCTCCCTGTAGTTCCCTCCCTTCTCCTGTCCCAATCCCTCCCTTCCTCCCCCTTCTCCACACATGCCCCTCCTCAAGTCTACTGGTAGTAGAGGGCTTCTTTTCCTTCCTTCTGATCCTAGTCTGTTAGGTCTCATCAGGAGTGGCTGCATTGTCTTCCTCTGTGGCCTGGTAAGGCTGCTACCGCCTCCTGGTGAGGTGATCAAAGATCAGGCCAATCTATTCATGTCAGAAACAGTCCCTGTTCCCATTAGTATGGAACCCACTTGGAGACTGAACTTCTCTTTTTTTCAGTTGGGAGATTTTTCTTCTATGATTTTCTTGAAAATATTTTCTGGACCTTGGAGCCTGGAATCTTCTTTTTCGTCTATTCCTATTACTTTTAGACTTTGTCTTTTCATGGGATCCTTGATTTCTTGGACGTTTTGTGTTTAGAACTTTTCTAATTGTACTTTTTCTTTGAGATATTTATCAATTTCAGCAAGTGTATCTTTAGTGCCTGAGATTCTCTCTTTCATCTCTTCTTTTCTATTGGTGATGCTTACCTTTTGGTTCTTGATCTTTTCTTTAAGTTCTCTAGCTCCAGGGTTTTTCTCTGTGTTTTCTTTATTGATTCTAATTTTATTTTCATTTCTTTCACCATTTCTTTCATTTGTGGATTCTTATCTTTCCATGCTGGCCTCTACTTCTTTGTTTGTTTCCTCTCTATATGCTACTAATTGTGCCTCTACCCATGCCTCTATTTTCATTTCGCTCTATTTCTTTGAGAGCTTTGTACCTTTCTTTTTCATGGGCCTTTACTATCTGGATAATCCTTAAGTTGAGATCATTTTCCTGTGTTTCTAATGAATTAGCAGGTCCATTGATCTTTGGTGTTTATGGTTATCCCATGATGTCCTGATTTTTGTTGGATGTGTTCTTATGCTGTACTCTAGTTATTGATTATGTGTAACCTTTGCAGTTTGTTCCTGGATTCAGACTGGGTCCATCCTCCTCTGGGGTCTGTGGTATTCCTCAGGAAGATGAGAGAGGTCCACCAGTTTGTGAGTGAATACTGGTGTTTCAGAAAGGTTGCAGGCTCAGGTGTACAAGTGTTGACGAGCAAGCACAGACATCTGCATGAAAGTGTGCTTTGAAGGACAGGGTTTGAAAGCATGTAGACACCTGAAATATAGAGCTTAAGTAAAGAAGGAGATGCTGGTGCTGTTTGAGGGTGTAATGCACATGCATAGGTGCCCTGAAGACCTCAGTGCCCTACAGGCCTGTTGTACTGTCTTTCTGGTATTTAGATATGTCTGGGCTCCAAGAATTGTTTGCCTGGATTCTACTGCTAGACCCACAGAACAGGTACTTCAATGTTAAGAATGCTTTCTCAAGGATCCCTATGTTGCCCACAGTGTGTGTTGGGGGGAGGGAGGGATCCAATGTCTGGCTGCTACTTCAGAGGAACCTTGTATCTGAGGTTCTGCATGCACTCACTTGAAGGTGTACTCACTAGCTAGCAGGTCTAAACTGAAAGCTTAATCTGTTCTTTACTCTCAGATTTGGGCCTGAAATGTCAAATGAGTGTGCAGGAGATCTGTCAGCTCAGTGGTGTCCACTGTTTGTCCTCTGGGCATGGAGACCCTAACTTGGTGTAGCCAGTTCTGTTGTCTCAGTCAGGGGGCATGGAGGCTCTTGTTAAGGCTAGTTGTTACCCTCCCCACCACCACCTCTGCAGACTTGGAACACTGGTACAGCTACCTGCTGGGAAGCTCTGGGAGGCCTGTATAGCAGCCAGATGGTAGTCCTGTATAGTAGCCCACTACCACTGCTGCAGCAGAACTGGGAAGCCCGCCTCTGGTATCTCATTTACTGATCTGAGAGGTCTGTGCTTAGAGCAGTGGGTATTGTAGGTCACGTGCACCAAAGAGGGAGGCCAGTGCTTGGGTCAAGGCGAAGTGCAGGTGGATTGAATATTCACCATTTTCATTCCTCAAAGACAATCAAAGAGTGACATGGATCCAAATGGTCTCAGCTCATGGGTTGTCTCTTCTTACCAGGAAGCCTCAGTGTCAATGTTCTGGCTTCACCTGTCCCTCCAATTACCAACTTCAGAGTTCCGGTTCCTGTGTTCCTCAGATAAGGTGCTTGATGGTCGCTGCCATCTTGGATCTCTGTTGTAGCTTCTAAGCTTCTACTTTGATAGCTTGATCAGTAGAGCCTTTCAGAAGCCATCTGTGGTAGGCTCCTGTCCTGTTACCTATCTTCTACTGCTCCAATGTCTATCGGGTTCGTCCTTCTGACTGAGGATTGAACATCTTTCCTAGGGTATTTCTTGTTTAGTGTTTTAAGAGTATAGATTTTATTATATTTAGCCTATATTTTATGGCTCATATACACTTGTGAGTGAGTATCTACCATATGTGTCTTTCTGTTTCTGGGTTACCTCACTCAAGATGAGTTTCCACCATTTGCCTTCAAATTTCATGATTTTGTTGTTTTTAATAGCTGATTAGTATTCAGTTGTGTAAATGTACCACAATATTGCATCCATTCCACTATTGAGAGACATGTACATTAATTCAAACTTCTATTTGTTATGAATAGTGCTGTTGCAGACATGGTTGTGCAAATGTCCTTGTTGTGTAGATGAGCATATTTTGGGTATATGCTTAGGAGTGGTACAGATGGATCGTGAGGTACATTATTCCTAATTTTGAGAAAGTGCCAAGAAGCCAAAACAATACAATGAAAAAAAGATAACATATCCAACAATTGGGGATGATCTAATTGGATGTTTCATGTGGAAAAATGCAAATAGATCCATATATGTCACCCTGCAAAAAAAAACTAAAGTCTCAGTGAGTCAAAGACCTCAACATAAAACCAGATTTAAAAAGTGGGGAAGAGACTTGACCTCATTGGCACAGTATACAACTTCCTGAACAGTACAACAATAGTACAGGCTATAAGATCAACAATCAATAAATGGGACCTCTTGAAACTGAAAAAAATTCTGTAAAGCAAAGGACACTGTCTTCAGAACAAAATGACAGTCTACAGACTGGGAAAGGATCTTTACTAACCCTATATCTGACAGAGGGCTAATATCCAGAATATATAAAGAATTCAAGAAGATAAACAGCAAAAATTCAAGTAATCCAATTAAAAATTGAGGTATAGAGCTAAACAGAGAGTTCTCCATAGAGGAATATCAAATGGCAGAGAAACACTTAAAGAGATTTTCAATGACCTTGCTCATCAGGGAGATGCAAATGAAAAATGACACTGAGACTTCACCTTACAACCATCAAAAATGCTAAGATCAAAACTCAGTTGACAATACATGCTGCAGAGGATGTGGAGAAAAGGGAGCCCTCCTCCAAGCCTTGTGGGAATATGAACTTGTGCAACCACTTTGGAAATTAATCTAGCAATTTCTCAGATATTTAATAATAGTGTTACCTCAAGATCCAGCTATACCACTCCTAGGCATATATCCCAAATATGCTCAAGTATGCAACAAGGACATTTGCTCAACCATGTTCATAACAGCTTTATTCATAATAGCCAGAATCTGAGAATAACCCAGATATCCCTCAATGGAGGAATGGATAGATAAATTGTGGTACATTTACATAATGGAATACTACATAGCAATTGAAAACAAGGAAATCATGAAATTTGCAGGCAAATGGTGGGAAATAGAAAATATCATCCTGAGTGATGTGTCCCAGAAGCAGAAATGCGCACATGGTATATACTCACTTATAAGTGGATATTAGACATATAATATAGGATAAACATACTAAACTCTGTACACCTAAAGAAGCTAAGCAAGAAGGTGGATCCTGGGTAAGATTCTCAGTCTTCATTCAGAAAGGCTAACAGGATGAACATCAGAAGAGGGAGAAAACAGGGAATAGGAAAGGAGCCTACCACAGAGGGTCTCTGAAAGACTCTACCCAGAAATGTATCAAAGCAGATGCTGAGACTCATAGCCAACTTTTGGACAGAGTGCAGGGAACCTTATGAAAGAAAGGGAAATAGAAAGACCTGGAGTAGACAAGAGTTCCACAATGAGAGCAACAGAAACAAATCTGGGCACAGGGTTCTTTTCTGAGGCTGATAACTCCATTAAAATGACCATTCATGGAGATAATCTAGACCTCCTGAACAGATTTAGCCCATGGCAGCTCAGCCTCTACATGGATTCCATAGTAATAGGATCAGTGACTGTCTCTGACATGAACTTAGTGGCTGTCTCTTTGATCACTTCTCCCTGATGAGCATGCATCCTTTCCAGGCCACCAAGGAAGACAATGCAGCCAGTCTTGGTGGGAACTGATAGGCTAGGATCACAAAAAAAAGGGTGGATGACATCCCCTATTTGTAGACCAGGAGAGGGGCATGGGAGGAAATGAAGAAGGGATGGCGGGGTTGGGAGGGTATGAGGGAGGTAGCTACAGCTGGGACACAAATTGAATAAACTGTAATTAATAATAGACTAAGATCAGAAGGAAGGAGAGGGGGAAATCCCCTATCAGTGGACTTGAGGAGGGGCAAGCGTGAACAAGGAGGAGTGAAAGTGGGATTAGGAGGGGAAATTGGTGGGGTTTACGAGGGGACACAAAGTGAATAAAAAGTAATTAATAAAAGTTAAAAAATAAAATAATTTTATGGTTGGGGGGTAAAAAAAGTAAATAAAATTTAAAAAACTCAAGTGCCAACACATCCTGGAGAGGATGTAGAGAAAGGGGACCCTTCCTCCTTTGCTGATGGGAATGCAAACTTGTACAAGAGCTTCTGTAATTTGAAACTGTCTGTTATACTCAGCAATTTACCACATTACTCATTAAATTACTCAAGACCTTTTAAACATTTGTATGATTATAAATTTCGTAATTATGCCATACTTTATCTAATTGTGATAAATTTGTAGGTACTTAGTTTTCTCCATTAATATCCACATATTTTAATGTCTGTGATAGTTTTCAGAGGAGATACTGATGTCTCAAAGGCAGCAAACATTTTTCAGTCTTCTCATTTTTATCTTGTTACCAAGTTGAGCTTCCTGGTAAGAATGAATTTACAAACCTAACCATAAGTCTGAAAATTACTGTGTGTTCTATATATATATATGTCCATATTAAAAAAAGTCTATAACTTGTGATACTTTTTAAAATCAAACATCCTTTACTATTTTATTCTACAAGTTAATATATATTTTTTTCAATCTGAACAAAATTCATTTCATAATAATCTATGAGCTAACTCTTCAAAATGGCAAAATCTGTCAGCTGAATTCAGACTTTGATGATAGACTAGATTATCCAGCTCACCTGCTTTGGATATCCTGTGTGTCCTTATTTTGCCCTGCCAACACTAGAATTATAAGCAAACTGTCATGCCCACTCAGTATTTATATGAGGAACTCTGGTCCTTATGGATCCCAGAGAAACACTTTACCCATTGAGCTATCTAGTCAACCTTTCACACTATATATTGAATAAGCATATCGGTCTTATCCTGTTTATCTAAAATCTCTTTTATAATTTCAAACTATTATTTTACAGTAAACTCATACTTTACATTTTCAAGTTAAATGATTGGACATTATCTTAACATATGGAAGAAACTATATACCCAGTGACATGTTGGCTGATCCTTATTGATTTCTAATTTCTATAGCCTTTCTGAAAAAACAAACATACTTCATGTATATAGGAGTTTTAAACCAGCAACATGGCTGCTTTGGGAAGGGATGGCATCTTAAGACCTTCCTTCTATGTCTTGGATTATAGTATGATCTGTCTGGAATACACACACACCCTTAGTACACACCTTTAATTCCCCAAATGAAAATAAGATTAGTTTATAGAAAGAAGCAGGCATGTCTGTAAGTGACATGTAATTGAGGTATAAAGTGATGAATCAGGGAAAAATTGACAAAATGGGTGAAATAGGGTATGCCAAACTGTCAAGAGTAGAGGACTTGGAAGAGCCTATCATAGAGGGCCTCAGAAAGACTCTACCTAGCAGTGTATAAAGTAGATGCTGAGACTCATAACCAAACCTTTGGAAGCATGCAGGAAATCATATGAAAGAAGGGGGAGTTAGTAAGACCTGGAGAGGACATGAGCGCCACAAGGACAAAATATATCTGGCAACAGGGATCTTTTCTCAGATTGATTCTCCAACCAAGGACCATGAATGTATATAACCTAAAACCCCTCCTCAGACATAGCCCATGGCAGCTCAGCATCCAAGTGGTTATTCCCTAGTAAGGGGAACAGGAACTGTTTCTGACATGAACTCAGTGGCTGGTTCTTTGACCCCACCCCCACCCTGGAGGGAGGAGCAGCCTTGCTAGGCCACAGAGGAAGACACTGCAGCCAGTCCTGATGAGACCTGATAAACTAGGGTTAGATGGAAGAAGAGGAAGACCTCCCCTATCAGTGGACTTAGGGAGGGGCAGGGAGGAGAAGAAGGAGGGAGGAGGGACTGGAAAGGAATGATGGAGGGGGCTGCAGCTGGGATACAAAGTAAATAACTTGTAATTAATATAAAAACAAAAATTATTTAAAAAAGTATATAAGACTGAAAAAAGAGTTGAGTTTGTTCAGCTGAATGCCACTGAGTTCAGAGGCAATTTTTCTAAGTCAGTGAGAAGCCAAGAGAAGCTGTTTTGAATCACTTAGCTTGGAGGGGTTATTTGAGCCACAACAGCTGAGTTGAGCCAGCCAGCCAGAGTTCAGAAAGAGCTAGAAACCATGAGCTTATTCAGTAGTAAGTTTCAGAGGCTGAAAATATTCTCGGCCTAGGTTAAGAGATGGAGGCTGGAACCTGAAGCCTTCAAAGACTGGGATTGTAGAAGATTAGATTATAAGGAGAATAGAACCTTCAAGGCCTTGGCCTAAGGATAGTGATGGAAATGCTCTGGCCTCAACCTAAGCCATGCAGTAGTAGAGCTTGCCATGCCTCTCATCTCCTAATCTGAGGAAATGAAAACAACATTTATATTCATGTATTTATAGAGTTGCATATTTTGGAGCTCTCCTATATAAAAAATATATCATGCCTCTTGAAACTGACATCATATTTTCAAGACTTATTCATTTTTAGCATATATGATTACTTAATACCATAATTATGAGTAAAGAGTATTTCACTGCATACATACACAATAGTTGCTTAAAGCATGCATAAATTGGAGGACCTTTGGTTATTTTTAATTTATATTCATTGTGTTTAATTGTTCCAAACATTCATGAAAATGTTTTCTCTTTATGAATAGATATGTATATGTGTATGCATATTTAGAGTTCTTTTGATTATATACATTGGATTTTAAAGTGTAGGTCATGAGATAATTACATGTAAATGTTTTTAAGGAACTGCTAGATAATTTGTAAAGTGCCTGCCACATTTTCTTTTTTCTGAATGTAAATGCTCTGATTTTTCAGGATTATTGCCATAATTTGTTTGTCTTTTCAAAATTTTAGTCATTATTATAAATGTCAAATTGCATCTCATTATGGCATATCATCTTGATTTTATATAATAACCATAAATTTCTACTAAATCGCAAAATTCTCTACCTTCATAAAAGCAAAACAATATGATGAAAGTAACCTATAAATTGTAAATAAATGTTGACTATTTTTTACCTTGTCTTAAATCACACATAGATAAGCAGACTAAGAACAATCTTAAAATTCACATTTACTAATCTGAATACCAGCTCAGCAGTGAGATCAGGATGATTGGCAGGCTATGGAGCCCAAAACACCTGCATCTGTTTTTCTCATGTGAGAGGAGAATCCACTCGGATACCTGAAGATCCATCATCAGGTACTGCCGCAGTCCTAAGCTATCCACCCAATCCCACCATCTGCACATACTTTCCTGGAAATGCTGCAGCTCTCTGGATGATGACCCTGCAGCTCTAGGCCACTCACTAGGACACAGCATTTATTCCTGAGACCTGAAGCACATGCAAGGATGAGGAGGGACTCCTACCCTGTAGACTTAGACCACCTGCCCGAACCCACCAGAACTAGCAGAACTAGCATCATGCTCAGCTCTGACCCCTCAGCCCTAGGCTAACTGCCTGAACCCACCATCTGTGGAAACCTTCCTGGGAACAGATGCAGCATTTCCCTCAGTACTGACCCTGCAGTCCTAGGCCACCCATAGGAGCTCGCCGTCAGTCAATACTTCCCTGAGACCTGCAGCATGAATGCTAGGTTCCTACCCTACGGTATTATGCTACGTACCTGCCCAAACACACCATCTTTGGATATGTTTCAGAAAAGGCAGCTGCAGGGCACACAAGGTTCCGACCCCTCAGCCTTAGGCCACCCACTATCCAAGCACAATTTCTGTTGATATTTTCCTTGAAAGAGAGCATGGAAGCTTTGACCTTTGGTGCTTACTCTCAACGCCTGTGGAGTGAATACCTTTCTGTACTGTGGGTGAAACTCCAAACTTGGGTGCCCACTATCCAGTCCTGTGGACACCTTCTAGGTACTAAAGGCTCTGGTTTCCAAACCTGAGAGATCACACTCAACAACCTGTGGACTGTGGACACCTTCTTGGTCACAGAGTCTAGTGGCATATACTCTCACCACCCACTGGAGAGGATACATTATAGGACTGTGGGAGAGATGCAGCTTCATTCTACCTGGTTCACCAAATTCAAAATCAGCCAGCACAACACAGACAGTGAACACAGCAGAGCTGAGCTTGGCTTGAGACACAGGTTCCATTCCTTGCTATCTAAGGGATGCCTGTGGGTCACTGGAGCAGCAATAGGCAAGGAGATCTATCTGTCAGTGCCCTAGCAGCCTGGCTCATATAGGACAGAATCAGTAAGCTCAGCAGAAACAGAGAGCCCAGATGAGCTGAGGCAGGTCTAGGAACCAAATCCCATCCTCCACCTTCTGAAGGAAGCCTGTGGGACAAATGATCAGCTCTAGACCCAAAGACATTTCCACCTGTGCCTCAGCTACCTGGATGACAAATAGAGATCCAGTAGAGACAGCGAATCCAGGGGAGACTTCTCAAAATTCAAGAGACAGGTGTCTACAGTATGTAGTACAGGATACAAGAATAATAGGTCAAGGCAACACAAAACTAGATGGCTAGAGTATTCTTCATAAGAATACAAGCAGCAAAAACCAGGATATCATTGCTTAACCAGAATCTCCAAAAATCAACTGATATTCTGTTGGAGCTGAAACACAGGAAAATTATCTTGAATCTATAATTATGCAGTTATTTGAGGAATATAAAGAGGAAATGAACAAAAAATGAAGGCACATATAGAGGTACATACAGTGAAAAGAACAACAAAAACAAAACAACAACAGGGATCATCATGGACAGAAAGGAATCCACATTCAAACAGATGAAGGACATGGTAAAAGACATAAAACATGATCAGAAACAATAAAGAAAACACACAGAAAACCCTGGAGTTGGTGAACTTAGAGAAGAGATCAGGAACCACTAAGGAAAGCATCACCAACAGATAAAAAGAGATGGAAGAGGGAATCTCAGGTGCTGAAGATGCAATTGCAGAAATTGATACACATATCAAAGAAAAAGTAATATTGGAAAAGTTCCAAGCACAAAACATCCAAGAAATCAAGTACACCATGAAAAGACAAAATCTACAAATAATAGGAATAGACAAAAAAGATTACAGGCTCTAATGCCCAGAAAATATTTTAGAGAAAAATCATAAAAGAAAATTTCTCCAACCTTAAGAAAGAGATGCCCTTAAACATAAAACAGGCCTACAAATCACCAAACACACTAGATCAGAAAAGAAACTCATCCCATCACAGAATAATCAAAACATTGAATCTACAGAACAAAGAAAAATATTAAAAATTGCAAGGGAAAAAGGCCAAGTAACATAAAGGCAAACAAATCAGAATCATACCAGACATCTCAACAGAAAATATGAAAGATAGAAGGGACTGGATGGGTATCATGCAGAAACTTAGAGACCACTAATGCAAACACAGACTACTACATCCAGCAAAACTTTCAATCAACATAGATGGAGAAAACAAGATATTCCATGACATAACTAAATTTAAACAATATACTTGCTGTGTTCCAACAAAATAGAAGATACTACATGGAAAATTTCAACCAAATGAGATCAACTGCACCGAAGAAAGTACAGGATAAAGATTTCATCACATCAAAAAAGAAAAAGAAAACAAAAACACAGATACACACAACCAACTTCACAATAAGAACTAACAATGATTGGTCATTTATATCTATTAAGTTCAATGGTCTCAACTCTTCAATAAAAAAAAAAACACAGACTAACAGTCTGGTTGCAGAAACAGGAACCGACATTCTGCTGCATTCAAGAAACTCACCTCTGCAACAAAGATATATACTACCTCGGAGGAATGGCCTGGGAAAAGCTTTTCCAAGCAAAAGGACATAAGAAGCAAGCTGGAGTGGGCATCCTAATATCTAATAAAATAGATTTTCAAATAAAATTAATCAGAAGATATGGAGAAGGAAACTTCATTCTCATCAAAGGAAAAATCCACCAGGAGGACATCAGAATCCTGAACTTCTAGGCTCCAAACAGAAGAGCTCCTGCACTTGTCAAAGAAACATTATTAAAGCTTAAATCACACATTGATCCCAACACCATAATAGTAGAAGACTTCAAGACTTGACTCTTCTAAGGGATAGATCATTGAGGCAGAAGCTAAATAGAAAGAGTATGACACTTCCAGAGGTATTAAATCAAATAGACCTACTAGATGTCTATAGAACATTTCACCCAAACACAGAAGAGTATAAATTCTTTTTTTTAATTTTATTTTTTTCTTATCAGTTACATTTTATTAACTCTGTATCCCAGCTCTGTATCCCACTCCCTAATTCCCTCCCAATCCCACTCTCCCTCTTTCATCTCCACCCTGCCCCATTCCAAGTCCACTGATTGGGGAGGGGGGGCTCCTACCCATTCACCTGATCCTGTTTTATCAGGTATCTTCAGGACTGGCTGCACATTCTTTTCAGCATATCATGGAAAATTCTCCAAAACTGACCATATAGTCGGGCACAAAGCAAGCCTCAACATATACAAGAAGACTGAAATAATCTCTTATATCATATGAGACTACTATGTAAGCTAGACCTCAACAAAAACAGAAATAACATAAAGCCTACATACACATGGAACTGAATAAGTCTCTATTCAATGACACTTGGATCAGGGAGGAAATAAAGAAAGAAAGTAATGACTTCCTAGAACTTAATGAAACTGAGCATAAAACTGACCTTAACTTCTGGAACACAATGAAAGCAGTGCTAAGAGGAGAGCTCACAACAATAAGTGTCTTCATAAAGAAATTCAAGGCATCACATACAATCAACTTAATGGCACATCTGAAAGCACTAGAAAAACAAAAAGTAGAAGACACACCCAAGAGTAGTAGATAGCTGGAAATAATCAAACTCAGGACTGAAATGAATACATTAGTAACAAAGAAAATAAATGAAAAAATCAATGAAACCAAGAGCTGGATCTTGGAGAAAATCAATGATATAGACAAACCCTTAGGCAAACTAACAAATAAAAAATGAAAAGGGGAACACAACAACAGATACTAAGGAAATCCAAGGAAGCATCAGGTCCTACATCAAAAGCCTCTATGAAACAAAATTTGAAAATATAAATGAAATGGACAATTTTCTTGATAGATTGCATTTACCAAAGTTGAATCAGGAAATAGAAGCTGTCATCAAAACTCTCCCATTCAAAAATAGCAAAGAGCTAGCACAGGTTTCAGCACAGAATTCTTCCAGACCTTCAAAGAAGAGCTAACATCAATACTCTTCAAACTATTCCACAAAATAGAAACAGAAGAAACATTACCAACCTCATTTTTGAAGCCACAGTAACCTTGATACCTAAACTGCATGAAGACCCTACAAAGAAAGAGAAGTACACACCAAACTAGCTTATGAACATTGACACAAAAATACTCAATAAAATACTCACAAACCGAATCTAAGAACACAGAAAAGATATCATCCACGATGACTAATAGGCTTCATCCCAGGCATGCAGTATGTTTGTACAAAGTTAAAGTCCAAGTGGATCAAAGACCTCAACATAAAATCAGACACACTAAAACTGAAGAAAAAGTGAGGAAGAACTTCAACCTCATAAGCACAGGAAACAATGTCCTGAACAGAACACCAACAGCACAGGCTCTAAGATCAGCAATTAATAAATGGGATCTCATGAAACTGAAAAGCTTTTTGAAAGCAAAGGACACTGTCAACAGAGAAAACAACAGCCTACGGACTGGGAAAAGATCGTAAACCCTAAAATTGATGAAGGGCTAATGTCCAGAATATATAAAGAAGTTAAGAAGTTTAACAGCAACTAACCAAGTAATCCAATTACAAAATGGAGTACAGAGCTAAACAGAGAGTTCCCAACTGAGGAGTACTGAATGGCAGATAAACCCATAAAGAAATGCTCAACATCTATAGTCATTCAGAAAATGTGTATCAAAACCACCCAGACATGTCATCTCACATGCATCAGAATGGCTAAGGCCAAACACTCAAGGAATGATGCATGTGCTGGAGAGGATGTGGGGAAAGTGGAACTCTCATCCATTCTTGGTGAGAATGTAACCTTATACAACCACTTTGAATATCAGCCTTGTCCTTTCTCAGAAAATTAGGAACAGTGCTACCTCAAGATCCAGCTATACCACTCCTAGGCATATATCCAAAAGATGCTCAAGTACACAACAAGGACATTTGTTCAATCATGTTCATAGCAGCATTATTCGTAATAGCCAGAATGTGGAAAGAACCCAGTTGTCCCTCAACTGAGGAGTGGATACAAAATTGGTACATTTACACAATGGAATACTACTCAGCAATTAAAAACAAGGAAATCATGAAATGTGCAGGAAAATGTTGGAAACTAGAAAAGAACATCCTAAGCCAAGTAACTCAGAAGCAGAAAGACAGACATATATAATATATTCTCACTTATAATATAGGATATACATAGTAAAATCTATAGTCTTAGAAAAGCTAAACAACAAAGAGGACCTTAGTGAAAATACTTTATGCTTTTCAGAAGAGTAAAGAGGACAGTTACTGGAAGTAGAAGATGAGGAACAAGACAGGAGCCTTCCACAGTGGACCTCTGAAGGACTCTATCTTCCACAGTATTGATGGAGATACTGAGACTCATAGCTAAACTTTGGGAAGAATGCTGGAATCCTTATGGAAGAAGAGGGAGCTAGAAAGACCTGGAGGGGACAGGAACTCCACCAAGAGAACAACAGAGTTAAAATACCTGAGCCCATGGAGCTCTGCAGAGACCATTACTCCAATCCAGGTCTATGGATGGAGAGTACTAGACACCTCTTCAAAGGAAGCCCATTGGCTGCTCAGTTTTGTAATGGGGTGTCTAGTAAGGGGTACAGGGACTGTCTCTATCATGAACACAGTGGCCAGCTCTTTGATTACTTCCCCCTGGGGGGTGCAGGTCACTGAGGAAGATGATTCAGCCAGCCTTCATGAGACCTGATAAACTAGGTTCAGATAGAAGTGATGAAGTCCACCCCTATTAGTGTACCAGGAAAAGAGCATACAGAGAGAAAAGAAGGAGGGTACGGGACTGGGAGGAGATGAGGGATGGGGCTGCAGTGGAGTTACAAAGTGAATTAATTGAGAGGGGTCCAAGATGGTGGCAACCAGCACACACAGTATCTGATAGTCAGAGGATCTGAAATTCTAAAATTAGTGAGTGGAGGGCCATCTAAAGCCAGAACATCAACATTGAGGTTTCCTGGGTGAGAGGGGACAACACGTGAGCTGAGACCATTTAGATCCAGATCACCCGAAGACTTCTCTGGGGATGGAGAGTGGCAAACATTCTATCCCCCTATACTTCCCCTTGTCAGGCCTCCATCCTCCTCAACAGAGGCAACCCAAAGTGCCTGAGGCTCATAGCACATAATTCCCTGCCTGGTGACTGAGACAGCAGAGGCAGGACTACTAGTGCCTCAGCAGCAGTTGCCAGCTGTACCAGCCTTCCTGGCCCCCAGTCCACAAGCACTTATACAGGCCCTGTGGGCCTCCCAGCCAGTGACTGTACAGGCCAACCATTGCCTCAGTGGCGGGCATCCAGCAGGACGGGCCACACAGGCCCACAAGGGTCTGTGTACCACTTTAGGGGCTACCGGGGAATTCCCAGCAGACAACTGTACTGGCTTCCCAGTTCTGCTGCTATGGCTGGTCTCACAGTGGACTGCTACACCAGCCTCCAAGTTCTGAGGATGAAACACCACTTAGCTAACAGAGCTCATACACCCACATTTGCCCAAGCAGGCACAAATCTGAGAGTGGAGAACAGGGGGAACCTCAGTGATTGCCAATTAGACCTGCTAGAGAGTGAGTGTACCTTAAAGTGAGTGCATGCAGAACCTCAGATCCAAGGTCCCTCTACACTAGCAGCCAGACATCAGATCCCTCCCACTCACATATCCACTGTGGGCAACAAAGGAATTTATGGGACAGTCTTGACAACTTTGAAGCCCCAGTTCTCTGAGTCTACCATTGGAATCCAGGCAAACTATTCCTGGAGCTCAGGCAAAACAGAATACCAGTGGCCTGTAGACCACTGAGGTATTCAAGGAATCTGTGCATGTGCATTGTGCCCACAAAAACCACCAGTGTCCCTCAAGGCACACTTCTACACACATGCACATGCTTGCTTGCCTGCATTTGTGCTTGTACACCTGTGAATCTTCCTCCCTTAGGTACATCCACAATACCAATTCACATTTTCAAACCAGTGGACCTCTCTCATCTTCCAGAAGATTATTCTAGACACCATAGAAATACCGACCCAGTCTGAACTACAGAATCCAAAAACAAACACTGAAGGTTACAGATAAGCAGAAGGCCACAGGTCACATAAGAACATATCCAACAAAAATCAGGACATCATGGCTTCACCAGAAACACCCAAAATAAACTCCAAATTCAGCATACAGGAAAATGATTTTAAAGCAATGCTTATCCAATTATTAGAGGCACAGAAAGAGGAAATGAACAAAGCTCTCAAAGAAATACAGGCAAATATAGCCAAACAAAGAGGCACAAATAAAAGCACAATTAATGGCGTATAGAGAACAAAAAAAAAAAAAAAAAAAAAAAAAGAGAGACCATCATAGAAAGACAGGCATACACATTCAAACAGATAAAGGAAATGGTGCAAGGCATGAAAAAAGAATTAGAATCAATAAAGAAAACACAATCATGAAAAAAAAGGAGCTGCAAAAAATAGAGAAAAGATCAGGAACAACAAAGGAAACCATTACCAATAGAATACAGGAGATGAAGAAAGAATCTCAGATGCTGAAGAAACACTTGCAGAAATTAATACTGCTCCCAAAGAAAAAAGCAAAATATGAAAAATCCTAAACAGAAAACATCCAAGAAATCAAAGACTCCATGAAAAGGTGAAAACTAAGAATAATAGGAATTGAGGAAAAAGAAGATTCCAGAATCCAAGGTCCAGAAAATATTTTCAAGAAAATCATAGAAGAAAAATTTCCCTATGTAAAGAAAGAGATGTCCATAAACATTAAAGAGGTCTACAGAACACCAAATAGACTAGACCAAAAAAGAAACTCCTAACATCACATCATAGTCAAAACACTAAATGTACAGAACAAATAAAAGATATTAGAGGCAGCAATGGAAAAAGCCAACTAACATATAAAGGCAGACTTATCAGAATCACACTAGATTTCTCAACTGAAAGTAGGAAAGCCAGAAGGGCCTGGGAAGATAGCATGCAGAATTTAAGGGACCACAGATGCCAACCCAGACTACTATTCCAAGCAAAGCTTTCAATCAACATAGATGGAGGAAAAAAATTTCCATGACAAAAATAAATTTAAATGATATCTACACAGCAACCCAGCCCTACCAAAGACACTAGAAGGAAAAGTGCAATCCTACAGAAACAATTATATCCAAGAAAACATGAGATACAGATAATTTCTCAACAAAATTTTTAAAAAAAGCAATAAATCACAGTAACACCACTGACTCCACAATAAAAGCAACTAATATTCATTGGTCACTATTATCTATCACCATCAATGTACTAAGCTGTTTAATAAAAAGACACAGACTGACAGAATGGTTGCAATATTCTGTTAAAGTGACTCAACATTCTGCTGCATCCAAAAAACACATTCTGCTACAAAGATAAACACTCTCTCAGAGTAAAGAGCTAGAAAAATTGCTTTTCAAGCAAATGGACCCAGAAAAGGAGCTGGGGTAGCTATCTTAATATCGAATAAAATAGACTTTCAACCAAAATTAATTGAAAAAGATGAGGAGGGGCATTTCATTCTCATCAAAGAAATAATTGACACCACAATTGTGAACATCTATGCCCCAAATACAAGAACACCTACATTTATAAATGAAACATTATTAAAGCTGTAATAACCCATGAATCCCAACACCTTAACAGTGGGAGACTTCAACACTCCATTCTCACCAAGACATTCAGACAGAAGCTAAATAGGGAAAATGGCACTTACAGAGGTCCTAAATCAAATGGACCTAATAGATGCCAACTGTACTTTTCAACCAAATTCAAGAGTATACCTTCTTTTCAGAACCTTCTCCAAAATAGACCAGGTAATTGGCCACAAATCAAGCTTCAACAGATACAAGAAGTTTGAAATAATCTCTTGTATCCTATCTGATCACCAATGACAAAACCTGGACCATCACAACAACAAAAATAGCAAAAAGCCTACACACATATGGAAACTGAACAACTGGTTACTCAATGATGGCTGGGTTAGGAAAGAAATAAAGAAAGAAATTAAAGACTTTCTAGAATTCAATGAAAATGAAGGCACAACATACCCAAACTTGTGGGATGCAATGAAGGAAGGGCTAAGAGGAAAATTCATAGCACTAAGAGGCTTTAATAAAAAAAAAAAAAAAAAAAAAAAAAACTGAAATATCTCATACAAGCACCTTAATGGCTCATCTGAAAACCCTAGGAAAAAAAGAAGTAGACACACCCAAGAGTAGACTGCTGGAAATACTCAAGCTCTGGGCTGAAATCAATAAATTAGTAGCAAATTAAACAATTAAAAGAATCAGTGAAACCAAGAGCTAATTCTTTGAGAAAATCAACAAGATAGACAAACCATTAGCCAAATTAACTAAAAAGCAGAGAGAAAGTATTCAAATCAGCAAAAACAGAAATGAAAAAAGAGACATAAAAACAGACACTGAGGAAATCCAAACAATCATTAGGTCTTACTACAAAAGTCTATATATGTCACAAAATTTGAAAATCTAAATGAAAGGGACAATTTTCTTGATAGATTCCACTTACCAAAATTAAATCAAGATCAGATAAATAGACTGAATAGTCCTATTTCCCCCAAGAAAATAGAAGCAGTCATCAAAATCTCCCTTTTGAAAAAGGCACAGGGCCAGATGTTTTCAGTGCAAAATTCTACCAGACCTTCAAAGAACAGCTAACTCTAATTCTTTTCAAACTATTCCACAGAATAGAAACAGGAGGATCATAATCAAACTCATTCTATGAAGCCACAGTCACGTTGACACCTAAACCATACAAAGACCCAACAACAACAACAACAAAAAACAACAACAGCAAAAAGTTTCACACCTATCTCTCTTATGAACATTGATGCAAAAATACTCAATAAAATACTTGCAAACTGAATACAAGAACACATACAAAATTTCATCCACCATACCAAGTAGGCTTCATCCCAGGCATTGGAGGGCGGGATTTAAGTACAGAAATCCCTCAATGTAATCAACCATATAAACAAACTGAAGAAGAAAAAAAACACATGATCATCTCCTTAGATCCAGAAAAAGCATTTGACAAAATACAACACCCATTCGTGCTTAAAGTCTTGGAGAAATCAGAGATTCAAGGAACATACCTACACATGGTAAAGACAATATACACAAATATGTAGTAAACATCAAACTAAACTGAGAGGAACTCAAATCAATCCCACTGAAACCGGTGACTAGGCAAGGAGGCCCCCTCTCTCCATATCTCTTCAACATAGTACTTGAAATCCTAGCTAGAGCAATTAGACTACTAAAGGAGATCAAGGGGATACAAATCAGAAGGGAAGAAGACAAAGTATCACTATTTGCAGATGGTATGGTAGTATACATGAGTTACCCCAGAAATTCAACCAGAGAACTCCTTCAGCTGATAAACACCATCAGCAAAGTGGCTGTATAAAAAATTAACTGAAAAAAAAAATCAGAATCCTTCCTGTATACCAAAGACAAAAGGGCCGAGAAAGAAACTGGGGAAACAACACCCTTCACAATAGCCAGGAATAACATAAAGTATCTTGGTGTAACTCTACAAAAGCAAGTGAAAGACCTGTATGAAAAAAAAATCTTCAAGTCTCTGAAGAAAGAAATTGAAGAAAATATCAGAAGATGGAAAGATCTCCCATGCTCATAGATTGGTAGGATTAACATTTTGAAAATGACCATCCTGCCAAAAGCAATCTACAGATTCAATGCAATTCCCATTACAATATCATCACAATTCTTTACAGAACTTAAAAGAACAATTCTCATTTTTATATGGAAAAAAAAAAACATAATTGCTAAAACAATCCTGTACGACACCACATCGGCTTGACAATTCTCCAACCTTGATCTCACACTGTACTACAGAACAATAGTAAAAGAACAAACAAAAAACATGGCATTGGTATAGAAACAGAATGGTGGATCAATGGAATCGAATCAATATCCGAGATATAAACCCACATACCTAGGGTTACTTAATTTTTGACAAAGAAACCAAAACCATGCATTGGAAAAAAAGACAGCATCTTCAAAAAATGGTGCTGGTCTAACAGGATGTCTACATGTAGAAAAATGCAAATAGATCCATATCAAACATCCTGCACAAAACTAAAGTCCACGTGGATCAAAGACCTCAACATAAAACCAGACACAATTAACCTGTTAGAATAAAAAGTGGGGTAAAGCCTTGAACGCACTGACACAGGAGACAACTTCCTGAACACAATGGCAATAGCACAGGTTCTAAGATCAACAATCAATAAATGGGACCTCATGAAACTGAAAACCTTCTGTAAAACAATGGATGCTGTCATCAGCACAGAATGACAGCCTACAGGCTGGTAAAGTATCTTTCCCAACCGTATAAGAGACAGAAGGCTAATATCCAGAATATACAAAGAACTTAAGAAGTTAAAAAGCAACAAATCAAGTAATCCAGTTAAAAATTGGGGTTTAGGGGCTGGAGAGATGGTTCAAAGGTTAAGAGCACTGGCTGCCATTCCAAAGGTCCTGGGTTCAATTCCCAGCACCTATGTGGTGGGTCACAACCATCTGAGGGCAAGATCTGGTGCCCTCTTCTGGCCTACAGAAACACATGCAGGTGGAATACTGTATAAATAATAAATAAATTTTAAAAGAAATTGGAGTTCAGATCTAAACAGAGAATTCTCTATAGAGTACTATCGAATGGCAGAGAAACACTTAAGAAATGTTCAATGTCCTTATTCTTCAGGGAAACGCAAATCAAAAAGACCGTGAAATTTCAACTTACACCCATCAGAATTTCTAAGATCAAAAACTCAAGTGGCAATACATGCTGGAGAGGATGTGGAGAAAGGGGAACCCTCCTTCACTGCTGGTGGGAATGTAAACTTGTACAACCACTTTGGAAATCAATATGGTGCTTTCTGAGATAATTAGGAAAAGTGTTTCCTCATGATCCAGCTATACCATTCCTAGTCATATACCCAAAATTTGCTCAAGTACACGACAAGGAAATTTGCTCAACCATGTTTGTAGCAGCTTTATTTGTAATATCCAGAACCTGGAAACAACTCAGATGCCCCTCAACTGAAGAATGTATACAGAAATTATGGTACACTTACACAAGGAGTACTACTCAGCAATTAAAAACAAGGAAATCACGAAATTTTCAGGCAAATGGTGGGATGTAGAAAAGAATATCCTGAGTGAGTTATCCCAAAAACAGAAAGACACACATGGTATATACTCACTTATAAGTGGATATTTGACATATAATATAGGATAAACATAAAAACATATCTGTATACCTAAAGAATCTAAGCAAGAAAAAGGACCCTGGGTAAGATGATCAATACTCACTCAGAAAGACAAATGGGCTGGACATTGGAAGAAGAAGAAGACTGTAAACAGGAAAGGAGCCTACCACAGAGGGGCTCTGAAAGACTCTACCCAGCAGTGTATCAAAGCTGATGCTGAGATTCATAACCAAACTTTGGGTAAAGTACAGGGTATCCTATAAAAGTAGGGAGAGATAGTAAGACTTGGAGAGGACAGGAGCTCCTCTAGGAGAGGAAAATGGAAAATAACCAAAATTTCTGGGCACAGGGTTGTTTTCTTAGACTGATACTCCAACAAAAGACCATTCATGGAGATAAACTAGAACCCCTGCTCAGATGTAACCCATGACAGCTCATTATCCAAGTGAGTTCTCTAGTAAGTGGAACCAGGGACTGTCTTTGATATGAACTCCTTGTTGGGCTCTTTGACCACCCTTCTCTGAGGGAGGAGCAACCTTGCCAGGTCACAGGAGGACAATGCAGCCAGTCCTAATGAAACTTGGTAAGCTGAGGTCAGATGGAAGAGTAGGAGAACTTCCCCTACCAGTGGACTTTGAAAGGGGCATGGGAGGAGATGAGGGAGGGAGGATGAGATTGGGTGGGAATGAGGGACTGTACTACAGCTGGGATACAATATGAATAAATTGTAATTAATATAAAATATGAAAAATAAAAACAAATTAAATTAATTGTAGCAAATAAATTTAAAAATAAAAAATCACAATTATTGTCACAGTTGTTCAAATGCATGTGAAAGAAATTGATGTTGCATATTTAAATGATGATTTCTAATGTTTTATTAAGGAAGTTCACACTTCTTAATTTTCAGCCTTTTAAGTATTATATCATAATTTAGCACTCTGATAAAAGTTCATGAACAGAGATTGAGAATAAATCTCTGAGATTCCAATTTTAAATTTTTTGCTTGCTGGGACCTGATTGTTTGAGTCAGATATTATGTTAAGTGAACTTTACCTCTCAGTGGACTAGGGAAGAGGGATATCAGAGGAAGAAGGAGGATGGGTGGGGCCGGGAGGATATGAGGAAGGGGACTTCAACTAAGATACAAAAATAACAAATTGAAATAATAGTAATAATAAGAAGAAAAATTGCTTACAATCTCTTTTCACTTTGTTGCCTGGCCTCCAAGCATTTATTTTAAGAACAAAGCTAACTGCATTACATTTTAAAAAATCACTATGATTGCCATGATAATTCTATTACCGTGAAAAGCAACAAAAACAATATATCCCAATCATCCAACCAACCAAACTAGAGGCATTTGGTAGAAAGAAGGGTTTATTAGGCCAATAGTTCCTGACAGATAAGAATCGGTCATAATGGGAAATCATAACATCAATCAATCAATCATGGTGCCTTCTGAGCAAACTAAAAATTTATATCTTGACCCTAAAGAGGAAAGCTGAAAGAGTAAACTAGATATGGCACAGGAGTCTTTTAATTCTCAAAGCTTACCTCAGTTACATACTTCCACCAATAAATCTAAACATCTTAAGGCTACCTAATCAGCACCAACAACTGGAGACCAACTATTCTAAATGAACAAAATTATGAGGGACAATTATCATTTAAACCATTAAACTTGGCTTACTCCTGATTTGTAGAAAGAGAGAGGACTAGTGTTTTATGATGCAGATTATTCAAAATATTAAACTCAAATATTTTATTTGAATTTTTATTTAGCTCAATACGCTCTAAAGGAATACATGATTATTTTTTATCTACCTACTCATCTACACTTTATCTATAGTTTCTTGGGACTACTGAATTTAGTTACAACTCGATGAATGTCATCCTAAACTTGCATCAGCCTGCATTCTGTCTATTATTTTATGTCTATTTACTCATCTTCAGTCTTTGAAATATCACACAGGAAAATATGAAGAATTTTATAAGTTACTCTAGGGGTGTGTTTGTATGTTTGTGTGTGTGTGTGTGTGTGTGTGTGTGTGTGTGTGTGTGTGAGAAAGAGAGAGAGAGAGAGAGAGAGAGAGAGAGAGAGAGACTTCATCATTAAATCATGTTTTGTGGCAAATAATTTCTTATGCTCATAATGTATTCAAATCAGCCATTCACATATAAAAGGACTCAAAAACAATTTTACAATTTTTTATGCAGTTGGCTAAATGTTATTGACCTAAACACAAGTATTCAGTAATATAACTCAGATCTGAAAATTTCTACATATACTTGAAATTATAAAATATGTAATAGCTAACTTTGTATTTGAGAAATAAAAACGGGATAAATAAATTTTGGTGCAGACAAATGACAGTGGGTTTTTATAGTTGTGTGCATCTTTATGAACACTGGTACATTATGTTATTTAAGACTCCACTCTAACATGTATTCTGTACTGACACAATATTGTCCCTACGAGATAAATTTATGCTCTACTTACACTGGCCATATTCTAGAAACACTTAACAGATGCTAACCTATAGGTGTCCCTTGGAGGACATTGAGGAATAACTGGCTAGTACTACAAGGATGAAATGGCTGGAATATGTACCAACAAGAATAATGACATGATAGGGATTTTTGAGCTGGTTTTGGCAATGATGAAAACATACTAAATCTGTGCTGTCTAATTTACTAATCTAGTAAATGTTAGACAGATATGGCTGCTGAGAACCTGAAATGTGCTGATGTGTTTGATAAAATAATTAGCAATATTTTCCTAATTTCAATTGTTACTATATTCTATAGTGATGATCTTGAGCTGCTTATAGAATATGGCAATAAATAACTCAGCATCTAAAGAGTTTGCGTTATAAGCATGAGGCACTTTAACCCAAGTAAAAATTTGGCCAAAGGCAGTTCTTTGAGCCTGATTGACCAGCTGCCATTACCTAATTGTTAAGTTCCTGATCCCAATGACTAGCTTTGCATCAAACAAACAAACAAACAAACAAACAAAACAATGGAGATAGGTCTTTTAATAAACCATAACTTAAGCTGACTTCTGAATCCCAGATGTGTGTAACAAATGCACAATCAACCTCCTCGAAACACACAACAAATAAATGTCAAAATTTACTGTAAATAAGAATATTTGAATTCCAAGTTTAAAACTGAATCATGAATTGAACTAAAAATGCCTCTTAGAATAGCAATTGGTTGCGAATTTCATGATTTCCTTGTTTTTTAAGAGGTAAATAGTATTCCATTGTGTAAATGTATCACGATTTCTGTATCCATTCTTCAGTTTAGGGACATCTAGATTTTTTCCAGATTCTGGCTATTACAAATAAACTTGATATGAATATGATTGAGCAAATATTCTTGTTGCATAATTGAACATATTTCAGACATTTGCCTAGAAGTGGTATTAAAAAAAAAAAAAAACATCCTGAGTGAGGTAACTCAGAAGCAGAAAGACACACATGGTATATCCTCACTTATAAGTGGATATTAGACATATAATATAGGATAGAAGTAAAATATATACTTCTAAAGATGGAAATCAAGAAGGAGAACCCACCCTAAGGAAGATGCTTAATCCTCATTCAGAAGAGCAAACAAGGTAGATATCAGAAGCGAAAGAAGACAGGGAACAGGACAGGAGCGTACCACAGATGGCCTCTGAAAGAGTACTGATCAGGGTACCAAAGCAGATGCTGAGACTCATAGCAAGACTTTGGGCAGAGTGCAGGGAATTCTTTGAAAGAAGAGGAGACAGAAAGATCTGGAATAGACAGGAGGTCCACAAGAGGGCAAAAGAGCCAAAATACCTGGACCCAGGTTGCTCAGCAGAGATCAATTTTCCAACCAAGGACCATGAATGGAAAGGACCTGGAAGGCCTGCTCAGATGTAGGAAACCAATGCTCATAGGCAACTCAATCTCCTAGTCCCCTAATGGGTTCCCTAGTAAGGGGATCAGGGGCTATCTCTTTCATGAACTTATTGGTGAGCTATTTGATCACTTCTCCCTGGAGGAATGCCGTCTTGCCAGGCCACAGAGGTAGACAATGCAGCCAGTCCTGAGGAGACCTGATAGATGAGGGTCATATAAAAGGTGAGTGGAAATCCCCTATCAGTGGAATAAGGGAAAAGGCATGGGGGAGAAAAGGGAGGGAGGATATGACTGGAAGGAGATGAAGGAGGGTGCTACATCCCTGATACAAAGTGAATAAATTGAAATAAAAAATAAATAAATAAATGAAAAATTCAAAGAAAAAAAATAGCGATAGGTAAAACTGTAAAGAGAAAAATATCATGTCAAGTGCCTGAAGAATAAATTTAAAATCATTAGCTGGGCTTGCAAGGCTTCCCAAAAGTCATCATTTCAGTCTTTAAAATTTAGTCCTAACAATCTAATAGAAATTCTCTCTGCTTATGAAAAAAGTCCTACCTTCTAGGATACCTCAGTCAGGATGATCTTCTCTAGTTCCCATTATTTGCCTGCAAATTTCATGATTTCCTTGTTTTTAATTGCTGAGTAGTATTCCATTGTGTAAATGTACCACAATTTCTGTATCAATTCCTTAGTTGAGGGACATCTGGGTTGTTTCCAGATTCTGGCTATTACAAATAAATCTGCTATGAATATGGTTGAGCAAATGTCCTTGTTTTATACTTGAGCATCTATTGGATATATGCCTAGGAGTGGTATAGCTGGATCTTGAGATAGCATCATTCTTATTTGTCTGAAAAACCCCAGATTGATTTCCAAAGTGGTTGTACAAGTTTTCATTCCCCCCAGTAATGGAGAAGGGCTCCCCTTCCTCCTCATCCTTTCTAGCATGTGTTGTCACTTGAGTTTTTGATCTTAGCCATTCTGGTGGGTGTAAGGTGAAGTCTCAGGGTCGTTTTGATTTGCATTTCCCAGATAGCTAAGGATGTTGAGCATTTCTTTTTGTGTTTCTCTGCCATTAGATATTCCTGTATTGAAAATTATCTCTTTAGCTCTGTACTCCATTTTTAATTAGATTACTTGATTGGTTGCATTTTAACTACTTGAGTTCTTTTTGTAGTCCCATAAGCAGAAGGACACACATGGTATATACTCACTTATTAGTGGATATTACACATATAAGATAGGATAATCATACTAAAATCTGTACACCTAAAGAAGCTAAGGGAGAAGTACCCTGGGTTAGATACTCAATCCTATTGAAGAGGGGGAAAAAAACAGGGAACAGGAGAGAATCCTGCAACAGAGGATTTCTCAAAGACTCTTCCTAGCAGGGTATCAAAACAGAGGCTGAGACACATAGCCAAACTTAGGGTAGAATGCAGGGAATCACATGAAAGAAGGGGGAGATAGAAAGACCTGGAGGGGACAGGAGCTCCACAAGGAAAGCAACATAACCAAAAAAATCAGGGCTCAGGGATCTTTTCTCAGACTGATATTCCAAACAAGGACCATTCATGGAGAAAACCTAGAACCACTGCACAGTTGTAACCCATGGCAGCTATGTCCAAGAGGGTTCCCTTGTAATGGGAACAGCAACTGTATGGGACATGAACTTGGGGGCTGGCTCTTTGATCACCTCCTGGGTTTAACAGGCCACAGAGGAAAACAATGCAGCTAGTCCTGAAGAGACATGATAGACTAGGGTCAGATAGAAGGGGGGGAAGTCCTCCTGTATCAGTGGACTGGGGGAGGGGCATAGGAGAAGAAAAGAGAGGGAGGGTGGAATTGGGAGAGGACAGGGGAGGGGTTGTAGCTTAGATTCAAAGTGAATAAACTGCAATTAATAAAAATAAATTAATTTAAATAATAAAATAAAATGCAAAATAGTAAAAAAAAAGAAAAAACAATCCTACCTATTTTCTTTTAATTTTATTTTTTTCTTATCAGTAACGTTTTATTAACTCTGTATCCCAGCCGTGTCCCAATCCCTCATTCCCTCCCAGTCCCTCCCTCCCTCCCTCATCTCCACCGTGCCCCTTGCCAAGTCCACTGATAGGGGAGACCTCCTCCCCTTTCATCTGATCCTGTTTTATCAGGTATCTTCAGGACTGGCTGCAAAGCTCTCCTCTGTGGCCTAACAGGACTGCTCCTCCCTTGGGGGGTGGGGAGGCCAAAGAGCCAATCATTGAGTTCCTGTTAGAAATAGTCCTTGTTCCCCTCACTATGAGAAATCAATTGGTTACTGAGCTACCACAGGCTACATTTGAGCAGAGGTTCTAGGTTACATTCATACATGGTCCTTGGTTGCATGTCAGTCTCAGAAAAGACCCTGTGCCCAGATATCTTTGGTCCTTGTGGAGCTCCTATCCTTTCCTCATCAGACTAACTCCTCTTCTTTCTTATGATTCCCTGTACTCTGCCAAAGGTTTGGTCATGAGTCTTTGCTTTGAAAACACTGCTAGTTACAGTCTTTCAAATGCGCTCAGTAGAATCCTGTCAATGTTCAATGCGCATCCCCTCTGTCTTTCAACACGAGGATTGATAACCTTACCCCATGTCTGCTCTCCTGATTATCTTTTTTAGGTGTATAGATTTCATTATGTTTATCATATCTTATAGGTCTATATAAGTGAGTATATACCGTGTTTGTCTTTCTCCTTCTGGGATATTTCACTCAGGATGATCTTTTCTAGATCCCACCATTTGCCTGCAAATTTCATGATTTCCTCCTTTTTGATTGTTGAGTAGTATTCCATAGTGTAAAAATACCACAATTTCTGTACCCATTCCTCCGTTGATGGACATCTGGGTTGTTTCCAGGTTCTGGCTATTACAAATAAAGCTGCTATAAACATGGTTGAGCAAATATCCCTTTTGTGTACTTGAGCAAACTTTGGGTATATACCTAGCAGTGGTATAGCTGGGTCTTGAGGAAGCACTATTCCTAATTGTCTTAGAAAGCACCAGATAGATTTCCAGAGTGGTTGTATCAGTTTACATTCCCACCAGCAGTGGAGGAGGGTTCCCCTTTCTCCACAACCTCTCCAGCATGTGTTATCCCTTGAGTTTTTCATTTTGGCCATTCTGATGGGTGTAAGGTGATATCTCAGGGTCGTTTTGATTTGCATTTCCCTGATGGCTAATGAGGATGAGCATTTCTTTAAGTGTTTCTCTGCCATTCGATATTCCTCTGTCGAGAATTCTCTGTTTAGTTCTGTTCCCCATTTTTTAATTGGATTACTTGGTTTGCTGCTTTTCAGCTTCTTTACTTCTTTGTATATACTCAATATTAGTCTTCTGTCAGATAAAGGGTTAGTGAAGATTCTTTCCCAATCTGTAGGCAGTCGTTTTGTTTTGATGACGGTGTCCTTTGCTTTACAGAAGCTTTTCAGTTTCATGAGGTCCCATTTATTGATTGTTGCTCTTAAAGCTTGTGCTGTTGGTGTTCTGTTCAGGAAGTTGTCTCCTGTGCCAATGAGTTCTAGGCTGTTCCCCACTTTTTCTTCTAACAGATTTAGAGTATCTGGTTTTATGTTGAGGTCTTTGATCCACTTGGACTTTAGTTTTGTACAGGGTGGTAAATATAGATCTATTTTCATTTTTCTGCATGTGGACATCCAGTTGGACCAGCACCATTTGTTGAAGATGCTGTCTTTTTTCCATTGAATGGTTTTGGCTTCTTTGTCAAAAATTGAGTATTCATAGGTGTGTGGGTTTATTTCTGGGTCTTCTATGCGGTTCCATTGATCCTCCTTTCTGTTTTTATGCCAATACCATGCAGTTTTTATTACTATTGCTCTGTAGTACAACTTGAGATCCAGGATGGAGATACCTCCAGATGATCTGTTGTTGTACAGGATTGTTTTGGAGATTCTGGTTTTTTTGTTTCTCCATATGAAGCTGAGAACCTTTTTTTCAAGGTCTGTAAAGAATTGAGTTGGTATTTTGATGGGAATTGCATTGAATCTGTAGATTGCTTTTGGCAGGATGGCCATTTTCACAATGTTAATCCTACCAATCCATGAGCACTGGAGATCTTTCCATCTTCTGAGATCTTCTTCAATTTCTTTTTTCAGAGACTTGAAGTTTTTCTCAAACAGGTCTTTCACTTGCTTGGTTAGTGTCACCCCAAGGTACTTTATGTGGTTAGTGACTATTGTGAAGGGTGTTGTTTCCCTAGTTTCTTTCTCGGCCATTTTGTCTTTGGTATACAGGAGGGCTTCTGATTTTTTTGAGTTTATGTTGGATCCTGCCACTTTGCTGAAGGTGTTTATCAGCTGGAGGAATTCTCTGGTTGAATTTTTGGGGTCGCTCATATATACTATCATATCTTCTGCACATAGTGACACTTTGACCACTTCCTTTCTGATTTGTAACCCCTTGATCTCCTTTAGTTGTCTTACTGCTCTGGCTAGGACTTCAAGTACTATGTTGAAGAGGTAGGGAGAGAGTGGGCAACTTTGTCTTGTCCCTGATTTCAGTGGGATTGATTTAAGTTTCTCTGCATTGTGTTTGATGTTGGCTATAGGCTTGCTGTATATTGCCTTTACTATCTTTAGGTATGTGCCTTGTATCCCTGATCTCTCCAAGACTTTAAACATAAATGGGTGTTGGACTTTGTCAAATGCTTTTTCGGCATCTAAGGAGATGATCATGTGGTTTTTCTCCTTCAGTTTGTTTATGTGGTGGATTACATTGATGGATTTCCGTATGTTGAACCACCCTTGCATGCCTGGGATGAAGCCTACTTGGTAGTGGTGGATGATATCTTTGATGTGTTCTTGCAATCCTACCTTTTAAAGCAATGCCAAAATGGAGATTTATCTACAGGTTAGAATAATTATCTCTCAGTCACAGAGTTGGTAGAATACCGGTAATATTCAAATTCATGAAAAGACTTCAAAGCTCTCTGTTTCACTGCAAGTTTTGTTTTGTATTATGTAAACATACGCTTTCTATGTAGCTCTTAACTTTTGGGGAGATTAAGTAAATCATTTATATTAAATTATTGGTTCTTTCCTGTAATGTACTGAATTAGTGATAAATTGGTAAATAAAAGGTAAGAATTTTGTTGATGCACTTTAGTTTGTTGGTTTATAATATTTAAAAAATTTCAGAATAAGGAAAGAAGCATAAATATTTTTTTATATCTTCGAAGGCCAATATAATTCTTTTTGTTCCTGACATACGTTGTATTCACCTAGTATTATGATATCTACAGTGGTCCTAAACAAAAATGAGCTCATAATTAACTTTAAAATAGTGTGGAAATTTTCCATTACACTAAAGCTAAGAGAATTTAGAAGAACAAAAATTGTTAACACAGTGTTTTATCACTGGAATCATGTTATTTTTTGAAGTATGCATGTAAATAAACCAAAACCAAACAACACTAATGAGAAAAACAAAATAGAATAAAGAAAAACACAGTCCCTGACAGACATAGTGGACTATAAACAAGAATAATGATCAAACAGGATATTTTTCACACCTTTTATAATGGAAAAGACAAAATGTGAAAAGCAGAAAATAAAATGCATTTGCAAGGAGCAAGATAGGCAAGGTTATCTAGCTTAAAGCTCTTTAGTATGCATTGTAAGGGTGTTACTTACTTTTCAAGGTATGTAACATTAGTCATCAGAAGCCACAAAATAAATATAGATTTTTTTAAATTTTTTACAAGCTTTTTTCAATATTATTATTATCAATTAAATTTATTCACTTTGTATCCTCACTGTAGACCCCTCCCTCATCTCCTTCTGGTTACACCCTCCTTCTTCCCTACCTATGCCCCTCCCCTAGTCCACTGATAGGTAAGGTCCTCCTCCCTTACTATTTGACCCTAGCCTGTCAGGTCTCATCAGGGTTGTCTGGATTCTCTTTCTCTTATAAAATGTGATTTTGGGGTGTTTTCACTTTCTATACACAACAGCAACTGTTTCTTTTTTTTTTTCTAAAATGGCATTTTTAAAATAAGAAGAACTCATTGTGTGATTTGTGGGCTCACAATAAATGAGCAGAAAGGAAGTTTCTATAATACATGAAAGTATGAAAGCCTGTACACATCACTCATTTCAAATTCCAATTATTTTGAATATTTCATACATCATAGCAAATTTAGGTAATGCTCATAAGATTTTGTTACATGTATATTGATTGTTTCAGTAGTCTACATACATAAACACACAAACACAAGCATACATTTCTATAGATAAGATGCCAATAAATGAGATTTTTTTAAAATCAGCAAATAAAATATTAAAACAGCATGCCCTAAATGCCTATTTTTATTTCACAGAGATTTTTTTTTACTTCTTTGTCTTGTAGTTTAAGGAATTGTGTTTCTCTTAGAATGAAAACAAAAATATACTAAGCATATTATGGAGAATTTTAGTGACACAAACAAAATTCAATGAATTAATTTTCCAACATTTAATGGTTGATTGAAAGTCATATTCAAATACCAGTTTAATAGACTTCTGAATCACAAAATGTCATTGAATGTCTTGGTTTGGACTGCAATAGATCCTGAGAAGATAATATCTGAGGAATTTTTTGATTCACATTTTTTTTTACAATCTTCTATAATATAGAGTTGGGTTAAATCAACACAATACTTCATGAAATGTGAATTAGCTATCTCATTTAAAATGAATAAAAACAAGAACATTTATGTATGTTTAAGTCAGAATTTTAAAGCAAACAGAATAAAATACTCTAACTTCGTAGTCATTTCAATTCTTACATATTACTTAAAAGCTTGAAGCTATCTGAGTTTTCATTTGTGGCCTTATTTCCATTTGCAAAATCTTCCATAAAGTCTCTTAGGATAAATCAAAGGGGGAGAGTCCAAGATGGTGGTGACCAGCGCTTACCATATCTGACGAGCACAGAATCTGAAACTCCGATATTGGTGAGTGGAGGGGCAGTTGAAGTCAGAACATCTACATTGAGGCTTCCTGGGTGACAGGGAACAACTTGTAAGATGGGACCATTTGAATCCAGGTCACCAGTGAACTTTTCCAGGGACTAAGAGTGGCAAATAATCAATAGCCCTGCACTTCCCCTTTCCCTAAGCACTGGCCTTCTGGCTCCTTGACTGAGAAAACAGAGGCAGACATCTCAGGTCTGCAGTAGTGGCAGGCTTATATACTGGCCTCAGAGCAGACTGCTGTACTGGTCTCCCAAGTATGCTGAAGTGGCTGGGTGGTAGCTAGCCCAAGCAGGAGCTCCATGCTCTGTGACTGAGACACAATAGGTGGCTACTCCAAGTAAGGGTCTCCCAGCCCAGCGGCCAAAAAGTGGAGCTGACTGATCGCCTAAACATTCATGTGCCTCTTTGGGAACAAATTTGAGAGTAGAGAATAGGAAGAACCCTTACTTTTTCCAATTGGGCTTGCGAGCAAAGGTGTTCACCCATATCAAGGGTCCCTCTACACTAACAGCCAGCCACCTAATCCTTCCACCCACAACCACATTGTGAGCAACATAGGGATCCTTGAGAAATTGTTTTCAACATTGAACCCCTGTTCTGCGATTGTACTGGTTGAGACTAAGTAAACAATTCCTGGATCCCAGACAGATCTGAATACAAGGAAGACAGTACAAGGCAGGTCAGTGAGATATTCAGGGCACCTGTGAATAGTACCAGCACCAGCACCCCCTCCTGGGATTAAGCCCCATATTAACATGTAGGCATCTACATGTTCTAGCAAAATGTCCTTAATGTACATTTCCATGCTCATGCACATGCTTGCGCACATGTAACAACAACATTCCTGCCTTAGCTATTGTTGAAACACCAACATCCAATCCCAAAACAGTGGAACTGTTTCAGCTTCCTGACAACAGTGACAGACAACAAAGACAGACAACAGAGATAAACACACCCAGTTTGAAGTACAGAGCCCAGGAACAAACAGCAAACATTATGGAAAAGCAGATGTCTAGAGGTCAGCATAAGGCACAGCCAGCTAAAATCAGGACATCATAGCTTCACCAGCAACCCCTAAAATCAATGGATATGCTAATTCATCAGAAACAAAGGAAAATGACCTCAAATCTTTTCTTATCTAGTTATTAGAGGCACATAAAAAAAGAAACAAACAAAACAAAGCTCTTAAGGAAATACAGGCAAATACAGCCAAACAAATAGAGGCACAATTAGAGGAAAAAGTAGTGGCATAAAGAGAGGAAATGAAAAAAAAAGAGAGGCCATCATGGAAAGACAGGAATCCACATTCAAAAAAATGAAGGAAATGATGGAAGACTGAAAATAGAATTAGAAGCATTACAGAAAACACAAATATAGAAAATCGTGGAGCTGGAGAACATAGAAAAGACATCCGGAACAACAAAGATAAGTATCACCAACAAAACACAAGAGATGGAAGAAAGAGTCTCAGGTGCTGAAGATACAATTGCAGAAATTGATACACCTTTCAAAGAAAAGTAAAATCAGAAAAGTTCCAAACACAAAACATTAAATAAATCAAGGAGGCCTTGAAAAGACAGAAATCTAAGAATAATAGGAATAGACAAAAAAGAAGAGTCCAGGCTCCAAGGTCAAGAAAATATTTTCTTTTTTATTATTATTAGGTACATATTATTAACTCTGTATCCCAGCTGTATCCTGCTCTCTCATACCATCCCAAACCCTCCATCCTCATCTTCTCCCTGCCCCTTTCCAAGTCCACTGATTGGGGAGGAGCTCCTCCTCTTTCATCTGACCCTGTTTTATCAGGTATCTTCAGGACTGGCTGCAAAGTCCTCCTCTGTGGCCTAGCAGGACTGCTCCTCCCTTGAGGTGTGGGGAGGTCAAAGAGCCTGCCATTGAGTTCCAGTCAAAAACAGTCCCTGTTCCCCTTACTATGGGAAACCAACTGATTACTGGGCTACCACGGGCTTCATCCAAGCAGAGGTTCTAGGTTATATACATACATGCTTCTTGGTAGAGTATCAGTCTCAGAAAAGACCCCTGTACCCAGAAATATTTGGTCATTGTGGAGCTCTTATCCTTTCCACATCATACAAACTTCCCCTTCTTTCATATGATTCCCTGCACTCTGCTGAAGGTTTGGTTATGAGTCTTAGTATCTGCTTTGATACACTGCTAGGTAGAGTCTTTCAGGGACCTCTGCAGTAGGCTGCTGTCCTGTTACTTGTTTTCTCCTACGTCCAATGCACATCCCTTTTGTCTTTCTAAGCGATGATTGATCATCTTATTCCAGACCTTTCTTGTATATCTTCTTTAGGTGTACACCAGGTGCTGGGCCTCCCAGGCCTGGAGAGCGCAGTGGAGGGCACCCAGAAAATAATAGAAAAAAAAATTTCCCAATTCAAAGAAAGAAAAGACCATAAACATACAAGAGGCCTACAGAATATCAAATAGACTAGACCAAAAAATAAACTAATCATGTCACATAATAATCAAAACAATAAATCAAAGAAAAAATATTAAAAGAAGCAAGGAGAAAAGGCCTAGTAATAGAGATCCAAGATGGTGGCAACCAGCATGCACAGTGTCTGAGAGGCAGAGGATCTGAAACTCCGAAATTAGTGAGTGGACGAGCAGCTAAAGCCAGAAAATTGACATTGAGGCTTCTTCAACAAGAGGAGACATCACATGAGTTGAGACATTTAGATTCAGATCACCCACAGACTTCTCTGGGGACCAAGAGAGGCTAACTTTTGAACCCCTTGCACTTCCCTTTTACAGGCCTCTCTTCTCAGCAGAGTTGGTCCACAGTGCCAGAGACTCTCAGCACAGAATTCACTGCCTGGGGACTGAAATAGCAGAGGTGGGTTCCTAGCTCATCAGCCGCAGCTGCCAGCTGTACCCACCTTTCGAGTCCCAGATCTGCCTTACCATCCTTCCAAGTCCTGAGTCTGTGAATGGCTATATGAACTACATAGGGCCCCCCAGCCAGTGACTTACTGGCAGCCCATTCTCTCAGAGGCAGGTAGCAGGCTGTACAGCCACTAAAGTTCAGCAGACCTTCCAAACCAACTAGGTATACCAGGGTCCGTGGAACCTAGGTCTGTGGATCACTCTTGTGGACCCCCAGCACTTCCCTACAGACACCTGGACCAGCCTCCCAGTTCTGCCACTGCAGCTGGAATCCCTAGATCAGCAGCTGCAGCACCACTGAGCTGAAAGAGCTCGTCCCCCTCGCATTTGACCCAGGAGGTCCAAACCTGAGAGCAGAGAGCAAGGGGAACCCCGGTGTTTGATGATTTGACCTGCTAGAAAGTGAGTGCCCTCTCAAGTGCCTGCAGAGCCCAGATCCAGGGTCTTTCTAAGCAAGCAGCCAAACATCAGATTTCTCCCCCACACACATATACTGTGGGAAACAGAGGGATTCTTGGGACAACGAAACCCCTGCTCAGTGGAGTTCAGGCAAAGAACGCTTGGAGCTCAGTCAGAACCAAATACCAGTAGCCTGTAGGCCACTGAGGTATTCAGGGAATTTGCATAAGCAAATTGTGCCCAATATCATCACTAGCTTATGCAACTCTTTTGGTGCTTGCAAGGCAGCACCCCTCCCATACACTCAAGGCTTCTACATTTTCTAGGACACTATCCCTGAAGGAACACTCACACGCATGTGGGCATACGTCCTTCTGCTTGTAGACATTCTTCCCACAGGTACAGCTGAAACACCAATGCACACACTGAAACCACTGGACTTCTCTCATGTTCCTAAAGAATTCTCCAGACACCAGAGAAAGAAGATACCAGTCTGAAGTACAGAATCCAGGAACAAACAATGAAGGTAACAGATAAGCAAATGGCCAGAGGTCTGTGAAAGAATACATCCAACAAAAATCAGAACATCACAGCTTCACCAGCAACCCCCAAAATTAAGGATACTCCAATTCATCAGAAACACAGGAAAATGTCTTTAAAGCTATGCTTATCCAGTTACTAGAGGCACATAAAGAGGAAACAAAGAAATCTCTCAGATAAATAACCATACAAATAGAGAAAGTTAAAGGCAACTCCTGAAAAACAGCAGCCATCCAGTGACTATACCCAAAAAGCTGAGAAGGCTTCCTTCAGGAAAAACCACCTTCCTGCCAAGGGGCTTCTCTCCACCACAGGACTCCAGGAACCACCAGAAACTAACTCCAAACACCTAATATAGCCCAATGGGTAGAGTCCAGCGTAAAAGCTCAACCAACAAAAGACTAAGCAACATGGCATCTCCAGAACCCAGTAATCCAGGGGCAAGTAGCCTTGGACACCCTAGCATAATTGAAATTCAAGAGGATGACATAACATCTATGACCATGAAGAGGATAACAGATGAAACAAATAAAATGCATAAAGATATAGGGGAAGATAAACTCAAACAGATTATGGCCATCCATAAAGAAATAGAGGAAGATAAAAACAAACAGATTATGGCCATCTGTAAAGAAATACAGGAAGTTGCAGCCAAATATTTTGGGGCCTTTAGAAAGGAAATGCTTAAAACACTGAAAGAAATAAAAGAAACAGAGGATTGTTCAAACAAACAGCTGAAGGAATTGAAGGAAAAACAGGAAAATAAACTCAGACAGGTGAAGGAAATCAACAAAAATGCTCAAGATCTGAAGATAGAATTAGAAAAAATTAAAGAAAACACGAATGGAGGAAATTATGGGAAAAAAAGAACTTAGGGACGAAAACAGTAACTACAGAGGTAAGCATAACCAATAGACTACAAGAGATGGAACAAAGAATCTCAGGTGTGGAAGATACAATGGAAGAAATAGATGTATTTGTCAAAGAAAATGTTAAATCGAAAAAATTCCTGACACAGACCACCCAAGAAATCCAAAACAACATAAAAAGACAAAATCTAAAAATAATAGGAATAGAGGAAAAAGACGATTCCCTGCTCCAAGGCCCAGAAAATATTTTCAACAAAATCATTGAAAAAAAATTTCCCCAAGTTAAAGGAGAGGCCAATAAGAATATGAGGCCTACAGAACACCCAACAAATTAGACTAGAAAAGAAAATCCTCCTGTCCCATAATAATCAAAACAGTAAGTATACAGAACAAAGAAAAATACTAAAAGCTGGAAGGGAAAAAGGCCAAGTAACATATAATGGCAAACCCATTAGAATCACACCTGACTTTTCAACAGAGACTATGAAAGCCAGAAGGGCCTGGATAGATATCATGCAGACCTAAGAGAACACAGATGTCAGCCAAGACTAATATACCCAGCAAAACTCTTAGGCCTCATAGATGGAGAAAACAAGATATTCAATGACAAAAACAAATTTCAACAATACCTACACATAAATCCAGCCTTACAGAATACATTAGAAGGGAAAATACAACCCAAGAAAACTAGCTACTTTCAAGAAAACACAGGAAATAATTAACCTCACTACAGTAAAACAAAAAACAACCAAGCACACAAACTTATGACCACAGCCAACATCAAAATCAAAGGATCTAACAACCACAGGTTATTAATTTCTCTCAAAATCAATGAACTTAATTCTCCAAAAAAAATCCACAGACTAACAGAATGGATACATAAACAAAACCCAGCAATCTATTGCATACAAAAAACAAACCTAAGTATCAAAGATAAACATTGCCTGAAGGTAAATGATTGGAAGACAGCTTTTCAAGCAAATGGACCCAAGAAGCAAGTGGGAATAGCCATTCTCATATCTGATAAAATAGACTTTCAGCCAAAATTAATCAAAAGAGATGGGGAAGGACACTTCATACACATCAAGGGAAAATTCTACCAGGAAGGCATCACAATCCTAAACATGTATACTGCCAATACAAGGACACCCACATTTGTAAAAGAAACATTGATAAAACTTAAACCACCCATAGATCCCCACACATTAATAGTGGGAGACTTCAACACCCCACTCTCAACAAAGGAAAGGTCAACAAAACAGAAATTAAACAAAAAAACAATAACTCTGACAGAGGTCATGGATCAAGTGGACCTAACAGACATTTATAGAACCTTACACCCAAACAGAAAAGAATTTACCTTCTTCTTAGCATCTCATGGAACCTTCTCCAAAATAGACCATATAGTTGGTCACAAAGCAAGCCTAAACAGATACAAGAAGATTGAAATAACCCTTGTATTCTATCTGATCACCATGGAATAAAGCTGGACCTCAACAACAACAGAAATAGCAAAAAGCCTACACACACATGGAAACTGAACAACTTGGTACTAAATGACAGCTGGGTCAGGGAAGAAATAAAGAAAGAAATTAAAGTCTTCCTAGAACTCAATGAACATGAAGGCACAACATACCCAAACTTGTGTGACACAATGAAAGTAGGGCTAAGCAGAAAGTTCATACCACTAAGTGCCTTCAAGAAGAAATTTGAGACAGCACATTCAAGTAATTTAATGACTCACTTTAAAGACATAGAAAAAAAAAGCAGACACACGAAAGAGGAGTAGATGGCTGGAAATAATCAAACTCAGGGCTGAAATCAATCAATTAGAAACAAATAAAACAATTCAAAGAATCAATGAAACTAAGAGCTGGTTCTTTGAGAATATCAACAAGATAGACAAACTCTTAGCCAAACTAAATAAAAGGCAAAGAGATATCATCCAAATCACCAAAATCAGAAATGAAAAGGGGGACATAACGACAGACACTGAGGAAATCCAAACAATCATTAGGACTTACTTCAAAAGTCTATATGCCACAAAATTTAATAATGTAAATAAAATGGACAATTTTCTTGAACAATTCTACTTACCAAAGCTGAATCAGGACCAGGTAAGTCAATTAAATTGTCCTATATCCCCCAAGGAAATAGAGGCAGTCATTGAAAGTCTCACATCCAAAAAAAAAAAAAAAAAAAAGCTTAAGACCAGATGGTTTCAGCACAGAATTCTACCAGACCTTCAAAGAAGAGACAACTCCAGTTCTCTTCATACTATTCCACAAACTAGAAAAAGAAGGAATATTACCAGAATCTTTCTATGAAGCCACAGTCACCTTGGTATCTAAACCTCACAAAGACCCAGCAGAGAGAGAGAATTTCAAGCGAATCTCCCTTATGAACATTGATGCAAAAATACTCAACAAAATACTTGCAAAAAGAATACAAGGACACATCAAAGATATCATCCTCTATGACCAAGTAGGTTTCATCTCAGGTATGCAGCGGTGGTTATGTATACGGAAATCCATCATTGTGGCACACCATATTAACAAACTGAAAGAAAAAAAAAACACATGATAATCTCCCTAGATGCTGAAAAAGCATTTGATAAAATCCAACATCCATTCATGTTTAAAGTCTTGGAGAGATCAGGGATACAAGACACATATCTAAACAGAGTAAAGGCAATATACAGCAAGCCTATAGCCAACGTCAAACTAAATGGAGAGAAACTTAAAGTAATCCCACTGAAATCAGGGACAAGACAAGGCTTCCCACTCCCTCCATACATGTTCAACATTGTTGCAGATTACAAAATGAACTCAAAAACATCAGCAGCCATCCGGGATACAAAGTACAAAAGGGCTAAGAAAGAAATTAGGGAAACCATACCCTTCACAATAGCCACAAATGACATAAAGTACCTTGGTGAGACCCTAACCAAGGAAGTCAAAGACTTGTATGAAAAAAATTTCCAGTCTCTGAAGAAAGAATTAGAAGATATCAGAAGATAGAAAGATCTCCCATGCTCATGGCTTGGCAGGATTAACATAGTAAAAATGGTCATCATGCCAAAAGCAATCTACAGATTCAATGCAATTTCTATCAAATTGCAAAACAATTCTTTGTAGACCTGGAAAGAAAAATTCTCAACTTCATATGGAATAACAAGAAACCCAGAATTGTTAAAACATTCCTCTACAATAAAAGATCTTCTGGGGGTACCTCCATCCCTGATATCAAGCTGTACTATAAAGCAACAGTAATAAAAACTGCATGGTACTGGCATAGAAACAAAATGGTGGATCAATGGAACCTAATAAAAGACCCAGAAATAAAACCACACACTTATGGACACCTGATCTTTGACAAAGATGCCAAAACCAAAACCATACAATAGAAAAAAACGTAGCATCTTCAACAAATGGTGCTGGTCTAACTGGATGTTTACATGTAGAAAAAATGTCAATAGATCCATACTTATCACCCTCCACAAAACTAAGTTACAAGTAGATCAAAGACCTAATCAAAAAACCAGACAAGGGCTGGAGAGGTGCAGCCAGTCCTGAAGATACCTGATAAAACAGGATCAGATGAAAGGGGAGGAAGTCCCCCCATCAGTGGACTTGGAAAGGGGCACTGTGGAGATGAGGGAGGGAGGGAAGGACTGGGAGGGAATGAGGGATCGGGACACAGCTGGGATACAGAGTTAATAAAATGTAACTGATAAGAAAAAAATAAAATTAAAAAAACAGACACATTAAATCTGTTAGAAGAAAAAGTAGGGAAATCCGTAGAACTCATTTGTAGAGAAGACAACTTCCTGAAGAGAACACCAACAGCACAGGCTCTAAGAGCAACAATCAATATATGGGACCTCATGAAACTGAAAAGCTTCTATATATCAAAGGACACCATCATCAAAACAAAATGACTGCCTACAGATTGGGAAAGAATCTTCACTAACCCTTTATCTGAGAGAGGGTTAATATCCAGTATATATAAAGAACTTAAGAAGCTGAAAAGCAGCAAACCAAGTAATCTAATTAAAAAATGGGGAACACATCTAAACAGAGAATTTTCTGTAGAGGAATATCAAATGGCAGAAAAACACTTAAAGAAATGCTCAACCCCATTAGCCATCAGAGAAATGCAAATCAAAACGACAGTGAGATTTCACCTTACACCCATCAGAATGGCCAAGATGAAAAACTCAAGTGACAACATATGTTGGAGAGGTTGTGGAGAAAGGGGAACCTTCCTCCATTGCTGGTGGGAATGTAAACTGTTACAACCACTATGCAAAGCAATCTGGCGCTTTCTCAGACAACTAGGAATAGTACTTCCTCAAGATCCAGCCATACCATTCCTAAGCATATATCCAAAAGAGGCTCATATACACAATAAGGACATTTGCTCAACCATGTTTGTAGCAGCTTTATTTGTAATAACCAGAAAAACCCAGATGCCCCTCAATTGAAGAATGGATGCAGAAATTGTGGTACAACTACACAATGGAGTATTACACAGCAATGAAAAATAATGAAATCATGAAATTTGCAGGTAAATGGTGGGACCTGGAAAGGATCATACTGAGTGAGCTGTCTCAGAAGCAGAAAAACACACACTGTATATACTCACTCATATAGACATATAATATAGGATAAACCTCCTAAAATCTGTACATCTAAATAAACTAATCAGGAGAGGACCATTGAGACTAAAACACTCAATCTCCATCCTGAAAGGCAAAGAGGATGGACATCAGAAGGAGAAGAAAAGAGGAAACAGCCTAGGACGCTGCCACAGAGGGCCTCTGAAAGCCTCTGTCCTGCAGACTATCAAAGCAGAAACTGAGACTTATGGCCAACTGTTGGGCAGAGTGCACAAAATCTTATGGAAGAAGTGGGAAATAGTAAGAGCTGGAGAGCATGGGAACCCCACAAGGAGAGCAACAAAACCAGAAAATTTGAAGACAGGGGTCTTCCCAGAGACTCATACTCCAACCAAGTAGCAGTCATGGAGATAATGGAGAACCCTTGCACAGATGAACCCTATAGTAGTTTAGTTTCCATGTGGGTTACTTAGTAATGGGTAGAGGAACTGCCTCTAACATAATCTGATTGGCCTACTCTTTGATCACCTTCCCCTGAGGCGGGAGCAGCCTTACCAGGCCACAGAAGATGACAATGCAGCCATTCCTGATGTGATCTTATATACTAAGATCAGAAGGAAGGAGAGGAGGACCTGCCTTTTCAGTGGCCTTGGGGTAAGGCATGCATTAAGAAGGGGGTGGGAGGGTGGAACTGGGAGGGGAGGAGGGAGGAGCTTATGGGGGGATAGAAAGTGAATAAACTGTAATTAATAAAATAAAATAAAATAAATTAAAAATAAAAATATAAAACAGAAAAGAAAAACAAGTCTGTCAAAGAATTATCCACAAAGGAGGTGGCAAATAAAGAGGAAATGAACAAAAAATATAGGCCACCATACAGAGAGGGAATCAACATTCAAACAAATGAAGTAAATGGTGCAAGACATAAAAACAAAATTAGAATCAATAAAGAAAACACAGAGAAAATCCTTGAGCTGGAGAACTTAGAGAAAAGATCAGGAACCACAAGTTAAACAACACCAATATAATTCAAGAGATAGAAGAGAGAATATCTGGTATAGACAATACACTAGCAGAAATTGATACTTCTCTCATAGAAAAGGTAAAACCTCAAACACAAAACATCCAAGAATTGAAGGATGTCATAAAAAGGTTTAATCTAAGAATAATAGGAAGTGATGAAAATGAAGATTCCAGGCTCCAAAATCCAGAAAATATTTTCAAAAAATTATAGAAGAAAATTTTCCAAACTTAAAGAAAGAGATGGCCATAAATATTCAAGAGGCCTACAGAATCCCAAATAGATTAGACCAGAAAAGAAACTCCTCATATTACATCATAGTCAAAACACTAAATCTAAAGAACAAAGAAAAGAGATTAAAAGCAGCATGGGAATAAGGCCAAGTGACATACAAAGGTAGAATTATCAGAATGCCACCAGACTTCTCTTCAAAAACTATGAAAGCCAGAAGGGTTTGGGCAGATGTCATGTGGACTTTAAGAACCACAGATGTCAACCCAGACTACTATATCCAACAAAGCCTTCAGTCAACATAGTTGTAGAAAATAAAATATTCCATGACAAACTAATTTTATGCAATATCTACAGAGAAAAACAGCCCTACATAAGATATTAAAAGGAAAACTGTAATCCAATGAAAACAACTATACCCAAGAAAATATGGGGTACAGATAATTTCTGAATAAAAATTAAAAGTAAACAAGCAATAAATCACAGTGAGACCACCAAATCCACGATAAAAGGAACTAACAGACATTGGTCACTATTATCTATCAACATCAATGGACTCAACTCTACAATAAAAAACACAGGCTAGCATAATGGCTACGGAAACAGAATGCAACATTCTACTGCACTCAAGAAACACACCTCTACAACAAAGATAAACACTACCTCAGAGTAAAGGGTTGGAAAAAATGTTTTTCAAGCAAATGGACCCAGAAAACAAGCTAGGGTAGCTATCCTAATATCTAATTAAATAGACTTTCAACCAAAATTAATCAGAAAAGATGAGGAGGGGCACTACATTCTACTCAAAGGAAAATTCCACCAGGAGGACATCACAGTTTCAAACATCTATACCCCAAATACAAGACCACCTACAATGTAAATGAAACATTATTAATGCTGAAATCACACATTGATCCCAACACCTTAATAGTAGGAGATTTCAACAATACACTCTCACCAAGGGACAGATCATCCAGCCAGAAGTTAATCAGGGAAATAAGGACACTTACAGATGACCTAAATCAAATGGACCTAATAGATATCTACAGGTCCAAATTCACCCAAATTCAAAAAAAGTATACCTTTTTTCCAGCATCTCATGGAACCTTTTCAAAATAGACCATATAGTTGGTCACAAAGCAAGCCTAAACAGATACAAGAAGATTGAAATAATTCCTTGTATCCTATCTGACCACTATGGTCTAAAGCTCGACCTCAACAACAACAGAAATAACAAAAAACCTACAAATACATGGAAACAGAACTACTTGCTACTCATTGACAGTTGGCTTATTGAAGAAATAAAGTAAGAAAATAAAGACTTCTTAGAATTCAATGAAAATTAAGACACAACATACCTAAACTTATGGGACACAATGAAAGCAATGCTAAGAGGGAGGTTTATAGCACTAAGTGCTTTCAAGAAGAAATTTGAAACATTACATACAAACAACTTAATAGCTCACCTGAAAGCCTTTAAAGAAAAAAGGTGCAGACATAACAAAGAGGAGTAGACTGCTAGAAATATTCAAATTCAGTGCAGAAGTCAATAAATTAGAAAAAATAAAATAAAACAATTCAAGAATCAGTGAAACCAAGAGAGGGTTCTTTGAGAAAAATCAACAAGATAGATAAGCTCTTAGCCAATCTAACTAAATGACAGAGAGAAACTGTCCAAATTAGCAAAATCAGAAATGAAAAGTAGGACATAACAACAGATACTAAAAATCCAAACAATCATTAAGTCTTACTTCGAAAGTTTATATGTCACAAAATTTGAAAATCTAAATGAAATGGACAATTTTCTTGACAGATTCCATTTAACAAAATTAAATCAAGATCAGGTAGAAATACTGAATAGTCCTATATCCCCAAGGAAATAGAAGCAATCATAGAAAGTCTTCCTTCCAAAAAAGCCCAGGGCCAGATGGTTTCAGCGTAGCATTCTAGCAGATATCATACCTTCAGAGAAGAGCTAACTCCAATTCTTTTCAAACTATTCCACAATATAGAAACAGAAGGAACATTACCAAACTCATTCTATGAAGCCTCAGTCACCTTTATAAATAAACCACACAAAGACCCAAAAAAAGAAAACTTCAGACCTATTTCTCTTATGAACATTGATGCAAAAATACTTAATAAAACATTGACAAACCAAATCCAAGAACACATAAAAGATATCATTCACCATAACCAAGAAGGCTTCATCCCAGGCATGCAGGGCTGGTTCAATATACAGAAACCTATCAATGAAATTTACCATATAAAAAACTGAAGGAAAAAAACCACATGATTATCTTCTCCTTAGATGCAAAAAAAAAAAAAAAAAAAAAAAAAAATTTGACAAAATCCAATACCCATTCATGTTTAAGTCTTTGAGACAACAGAGATACAAGGCACATACCTAAACATAGTAAAGAAAATATACAGGAAACTATTAGCCAACATCAAACGAAATGGAGAGAAACTTAAATCAGTCCCACTGAAATCAGGGACAATGAAAGGTTGCCCACCCTCTCTGTATCTCTTCAACATAGTGCTTGAATTCCTAGCTAGAGCAATAATGGAACTAATGGTGATCTAGGGAATACAAATCAAAAAAGAAGTCAAAGTATCACTATTTGCAAATGATATGATACTACATATGAGTATTTCCCAAAATTTAACCAAAGAACTACTTCAGCTGGATACAGCATTAACTCAAACAAAATAAAACAAAGAAAAAACAAACAAACAAACAAACAACAACAACCACAACAACAAAAAAGTAGAACCCTTGTTTATGAAAGACAAAAGGCCTGAGAAAGAAATTAGGGACACTATATCCTTCACAGTAGCAGCTAATAACATAAAGTGTCTTTGTGTGTTTCTAAGCAAGCAAGTGAAAGACTCATCTGAAAAAAAACTTCAAGTCTCTGAAGAAAGAAATTGAAGAAGATATCAGAACATGGTAAGATTGCCCATGTTTATTGATTTTTAGGATTAACATAATGAAAATGGCCATGCTGAAAATACAATCTACAGATTCAATACAGTTCTCATCAAAATATGAAATCAATTCTTTACTGACCTTGAAAGAACAATTCTCAACTTTTATGGAAAAAAAAGAACTCAGAAATGCTAAAAACAATCCTGTACAACAACAGATTGACTGGAAGTATCACCCTGCCTGATCTCAGGCTTTACTACTGAGCAATATTACCAAAAACTGCATGGTAGTGGCATAGAAACAGAATGATGGATCAATGGAATCCAATCCAATAGAAGACCCAGAAAGAACCACATACACCTACAGACACTTGATTATTGACAAAGAATTCTAAACCATAGAATGGAAAAAAGACAGGAACTTCAACAATTGGTGCTGGTCTAACTGGATATCTCCATGTAGAAAAATGTAAATAGGCCCATATTTATCACCCTGCACAAAACTAAAGTTCAAGTGGATCAAAGAACTCAACATGAAACCAGACACATTAAATCTGTTGGGAGAAAAATTATGGAGGATCCTTGAACTCATTAGCACAGGAGAAATCTTCCTTAACAGAACACCAACAGCACTGGCTCTAAGATCAAAAATCAATAAATGGGACCACGTGAAGCTGAAAAATTTCTGTAAAGCGAAGGACACTTTCAGCAGAACAAAACAACAGCATACAGAAAGGGAAAGTATATTCACCAACTGTATATCTGACAGATGGCTAATATTCAGAATATGTAATGAACGCAAGAAGTTAAAAAGGAACAAATCAATTAATCCAATTTAAGAAATGAGGTACAGAGCTAAATAGAAAATTCTCAATAAAGAAAATATTGAATGGCAGAGAAACACTTAAAAAAAAAGGTTAAACATCCTTAGTCATCAGGAAAATGCAAGTCAAAATTATTTTGACATTTCACCTTACACCCATCAGAATGGCTATGATTAAAAACTCAAATGACAATATAAGCTGGAGAGGATGTGGAGAAAGGGGAACCCTCCTCCATTGCTCATGGGAATGTAAATTTACAACCACTTTGTATGTCATTCTGGCACTTTCTCAGACAATTAAGGATAGTACTTCTTCAAGATCCAGCTATAACACTCCTAGACACATATCCAAAATACACTCAAGTTCAGAACAAGGACATTTGTACAACCATGTTCATAGCAGCTTTATTGGTAATAGCCAGTATCTGGAAACAACCCATTTGTTCCTCAACTCAGGGACTGATACAGAAATTGTGGTACATTTACACAATGGAATACTGCTCAGCAAGTAAAAACTAAGAAATCATGAAATTTGTAGGAAAATGGGATTGAGAAAATATCATCCTGAGTGAAGCATCTCAAAAGCCGAAAGACACACATAGTATATACTCACTTATAAGTGGATTTTAGACATATAATATATAATAAACATACTTAAATCTGTACACCTAAAAAAGCAAAGGAAGAAGGAGACCCTGGGTAAGATGATCAATCTTCACTAAGAAAGTCAAATGGGATGGGCATTAGGAGAAGGAGTAAACAGGAAACAGGATAGGAGCCTAACACAGACAGTCTCTGAAAGACTAACCAGCAGTGTTTCAAAGCAGATGCTGAGACTTATAACCAAACTTTGGACAGAGTACAGGAAATCTTTTGAATGAAGGGGGTGATAGTAAGACCTGGAGAGGACATGAGCACAACAAGGAGAGTAACATAACCAAAAAATATGGTCCTAAGGGTCTTTTCTGAGAGTGATACTCCAACCAAGGACCATTCATGGATATAACCTAGAACTCATGCTCAGATGTAGCCCGTGGCAGCTCAGTCTCTAAGTGGGTTCCAAGGTAAGGGGAACAGGGACTGTCTCTGACATGAACTCAGTGGCATGCTCTTTGACCATTCCCTCCTGATGTGGTAGCAGCCTTACCAGGCCACAGAGGAGGACAATGCAGCCAGTCCTGATGAGGCCTGATAAGCTAGGGCCAGATAGCAATGGAATGAATAATTCCCCTATCAGTGGACTTAGTTAGGGGTATGGGAGGAGATGAGGAAAGGAGCATGGGATTGGGAGGGAATGAAGGAGAAAGCTACAGCTGTGATACAAAGTGAATAAACTAATTAATGTAAAAATAAAATTTTAATTTAAAAAGAAAGGCAAAGAGGATGTACATTGGTAGAGGTAGAAAACAGGGAACAGGACAGAAGCTTCCCACAGAGGGTCTCTGAAAGATTTTACCTAGCAGGGTATTAAAGCAGGTGCTGAGTATCATAGCTGAACTTTGGGCAGAGTGCAGGGATTCTTATGAAAGTAGGGGGAGATAGAAAGACCTGGATGTGACAGAAACTCCACAAGGAGAGCAATAGAACCATAATATCTGGGCGCAGGGATCTTTTCTGAGACTAATACTCCAACCAAGTACCATGCATGGAGATAACCTAGAACCCCTGCACAGATGTAGCCCATTGCAGCTCAGCTTCCAAGTGGGTACCCTAGTAAGGGGAACAGGGACTCTCTCTGACATGAACTCAGTAGCTGGTTGTTTGATAACCTCCTCCTGGTAGGGGAATTGCCTTACCAGGCTCCAGAGGAAGACATTGCAGTTAGTCCAATAAGTCCTGATAGTCTAGGATCAGAGGGAAAGGGAGGAGGACCTCTCTTATTGTTGGACTTGGAAAGAGACATGGTAGGAGAAGAGAGAGAGAGGGTGGGATTGGGAGTGAATGAGGGAGAGGTCTAAAGAGGAGATAGAAATTGAATAAACTGGAATTAATTAAAAAAGATGAATCAAAGTATAACCTAAAGATAGTCCATCAGGGCTTTTCACTATTGGACTATAGTAAGTGCAAATATAAAAAAAAAATTCTTATAATGATGTTTCATATCTGGTAAAAATGGTAATGTCATTGAAAGTGTTCGTGTTTCTTTGCCATTGTGCTGTGGTTCAACATTTTTTTTTGAATTTTATTTTTTTCTTATCAGTTACATTTTATTAACTCTGTATCCCAGTTGTGTCTCGATCCCTCATTCCCTCCCAGTCCCTCCCTCCCTCCCTCATCTCCACCGTGCCCCTTGCCAAGTCCACTGATAGGGGGGACCTCCTCCCCATTCATCTGATCCTGTTTTATCAGGTATCTTCAGGACTGGATGCAAAGCTCTCCTCTGTGGCCTGACAGGACTGCTCCTCCCTTGGGGGGTGGGGAGGCCAAAGAGCCAATCATTGAGTTCCTGTTAGAAATAGTCCTTGTTCCCCTCACTATGGGAAACCAATTGGTTACTGAGCTACCACAGGCTACATCTGAGCAGAGGTTCTAGGTTACATTCATTCATGGTCCTTGGTTGCATGTCAGTCTCAGAAAAGACCCTGTGCCCAGATATCTTTGGTCCTTGTGGAGCTCCTATCCTTTCCTCATCAGACTAACTCCCCTTCTTTCTTATGATTCCCTGTACTCTGCCAAAGGTTTGGTCATGAGTCTTTGCTTTGAAAACACTGCTAGTTAGAGTCTTTCAAATGCGCTCAGTAGACTCCTGTCAATGTTCAATGCGTATCCCATCTGTCTTTCAAAACGAGGATTGATAATCTTACCCCATGTCTGCTCTCTTGATTATCTTTTATAGGTGTATAGATTTCATTATGTTTATCATATCTTATAGGTCTATATAAGTGAGTATATACCGTGTTTGTCTTTCTCCTTCTGGGATATTTCACTCAGGATGATCTTTTCTAGATTCCACCATTTGCCTGCAAATTTCATGATTTCCTCCTTTTTGATTGCTGAGTAGTATTCCATTGTGTAAAAATACCACAATTTCTGTACCCATTCCTCCGTTGATGGACATCTGGGTTGTTTACAGGTTCTGGCTATTACAAATAAAGCTGCTATAAACATGGTTGAGCAAATATCCCTTTTGTGTACTTGAGCAAACTTTGGGTATATACCTAGCAGTGGTATAGCTGGGTCTTGAGGAAGCACTATTCCTAATTGTCTTAGAAAGCACCAGATAGATTTCCAGAGTGGTTGTATCAGTTTACATTCCCACCAGCAGTGGAGGAGGGTTCCCCTTTCTCCACAACCTCTCCAGCACAACATTTTTTTTTAATCAGGCACTCTCTTTCATGTCCTATCAACGGAGAAGATTCAAGATCTTCAGGACAAAATATCAAACCATATTAAGCCCTTATTTCAATGAATAAGCAAAGCTTACTACGTCCTCATTCAGTTTCCTGTGACCTCAATATAAACTCTAATTTTTAATCTTAAAAACAAATGTTATGAATGTAAAATCCAACAATATATTTTATTTTTCCTTGTATTATAGTAGGTTTGCTAGACTTGAGTAAATAGATTTTAGCATTTGTGATATTACCCTATCCTCTGTTATTAGGTTAGTGTCTATTTTTCTTAAACTCTACAAACTATAAACAGTTCTATTATAGGAAACAGACTTCCAATAAAAGGTAAACTACAATTCATGCTCATCATAAACGATAAGTAATATGAGCATGCTGTGTACAGAATCATGCCATCTATTCCAGGGAGATTAAAACAAGAAAAGATGATGAATTGACACATGGATGTCTTCGTGGCACTAAATGGTTTGAAGTAATGAGATATTATAATTCAGGATACAATGTCAGCCCTATTGTTTTCAATTTTTGTTTTATAGTATATTAAAGTTTTATTTATCTGCTGTTGGCTTAGATGTTGTCTAAGATTCACAGTTAGCATTTGTGAAAAGAACACAAGCATACAAATCTTAAAAAAAAATAAAGAACTGCAATATTGCAAGCTGATTTCTCAAGGATTTAAAGAGATGATTATCACCTGAGGATTCATAACTTTATGCACTCTATTTAAAATTAGGCCAGGTAACTATAATGTTAAAAATGACTCTTTAAAATTTACTCAAAGTTTTTTCATACAATAAATTTTGGTCATATTTTTCACCTCCACCAATATCTTCTTACATTCCTACTCCTCTTTCATTGAAAATAGATTCTTTTCTCACACAATATATCCTGGTGATGTTTTGCCCTTTCTCTATTTACAGTTCCTTCGTACCATCCCACCATTCTGGATCCACTGCTTTCTGTTTCTCCTTAGAAAAGAACTGGAGAGAAAATAATCTTTGAAAATATTAGCTATAATAAGAAAATAAAATATAACAAAATAAAATAAAGCAAGAATAATCACATCAAATTGGACAAGGCAAACCAAAATAAGGAAAAGAGCCCAAGAGAAAGCATAAGAGCCAAACTTTTCCTCCTCCAGGAGAGCTGGCAGGCTGACCAACTTAGCTCCCATCCAGGCCCAGATCCAGAGCTTTGAGTTGGCTTACACCAAAATTTACCCCATCTATGAAATGGTGGAGCACTTGAAGGGACCAGTCATGTAGAACGAAAGTTGCAAAATCTCCATGACACAGACCAACAACAGGATATTCAAGAGGATTCCAGGTGAGGATCCAGGATTGAAAGTGTAGCAGAAACCAGAGGTCCTGAACCAGACCAACGATTCATTGCAATCAACATTTGCAAGTAGACATATATGGGCAAACGGGTATACTTTGTGACACACAGTGACACACCACAGCTTCAATGGCAGGATTTTATTTTTAGTTTTTGTTTGTTTGTTTGTTTGTTTTCTCTTGGAGGAGATCATAAGAGCAGAGGGTAGGTATGAAATGATGTGGAGGCAAGTGGGATTAGTGTGTATGATGTGAAATTCACAAAGAATCAATAAAGGATAAATTTTACAAAAGGAAATTAGGCACAGGGTTATATATTTACAACACATCTTGTAGCTCCTCAAGAGTGGGTTAGAGTTAAAATGTAAATCATATGCTTGTTTTCAGATTGGTTTATCTAATCCTTTATACATGTATTAGTCCCAATGTAAAATAAAGATATAATTTTTTCTTTCTCAATCTAACAAATCTTACCACTATGTAAATACACATCTGTTAAAAAATACCAAAGCAAAATAAATATACATTTACTACAGAAAAATAAATATTTCAAAGATATGAGAGTATAATTTTGTTTGTGCTTTAGTTATTTAAGCTGCATCAAGGTCTAACGGTGATAATATTTACTCTTTTCCCAACAATATTTTTTTTTACTTTACATTGTATTGACCATAATGTAAGCAGTATATTTAAAAGTATTCAGTTTAGGGAAAAAACAATTCAAGGAAAACTATGTTTATTTTACATACTGATAACCTGTAAAACAGGAACAGTTAAAAAAGAATCAGGGCACACCTAAGACAATAAATTCATTTATTAATATGCTTATTAATAACAACAATTATAAATGCTGCTTATAAGTAGGACAGTTTTAACCTGAGCACTATAATATTGAAATTAAAATTTATTTTGCTTTGGCTAATGTTTGAATCCTTGTTTCCACCTACTTCCCCTGAGAAATATTTTTTATTCTCTCTTTGTTGCAGACACATTCCATATTTTATTTACATTTTATACTAATTTTAATTTCCAAAGCACATATCCATATACCTATTACCTTTTTGTTGACTTCACTTAAAACTTCTAAGCATGTTTTATTAAACAAAGACTCTAAACAAATTATCATGCATGTTATATGCAACAAACAGGAGCAGCTTTTGGGAGAAATTCATCAATACCCTCAAACAACTTTTTATTACAAATAGAGATATCAAAGAAATTCTGAACCTATTTTTGATATTAGTAGTAGTCAGCACCCACACCCCTTCAAGAATTAGAACAATTTGTGACTATTAATTATACAAGCTCTTTTAAACAATTCCAACTGCAGTTCTAAGTACAATGGATAAAGCATGACATTCCTGTTCTTCCTTCTTGAGACTTTACTTTTCAGGATGACAAAGGTGTCTGTGGTCATCTGACACTACTTTGCCATGCTTCTGTTTTGAAAACCTAAATTCAAATTGAATACTTCAGGTTTATGTTTAAATGACAGTGCTTTAAGTAGAGGAAGAAAAAATGGTCCTGCACTTCTCTTGTTACTTGAAAACATAATAGTTCTACATATATTAAATATATTCTTACAACTGTCCAGGTCATGTTTACCACCTGGAATTTTTTCACCTAATGTGTGGGTATTTTGCATGGTGATATTTAATCAAGACATTAACATGAGTAGAAGGTTGTTGATTTAAGACAAGTTTGAGATCCGCTATTTGTTGTATGTCTATCTTTCTGTTAGCTGTGGAAGCTTCATATTTTTTTTATATCATTAGATATCTTGGCTCTTGTAGGACAACTTTAATGCTATAGGAATTTTGCCATTTTGCTAATATTGGTATGCTTTCTGCATCCTCCATTCCACTGAAATTATTGATTCCATTCATATTAATTTTTGCTACAAAGCTGATGGAGAAGCTTCTGGGTATTTAGATCCATATTCTACTTTACAGCTATATTTTCTGTTTTCATATTTTGTCCTTGGTGGCATAATAATCATGCCTTTCCATCTTGTAAGTGCCATGTCTTCATCATCTTCAAGGCCCAGCCAGCCATACCAGCACCTACTCCTTTCTGTCCTTCTTCAAGTTCTTCCATCAAGTGAAATGTAACAATCACAACATCTACTCAAGGTCTTCCATTTCTATATTTGTATTTAATAAGAACTGTGGAGACTGCCATCTCTGACTGCTACAAAATGCAGCCCCCCCACACAGCTGTTCTCCTTTTTTAATTAAATTTTTATTTTATATAGTAATTACAGTTTATTCACTTTGCATTCCAGTTGTAGCCCCCTCTCTCATTCCCTCCCAATATCACCCTCCTTCCTTCATTTCCTCCCATTCCCCTCTCCAAGTCCACTGATAGGGGAGGTCCTCCTCCCCTTCCATCTGACCTTAGCTTATCAGGTCTCACCAGGACTGGCTGCATTATCCTCCTCTGTGGTCTGACAAGGCTGCTCTCCAGTCAGGGGGAGGTGATCAAAGAGCCAGCCACTGAGTTCATGTCAGAGACAGTCCCTGTTCCCCAGATGTTCTTCTCTTAAATTGAGTAATGAAGACAAGTGTCAAATACAATAACTAATCAATTAGGAAATAGTCTACTATCTACTAAATGTAAAGCAATGGACTAAAAAATATGAGGAAGCAGCTTTGTGCACATATAACAAGAAAAGGGAAGATGCTGCTGCTGTTTGAATTTTGTGTGAAAAATAAGTGAGATAATTTTTAGTTAAGGAATACTTTTGTAAAGAGGAAAAGTTATATATTCTTGCCAAAATATGTCTTCTTAATTAAAAGAATTTACTTTGCTCCTGAAATAATTGAGATGGGAAGAATTTGTATATAGTAAGTTGTTTTTATTAATTATTTAACTAAAGTTTATGGAGTACAAATTTAAATTAATACTTAATTTTACCACTAAAATTTAAACACAGTTACTAATTCTGTTTCAAAATTCTATTAATTAAAAAAGATTCAAAATAATCCTGGTTTAAAAACTAAGTTCCCTGAAGATGTGGGGACAATTCTAAAATAACTCATAAATTTCAGTTAAGTAAACGCATGCCCAAAAAGAGGTTTAAATTACAAACAACAACAACAACAAAAACACAAATCATTCAATTCCCATCTCTTGTAGGCTCTTTGATCACCTCTCCCTGGGGAGTGGGGGGGGGGGCGAAGCCTTGCCAGGCCACAGAGGAAAATGATGCAGTTAGCCCTGATAAGACCTGATAGGTTAGGGTCAGATAGAAGGGGAGGAGGGCCTCCCCTATCAGTGGACTAGGGCAGAGGCATAGTGGGAGATGACGGAGAATGGGGTACTAAGAGAAGAGTGCAGGGGGGCTATAGTTGGTATACAAAGTGAATAAATTGTAATAAAAATAATAAATAAATAAATAAATAAATAAATAAATAAATAGATTTTTAAAAGACTCGTCTTTAAGATAACACAGAAATTAACCCTAGGCAGATAATATATTAGTGCTTATATATATACATATAGCTTTCATTTCAAACCATAAGTTAGTGTAGTGTTTGCAGACTACTTTGGAGTTCACAAGAGTCCATAAAGAATATTTATAATTTATTGTTATTCTCCCTTTCAGTAGTGAATTTTCTGTTATGTAAGACAACAATGTCTGTCGTCTGAATATTGTGAGAATAAATTCTTAACTGCAGAAAAAAATTAAATATTCCTAACAATTTTAAACTTTCAAACATTTAGAGCAGGAGAATCTGTTTGCTCAGTTTGTTTTAACTTTGTTTTAAAGTGTCCCTTCTACTGATCATCACATCCTATATATTGCATAATTTGGGTTTTTTTGTGTGTGTATATGTGTGTACATTTGCATGCACCTGTACGTGTGTGTGTTTATGTGTATGTGTGTCTCTTTCATTCATATTTCTCTTCTAGAAATATCTGACTAAAGACATAGAAACAAAGGAGTTCCATGAGAATGTTAACTTTCACATGCTCATAGGTTAATTCTTATCACAGCTACTTCACTGACACATGTGCATCTATGGGATGGAAATTTTTACCCTTTAAGATTGAAAAATTTTCCAGCATTTTTACAATAGTTCTCAATTTTTATTATCCCCCATTTGAACCCCTAGGGGCCATAATTGTCCATAAATAAGAAGATCAACAATAGATCTTGCAAGCCAAATAAATATATATTTAATTTCAAACAAAACAGATTTTCTATACTGATACTGATTTAATGTATGCTATAGTATATTACAAATGCTTCCTCACCAAATATTAGATCAGGCAGATTTATATGTATAGAAAAATTGAAAGAGTTGAAAATAATTTTCATTTTAAATTTTTCTCAGTATTAGTTGCTCAGAAAAAATGTTTTAATAATATGTGCATAACAGAATATCTTTTTCTTTACTATATCTAAACAATGCAAACTTACATTTAATAACTGTGAAATGTTAAGGATATTTGATATTCTGTGCTGATTTGTAGAAAATGTGATGATTATAATTTAATTAAAATTATTTTAATTTTGTAATTTAGAGACATTTTTGAGCAGGTCATGGTTATTGCACCTTTAAAATACGCTAATGAACATCAATTTAAAAAAATTAAAAAAAGGAAATTTGATTGCTTAAACAATAATACTCTTCAATTGTACTTTCTTATTTATGTATGCCAACAAATAAAAACATTATATGAGGTCTTTGTCACCAAAATATATTTTAAAATATTTGAATTTTTATTAAATAATACTTATAAAATTAATTTAACTTTTACATTTTAATTTATTTTTATTTATTAATTCACTTTACATCTCAGTCATAGACCTCTCTTCTTCTGCTCCCAGTTCCAACCTCTCTCCTATTTTCCCAGATACAGACATCCCATCTCATCTATTCACAAGACAACTGAGTTATTTCCTCCCCTCTGGCCTTGTAGGGAAGTCCCATGAGAGGGAAGTTATCAAAAAGCAAGCAACACAATCATTGTCAGATATATTCTACTCCCTTAACTAGTGGGCTGACATGAAGCCTAAGACTCTCATTTGGATTATCTTCTTGGGGTCTGTGCATTGTAATATTCTTATCTTGTGCTATATAACTAAAATCTGCTTTTGAGTATATACCAAGGATGTCTTTCTGGGTCTGTGTTAATTTTACTCAGGATGACGTTTTCTAGTTACATCCATTTGCCTGCAAATTTCATGATTTCCTTGTTTTTAATTGCTGAATAGTATTCCATTGTGTAAATGTGCCACAATTTCTGTATCCATTCCTCAGTTGAGGGACATCTGGGTTGTTTCCAGATTCTCACTATTACAAATAAAGCTGCTATGAACATAGTTGATCAAATGTCTTTGTTTTATGGTGGGACATTTTCTGAGTAAATGCCCAGAAGTGGTATAGCTGTGTTGTGAGGTAGAATTGTTCCAAATTTTCTTAGAAAGTGCCAGATTGATTTCCAAAGTGGTTTTATATGTTTGTACTACCACCAGCAATGGAGGAGATTTTCCCTATCCTCACAACTATGCCTGCATGTGTTGTCACTTGAGTTTCTGACCTTAGCCATTTTAAGAGATATAAGATGGCTTCTCAGAGTTGTTTTCATTTGTATTTCCCTGATGACTAAGGACACTGAACATTTCTTTAAATGCTTCTCAGCCATTAATTTTTTTTTTCTGTTGAGAATTCTGTTTATCTCTGTTGGTATAATGTTCTTTTGAAATCCATGAGAACAACATTAAATTTTCCTTAAAGGGGGTTGGGTATGTTTTTGGTTGTTTGCTATGGCTACTAAATTTTATTGTCATTGGGAGATGTTTATTATTAATGGTCTTATTCAAATAGAAACAAGGAATATACAGGGATATCTTATAGGAATAGAAAAAAGATAGATTTTTGACTCTACTCAACTTAGGGTTTTATTTGTTATTCTCAAATAAGGTTATTTTTAACTCATTGGTAGAGGATTTTGTACATTGATGCAAAAATAAGTCTATTTTTGATACATTGGTATAAGCTTTAGTATATGGATACAAACTCAAGGTTACTTCCAATACTTTTAAACTGCTATTAAAAACTGGTTAGGGTATTAGGTAATGCAAGTTAGTTGTTAGTTATTCAACCCATAGTCATGTCAGACCCTAGTCTAATTTATCACAGGAATATACATCCTAGGTTAACAAATAAATATGATTTTGTAGACAGATCGATTACATAAAGATAGGTAGTCTTCAAAGACGTCAGAGACCTACAGAATATGGCATTTAAAAGTGTCTTTATTATTTTAAAGATTCTTTGACAATGAGACAGGTCAAATTCTGCCAAAAATGGGCAAACTTAAATGCAGGACAAGTCGACTGCTAAACTTTGCCAAGACAGAGTAAGCAAGTCCTAAATACTTCCTGTTTCACATATATGTTTGTCAAATATTCTGAGCCAGAAGGCTGAAGATGATGTTCCAAAGTTATAAAGAGTTATGGGTGACTGTTCAGGCAGCAAACTGTTTCTGTCAATTTTTATTTTTGGAAGCTGCTAACATGCAGTTCCTTTTTACTCTAATAACTAATTTTATTACTTCTCAAGTCTCTGATGTGGTTGAAGACTAAATAGTTATAATGCCACAATTAAGCTTAAGTTGTTTAGAAGTTAAGAAATGCTTTCTTATAGGTAATACCAATAAGGATAAAAGTTAATTTAGGTATAGAACTTTTAACTTGTTAAGATAGGTAGGATAATCAGATACTTTCTCCTAAGTTGCTGAATAACATGGACTGGACATTGCACATGTAGGTTTTACATAACACTTTTCATAATTATTACTGTATTAAAAGAAAAGGAGCCTTTCATTGCACTTAAAGGGGGAAATGTTGGTATAATGTTATTTTGAAATGTATATACCTTACCCTTTTTCATTCAAATGCTAATTTCTCCCCCCACTGGTTTTAATCAGGATATTGCATTGTGATACTTATTCTAAGCATCCTGTCTCAACTTTGTGTAAACAGACCAAAATAAAGAAACTAGACACACTGTTGAGTGATGGGAAGAGCCAGAGTACAGGAAATGAGTTGGGGGAGCCAGAGGGAAGAAAGGAGTGGTAGGAGAGAGGGCAAGAGTGCACAGCTTGGAAGAGAGCTAGGAGAGCAGAGCTGGAGGAGAGATCTTGGAGGACATGGAGCATGAACCAGGCCTAAGATTTTACAAAAAGAAAGTATAATGTGGGAAATGTAAATGTTAGGAAACTATGAGGACTTGTAGGTTTAGAAGCAAGTAACTATTGCCCAGCATTGTGTTCTAGGTTAATTAAAGAAATCCCAGTGTCTGTGTGGTGATTTGGGTATATAGCTATTTAGGATTAACAGCAGATTTAATAAAAGATAAACAAGTAGTAAATATTAATAGTATCCTACAACAATCTCTGTACCCCATTTTTATTGGGTTATTGGTTTGTTGGTATTTAATTTATTGAGTTCTTTACATATTTTGGATGTTAGCCCTCTGTCTAATATAGGATTGGTGAAAATCTTTTCCCAGTCTTTAAGGCTGTCATTTTGTTCTTTTGACAGTGTCCTTTTCAGTTTCATGAGTTCCAATTTATTGTTGGTCTGAGAGCCTGAGCTAATGGTGTTTTGTACTGAAGTTGCCTGCTATGCCAGTCATTTCAAGGCTCTTTCCCAATTTTTCTTCTAGTAGATTTAGTGTTTCTGGTTTTATGTTGAGGTCTTTGATCCACTTGTCTCAGGGTGATAAAAAATGGATCTATTTGCATTTTGCTACATGTTATTGAAAATGCTATATTTTTTTTCCATTTTATGGTATTGGTTCCTTGGTCAAAAATCAAATGTCCATAGGTGTGAGGGGTTATTTCTGGGTCTTCAATTTGATTTCATTTGTCCACCAGTCTGTTAGTTGTCTTCTTAAGAACAATTTAAAGGGCAGAAAATTATGCATTAATTCTCAAAATGTATTTGTTTCTATCCAAAGTAGGATTTGCGGGATACCTAGATTGTTCAAGCCCCATTGATTTTTTTATTGTTTAAACAAATTTTTCTTTATTATTATATATTTTTTTTTACATTCCAACTGCAGTTTTCCCTCCTTTGTCTTCTCCAGGCCCTCTCCTCCACTCTCCCACTATCTCCCCCATTCATTCCTTCTCCATTTCTATGCAGAAATTTACAGGTCTCACATGGATAGTAACCAAACATAGAATATCAAGTAGCAATAAAACTAGGTACATTCTCTCATATTAAGGGTGGGCAAGGAATGTCAGTATGAATAAAATGGTCCTAAAAGCTGGCAAAAGAGTAAGAGATGGTCTCTGTTTCTACTTTTAGGAGCCTCACAAGAAAACCAAGCTACACAACTGTAACATATATGCAGAAGACTTAAAATCAGTCCGATGCAGGCTTGCTGGTCATTGGTTCAGGCTCTATGAGCCCAGGTTAATTTTGCCCTTGATCCATCTGTCTCCTATAGCCCTCTTCCCTTTCTTCTACAGGATTTCCCAAGCTCTGCCAAATATTTGGCCCCTTGTCTCTTCATCTGTTCCTATTAGTTGCTGGTTGAATCCTCTCTGATGAACACTGAACACCAATCTATATTCTAGCAGAATATAGCTAGACATAATTTCATTGACTTTGTGTGTGCGTTTGTGTGTCTGTGCTATTTGTGTTTGGTTGTATTCTAGTTCTCTGGGCTAGTTAGTCTTTGAGTCCTCGTCCTTGAGAGAGTGTCATGGATGAGTGCCCTCTTCTGGAATGGGTCTCAGGCTGCACAAGTCATTGGTTGGCCATTTCCATAATTTTTGTGTCATCTTTACCCCAGCCCATAATTTAGGTAGGACAAATTGAAAGTCTTGCATGGTTACAGGAGATTGCTGTTTGAGGTTACATATCCCCCATTGCTAGGAGTTTTAGCTAAGGTCATTCTTTTAGATTGCTGGGAGTTACCGTTTTGCTGTGTTTTTAACTACTCCCCACCATGACCTCAAGTTCTAGTTGTCTCTCCCAGTACTCTGTCCCTCCATCCTTCCCATATTTTACCCCTTCTTTCCACCACCCCCATCTCACCTCCACCCATTATGTCTATTCTATTTTCCCTTCCAAAGGATATTCATGCATCCTCCCATGGACCCTCCTTTTTACTTAGCTTTTCTGGGTCTGTGGATTATAGCATGGATATCTTTTACTTTACAGATAATATCCACTAATAAGTGAGTGCATGAAAATTTTTATATTTAAATATATTTTGATCATATTTTTCAAAAATTTTATTAATTTCTTGAGAATTTTATACAATGTTTTGAATGTAACTCTGCTCCACTCAAACTCCTCCCATAACCAGCTCCTACCCTTCTATGCTTCCCACTTAACTTTTATATTTATTCTTTTCTTTTTACTCCATTGAGTCCAGTTTGTGCTGCCCAGCTAGTTTTTGGAGTAAGACCTGTCCTAGCAGGTCTCACAATCAAAGAAAACTTATTCTGCTTCACACAAAAGCAATCCATGCTGTTTGATTATCTCCTGTGGTTTTGTGCCCACCTTCCCTGACTCTGTACTGTGATACTTTTGTCAGGCTGTTGCATGCTCAGGTTTTGTTCATGACCATTACAGTTATTTTAAATTATCGTTGCGTTGAAATACTAGCTTTTATTTGTCAAAATGCAACCTAAGTTTGTGACAATTATCAACTGATTAGGTTTATTATTTCTTCAGTTTACTTCTGGTTAATAATACTGCTGAGAATTTTGCTACAGATTGTAAATTTCTTATACTTTATATTCCTCACTATAAAATATAATTTGTGTTCCTTTAGATAGATTTAAATATAAATTTCACATAAATTTCTTAGTACCATATTAATTATTACTTTTTGTATACATTCTTTATTACAGTGTACTGGATTCCCAGCCTTAACATTTCAATTGAAGTGTAGAAGCCTTACTTCTCCTTAGAACCCTATAACTTTCTAAATTTAAATTACAATTATATTTAAGTCCAAGTGTATCAAAGACCTCAACATAAAGAAAAAAAAAACTAGAAAAGATCCTTGAACTCATTGGCACAGGAGATAACTTTCTGAACAGAACACCAACAACTCAGGTATTAAGAACAACAATCAACAAATAGGACCTCATGAAACCGAAAACCTTCAGTAAAGCAAAGAACACTTTCCAAAGAACAAAATGACAGCCAACAGACAGGGTAAAGATCTTCAAAATCCATATATTTGACAGAGGACTAATATCCAGAATATATAAAGAACCCAAGAAATTAAACACTAACAAACTAAATAATCCAAATTTTAAAAATGGGGTACAGAGCTAAACAGAATTCTTAACAGAGAAATATTGCATGGCAGAGAAACACTGAAAGAAATGATCAACATAATTAGTCATCAGGGAAATGCAAATCAAAACACACAGAACTTCCCAAAGACTCATACTCCAACCAAGGACTATTCATGGAGATAACCTAGAACCCCTGCACAGATGTAGCTCATGGCAGTTCAGTGTCCAAGTGGCTTACATGGTGATGGGAAGAGGGACTGCCTGTGACATAACCTGATTGGCCTGCTCTTTGATCGCCTCCCCCTGAGGTGGGAGCAGCCTTACCAGGCCACAGAAGAAGACAATGCAGCCATTCCTGATGTGATCTGATAGACTAAGATCAGAAGGAAGGAGAGGAGGACCTCCCCTATCAGTGGACATGGGGAGGAGCATGCATGAAGAAAGGGGATGTAGGGTGGGGTCAGGAGGGGAGGAGGGAGGGGCTTATGGGGGATACAAAATGAATAAAGTGTAATTAATAATAATAATAATAATAATAATAATAATAATAATAAAAGAAAGAAAAAAAATCTCAAAAACAAAACAAAACAAAAAAAGAGTTAGGGAAACAGGCGATGTCCAGGCCAGGACGAGGCTACTTGACATGTTTCTTGAGCAAGCAAACAAACAGAAAATAAACAAATTAAATACCAAAAAAAAACCAAACCAAAACAAACAGAAAAAACAACTCTGAGATTCCATCTCACAACCATCAAAATAGCTAAGATCAAAAGGTCAAGTGACAAAACATACTGGAAAGGATGTGGAGAAAGGAGAACACTCCTCCATTACTGGTGGGAATGTAATCTTCTACAAACACTTTGGAAATCAATCTAACACTTTCTCAGAAAACTGGAAATAGCACTACCTCAAGACCCATATATACCACTCCTGGGTAAATATCCAAAAGATGCTCAACCATACTACTAGGACATTTGCTCAATTATGTTCATGGCAGTTTTATTTATAACAGCCAGAATCTGGAAAAAAAAAAAAAACTATATGTCCCTAAACTGAAGAACGGAGAATGGATACAGAAATTGTGGTACATTTACAAAGTGGAATACTACTCACTTAAAAATACAAGGACATGAAATATGCAGGCAAATGGAAGGAACTAGAAAAGATCTTCTAGCCTTTGGTATACCAGAAGCAAAAAAAAAAAAAAACCATGCATGGTATATACTCACTTCTAAGTAGATATTAGCCATTTAATATAGAATAAATATGCTAAAATCTACAGACCAGAAGCTAAACAAGAAAGAGGACACTAGGGAAAATGCTTAATTCTCATTTAGAAGGGAAAACATGATAGACACTTGAAGAAGCAGAAAATAAGGAAAAGGATGGGAGCCTACCCCAGATTTTCTCTAAAAGACTCCACCCAGCAGGGGATTGAATCAGAATGAGAGACTCACAGCCAAACTTTGTACGAAGTCAGGGGGTCTTATTGAAGAAGAGGGATATAAAAGGTCCTGGAGGGGACAGGATTTCCACAAAGAGACCAACAGACACAAAAAAGCTGGGTCCAGTGGGAACTGTGGAGATTGAATGCATCAACCAAATACTATGAATATATAGAGAGGACCTAGACAGCCAGCTCACCTGGAATCCATAGACAGCTCAGTCTCCATGTGGGTTCCCTAGTAAGGAAAGAAGAGACAGTCCCTGGCATGAACTCTATTGCCTGCTCCTTGATCACTTCTCCCTAGTGGGGCACCATAGGCAGCCCAAAGAGCAAGATAATCCAGACAGTCCTGATGGAACCTGATAGGCTAGAGTCAGATAGTAGGGGAAGAGGACTTCTCTTATCAGTGGATTAGGGAAGAGTGATAAGAGAGAAATTGGGAAGGAAGGCAGGACAGGGAGGAGATGAAGGAGGGGGCTGCAACCTGGAATCAATTTGAATAAATTGTATATACTACTACTACTAGTACTGCTGCTACTACTACCAAAAATTATGATTATCTGAAGCCTTCTGCATTCATTGCCTACCACATGAGATGGTATTATAATATTTTCTCTATAAATATAATGAATTACAGAAATTGTAGGGTGAAACCAAGAGCATGCTTAACTTTTTGTTAATCTGTTTAACTATAGCTAACATTTGGAATACTCGTAAAAATCCCAGGTGTTAAAATGCTTGACAACCAGCTTATAAAAATATGAGATTTTAAAATCTTTACCGCAAAAGGCATCTGAAAGACTCTACCTAGCAGTGTTTCAAAGCAGACACTAAGACTCACAACCAAACCCTCGGCAGAGTGCAGGGAATCATATGAAAGAAGGGAAGTTAGTATGATATGGAAAGGATAGGAGCTCTACAAGGACCAAATATATCTGGGCACAGGGTCTTTTCTGAGACTGACACTCAACCAAGGACCATCTATGGATATAACCTAGAACTTCTGCTCAGATATGGCCCGTGGTTGCTCAGTAACCAAGTAGTTTTCCAAAGTAAGGGGAACACGGACTATTTCTAACAGGATCCCAAGGGCAGGCTGTTTGACCCCCCCCCCCAGGGGAGGAGCAGTCTGTTAGGCCACAGAGGAGGACTTTGCAGCCAGCCCTGAAGATATCTGATAAAACAGGGTCAAATGAAAGGGGAGGAGGTCCTCCCTTATCAGTGGACTTGGAAAGGGGCAGGGAGGAGACCAGGGAGGGAGTTGGGGAGGGGGAGGGAATGAGGGAGCGGGATACAGCTGGGACACAGATTTAACAAATTGTAACTAAAAATAAAAAAAAAAATCTTTAATATGCCCTGTTAGTGAAAGGTAGGTCATTTAAAGAATGTCCTTGAAGGGCATTTTGAGATACTGGCCACATATTTCTTTCTCTATCTTCCCTGCCTACCATTAAGTGAATAGTTTCAATTGCACAGACTTCTGGTATGTTTAAAGGCCTTGTGAAGCAATGGAGAATGAAACCATTAGACCAAAACCGTGAAAAATGTAAAGCAAAATAATCTATTTCTTTATTTAAATATGTATCTCATGAATTTTATCTCAGTGACAGAAATCTGGCCATTAAAATGTTCATTATTTTCTTTTTATTCTGTTCTGAAGTATCTAATCTCTGTCTACAAATTTTCTTCTCTATGAAAAAGTTCACTTCATAATTTTTTAATTAATTTTTATTTTTTTATATTACTCAAAGGTTATTTACTTTGTATCCCAGCCATAGCCACTTCCTCATTCCCTCCCAATTCCATGCTCCCTCCCTCATCTCCTTCCTGCCTCTTTCCAAGTCCACTGCTATAGGAGGTTATCCTCTCCTTCCATCTGACCCCAGCTTATCAGGTTATCTTCAGGATTGGCTAAGTTCACTTCATAATTATTGAGAAGTCAAAAAGTAGTAACAATTTCTTAATTTAGTCTTCATTTGATAGTTTGCTTATTTTCTCGATGTTCCAAGAAGATACATTCTTGAGATGTATTTGCAGGAAGATGGTAGTACTTTTATTTCATTTCTTGGAAAATACTATTCTTCTTTCCATTGTTTACTATGGTTTCAGCTTTTAAAATTCTATAATTCACATCACTTTTCCAATGAAGTTTAAATATTGTTTTTCTGAAATCTTATTTTTATTCTTAAATTAGCTTATACTAAATGATATCAATGCATTATAAAAATAAGTATGTGGTTTAAAGAAAATGTTTCAGTAAAAGTTAATGCATGCATAATGCTCTGAAGCAACTACCTCTGTGTGGGTCCAGAACATTTTTAAAGTCTCAGAAAAAAATTGTATGCCCTTAAGGAATTAGCCACTATTTTACATTTATTATCATCCTTGGAAAGTATTAATATGTTCCCTAGTTACAAAAATTTACCTGTTTTTATATTTCTGTGTAAATGAAACAATATTATCAGCTTTTGTGCCCTATTTTATTTTCTACATTTTTGGAGAGAACTATGTTGGAAAGATTTTTGTTTCTCCAATCCCCAAACTCCATGTCCTAGCTATGATTCTACACTTACTGAAATAAGATGAGTTTGCCAGAATTCAGTCAGGGACAGTGCTCCATATCTCCAGGTGTTTAAATACTTGGCATTTAAACAGCACCCTCAAGGGGTGGGGTTGATTAAATATCTGGCCACTGAGTTCATGTCAGAGACAGACCCTGAGACCCTTATTAGAGATCTTACTTGGAAACTGAGCTGCCATGGGCTACATCTATGCAGGAGTCTAGGTCTTCTTCATGCATGGTACTTGGTTGGAGTATAAATCTCTGCAGTCCCTGCTGGGCCTAAGTTTTTTGGCTCTGTTGGTATCTTATTTCCACTTTCTTCCATAAGGTTTCTTGTAGACTGTCTAGTTTGGCTGTGAGTCTCAGCATCTCCTTCGATACCCTGACGGGTAGAGTTTTTTGGAGGCCCCCTGTGGAAGGCTCCTGCCCTGTTCACTAGAAAAGCTCATTCTGAGTGAGTTAACCAAGAAGCAGAAAGACACATATGGCATATACTCACCCCTTCTGTTTTTATATTGCCTGGTGCATTAACAATACAGTGAGGGCAGTCCTTTTGTTCTGACGACTGTGTCCTTTGCTTTATAGAAGCTTTTCAATTTCATGAGGTCACATTTATTAATTTTTGATCTTTGCGATTGTGCTCTTGATGTTCTGTTCAAGAAGTCATCTCCAGTGCCACCATGTTCAAGACTCATCCCTACTTTTTCTTCTAATAAGTATAGTGTGTCCCTCATTGATTCACTTGGATTGACTTGACTAGAATTATTTCTTTGTTCTGTCAGTACCTAATCCAGGTAAACAGACATTAAGTAGTCTATTTAATAGTGCCTAATCCAGGTGAATAGACAGGCAAATAGTCACTTCAGACAAAATAACACAATATATGTTGTGATTTCCTCTAAGCCTTCTACCTCCTTTTCTTTTGTCTATAAATATATATTAACACGAACTCACCACCATCCCAGGTGATTCTAGATTGTTTTCAGGCTGACAACAAAGTCTAACTATCCCACCATATATTTTTGATCATTACTTTAAATTTGCTTTTCATAAAACTATACATCATGTGTTGGTATAATGTTCTTTTGGAATGTATACAATTTTCCCTTGTTCATTCAAATGCTGATTCTCTACCCCAATATCTGATTTCAATCTGTATATTGCATAGTTATGTTCATTCTAAGCATCATCTGTCTCAAGTTTGTGTAAACATACAACCATTTGTTCACTGTATTGTCAATAAAACAACCAGCCAATGCTGAGCAATTAAGAGAACATGGTGGGACACCCTGTTCCTGAGGGAAGGAGAGAGAAGTCAGGGGGAGGAGACTCTGAGAGGAGGGATTGGAGAGGGGAAGACCTTGAAATTCCAGGAGATATGAAGGCATCTAAGATATGAGTAAAAAACAAGTATAATGTGGGAAATGTGAATGGGAAGAAGCTATGTGGGCTTGGAGGTATAGGATAGAGTAACTATTGCTCAGCACTGTGCTCTAGGTCAATTAAATACATTCTGGCCTCTGTGTGGTGATTTGGGCATACAGCTGGTTCAGGAATAACCACTTTTTAACTAAAATTTAAATCAATATTAAATATGAATAATCAACAACAAATGGCATAGCAATAAGGGACACAATTTACAGTAATCCAGCAATAACTTACATAGAAAGTAAAACTGAGGAGCAGTTGGTTTGTTTTAAATTTCAGTTCCTTAAACACAAAGCAAAAGCAGTTCTTAAACTAGGAACACATAAATTCCTGATTAGACAGACCTCCTGCAGAACAGCAAGTCTTCCAGCAAGCTGCAGTAAAACAAAAGAAAAAAAAATGATGTATAGAAACCCCAAAAAGGCATTTTCTTTAGGAAGAGGAAAAATGTGGCTCTTTAACAAGAAAGCTTCTCAAAGGAGACATTGCTAGCCAAGGCAGAAAGCAAAATCCCACAAAGAAGGCGTACTTGACAGTATCAGGAACAAATAGGCGTAGATCCAACAACTTCCCAGAGTGAGGAAGGTGTCAAGATCTACTGAGGGAGAAACAAAAATATCTCTCCCTGGAAGCAGGAGCCAGAGAAAGACTGAGAAGCCTCAAGCATCTGAACTGGTAGGATCTAAAAAGGAAGCTGTGTCTAAGAAAGTAGAATCCTAAGGGAGAGGTTTTGAGATTAAAAAGATAATTTTTTTTTGTTGAAAATGGAGGAATTCATGATGACACAGTACTCCTGGATATCATTTGATTTTGTTTCTCTAAGCATTCAAATAATTCTTTTATTCACTGATGATTTCAGTTTTGTATATCCTCTTTGGGAGAGATCAAGATAAGACAGTCTTAGAGAAAGAAGAGACTGATATTATAGATGCTAAATTAAAGGCTATAAACAGACGTTGGGCAAATATGTGAATCAAAATAAAGAGATTTCAGAGCAATCCAATCTGGAATTTACAATAACACCAAATGCAGTAGTTCCAGATGAGAAAAAAAAAAACACAGAGGCTTGAAGATATTGCAAAATGGCAGCCCATTGAAATGCTAGAGAAAAAGTCTACAGCTATAGGCCAACTTGGTCAGACTGGATATTGTTTGTATTGTTAAGATTCAATTACTAGTCGAAGGCCTATATGCTAAAGTAGAAATGCAGATCCTGTTTAGTGTTATACTGGAACAATATCATACATTGGCTGGTGCTCCATTTTACAGAGTTTGGAGAACTGAAATACATGAACCACACCATAGATTCATATTCAGAACTCCAGTGGGCTTTTGCCTTAAATTCTGGAGAGCATGATCTTGAGGTTGAACATTTTGTAGAAATGGTGAATGTTTTGGAGATGCCGCTACAAATTGGTGCTGATGATGCTTCATAATGTATATACATTGGAATTCAACAATATTTAGACATGTAATCAAATCTGTTACAGATACAACTTATAATCCTACAGGTCAAACAATTATGAAAATATCTAACAGTAATTTTAAAAAGATGGTCATAAAAAAAGAAGGGAAATCCCCAAAATAATTTAAATAATGATTTATTAATATTAAAATGTTTAAATGAGATAAGTAGCACCCCTGCTAAGCAACAGTGAAATTTAGAAAGGACTGCTGAATTAGAGCAACATTTAAAGGTCCTAATTCCAAAATGGAGAACAGGGAATATGGTACTCTGGGGAAGAGGTCTTGCTTGTGTTCATACAAGAGAAGAGAAATTACAGGTTATATCAAAACTAATAAATGTCATAAATGACAGAGGACGACCACCTGAAGATCTTGACCCCATAAGAAGAGAAATCAAAAGGATGAAACAGAACAAGTAACATAAATTGCTGATCTCTTCAAATGGGAACAGCTCTGAAACTGAGTGAATCATGAAAAACGTTTCCATCTAGAACTTCAACAACACAGGGCCAATAAATCATTGGCTACAATATCTCACAATTTATTATGCCTATCTTTTAATTGGCATAGATAAAATTCATTTACAGTTTAGTTTCATCCTGTACATCTCATACATTTATAATATTAGGACTGTATAATGCTTGTGAGAAATTATCTGTTTTCAGAACAAAAGGACTGGACACTGGAGATAAGTACTTGATCAAACCTGACAGTATCATCCTTCCAGCATGCTGAGACGTTGACACATATGTTCCAGCATCTTGCATATTACAGCATTCCACTTGTTCCTGACTCAACTGCTTCAATTGCTCTTTTTTTTCAAAGCCTACTCCCATGGGAAGAATGGGAAAGCTACTAATCTCAACTGGTCCAGCATTTCAGACTGTTCCAAACAGGACTTCTATTAAGCCTGAAATTTCTCAACATTCAAAGATTGGACCACAAAAGTTGATGCTTGCTTAACTACAAATTTTTCCCAATTTTCTTTGGGCCTCTTATGAGATTTTCTTCCTGTCCAAACAATCAGCCAAAGAAAAGAAATTCATGAGAATGATGTCCAATTTTCTTTAAAGTGGATTGAGTAGGGTTTTGGTTGTTTTCTGGGGCTATAACTGTTTAATGTCATTGGGAGATGGGTATAAGTTGGTAATGATCTTATTCAAAGAAAAAATAAGGTTAGGATATTGGGTAGTACAAGTTAATTATTACTTAATTAACTCATAGTCATATCATACACTAGTCTAATTTATCACAGGAATACACATACTAGGTTTAACATATAGATATGATTATATAAAGATAGGTAAGTCTTCAAAAACCACAGAGACCCAGAGAATATGGAATTTAAAATTTATTATTATTATTATTTTAAAGATTCTTTGACAATGAGATCGATCATTTCCTGACAGCACACAGCCTACCTCAGAGAAGATAATGAACATCAAAGAAACTACATATGATTGTTGCTTTTAGAACCTGTGCTGTTGGTGTTCAGTTCAGGAAGTTGTCTCTTGTGCCAATGAGGTCAAGGCTTTTTCTTCTCACAGATTTACTGTGTCTGTCTTTATATTGAGGTCTTTGATCCACTTGGCCTTTAGTTTGGGGCAGGGTGATGAATATGTATGTATTTTCATTTTTCTACATGTAGATATTCAGTTAGAGCAGCACCATTTGTTGTAGATGTTATTTTTTTGCATTGTATGGTTTTGGATTCTTTGTAAAAAAAATCAAGTATTCATATGTGTGTGGGTTTATTTCTGGGTCTCCTATTGGATTACATTGATCCACCATTCTCTTTCTATGCCAGTACTATGCAATTTTTATTACTATTGCTCTGCAGTACAGCTTGAGATCAGGGATGGAGATACTGCCAGACAGACTGTTGTTGTACAGGATCATTTTGGCAATTCTATTTTTTGGTTTGTTTGTTTTTCCATATGAAGTTGAAAATTGTTCTTACAAGGTCTGTAAAGAATTGTGTTGGTATTTTGGTGGGAATGGTACTGAATCTGTAGGCTGCTTTCGGCAGGATGGCCATTTTCACTATGTTAATCCATGAGCATGGGAGATCATTCCATCTTCTTTTATCTTCATCAATTTCTTTCTTCAGAGACTATCTCATCTCTTATGTCTTTTGTATATAAGAGGACTACCGATATTTTGTGAGCGAATTTTTTATTCAGCCACATATCTCAGCTGAAGGAGTTCTCTAGTTGAATTTTAGGGATCCGTCAATCCAGCTATACCACTCTTAGGCATATATCCAAAATTTGCTCAAGTATACAATGAGGACATTCATTCAACCATGTTTGCAGCAGCTTCATTCGTAATAGCCAGAACATGGAAAAACCCAGATGTCTCTCAACTGAGGAATGGATACAGGAATTGTGGTACATTAACACAATGGAATACTACTCAGAAATTTAAAAAAAAGGAAATCATGAAATTTGCAGGCAAATGGTGGGATCTAGAAAAGATCATCCTGAGTGAGGTATCCCAGAAGCAGAAACACACACCTGATATATAATCACTTCTAAGTGGATATTAGACATGTAATATAAGATAAACATGCTAAAATATGTACACCTAAAGAAGCTAAGAAAGAAAGAAGACCTTGGGTAAGTTAATCAATTCTCAATCAAGAAAAGCAAGTTGTATGGACACCAGAAGAGGGACAAAAGAGGAAACAGGACAGGAGCCTACCAGAGAGGGCTTCTGAAAGACTCTATGCAGCAGGGTATCAATTCAGATGCTTAAACTCATAGCAAAACTTTGAGCAGAGTACAGGAAATCTTACGAAAGTAGGGAGAGATAGAAAGACCTGGAGGGGATAGGAACACCACAAGCAAAGCAACAGCAACAACAACAACAACAAATCTGGGTAAAGAAATCTTTTCTGAGACTGATATTCCAACCAAGGACTGTGCATGGAGATTACATAGAACCCCTACACATATTTAGCCCTTGGAAGCTCAGTATCCAAGTAAGTACAAAAGTGAGGGAAACAGGGACTATCTCTGACATGAACTTGGTGGCTGGTTCTTTGATCACCTCCCCCTGAGGTGGGGAGCAGCCTTACCAGTCCACAAAGGAAGATAAATCAGCCAGTGCTGATGAAGCCTGATAGGCTAGGGTCAGAGGGAAGGGGAGGCGGAACTCCCCTATTAGTGGACTTAGAGAGGGGAATGGGAGGAGATGAGGAAAGGAGAGTCAAAGTGGGAGGAAATGAGGCAAGGTGCTACAGCTGGGATACAAAGTGAATAATCTGTTATAAATGTAAAAAATAAAATTAAAAAAAATCTCCATATGGAGGTGACTTTAAATGTGGCAAGTGAGCCACCTGGGCAAAAAGAAAATGACCTCGGTTTTTTTTTTTTTAATTTTATTTTTTTTTTATCAGTTACATTTTATGAACTCTGTATCTCAGCCATGTCCCAATCCCTCATTCCCTCCCAGTCCCTCCCTCCCTCCATCATCTCCACCATGCCCCTTGCCAACTCCACTGATAGGGGGGACCTCCTCCCCATTCATCTGATCCTGTTTTATCAGGTATCTTCAGGACTGGCTGCAAAGCTCTCCTCTGTGGCCTAACAGGACTGCTCCTCCCTTGGGGGTTGGGGAGGCCAAAGAGCCAGTCATTGAGTTCCTGTTAGAAATAGCCCTTGTTCCCCTCACTATGGGAAACCAATTGGTTACTGAGCTACCACAGGCTACATCTGAGCAGAGGTTCTAGGTTATATTCATATATGGTCCTTGGTTGCATGTCAGCCTCAGAAAAGACCCTGTGCACAGATATATTTGGTCCTTGTGGAGCTCCTATCCGTTCCCCATCAGACTAACTCCTCTTCTTTATTATGATTCCCTGTACTCTGCCAAAGGTTTGGTCATGAGTCTTTGCTTTGAAAACACTGCTAGTTAGAGTCTTTCAAATGCGCTCAGTAGACTCCTGTCAATGTTAAATGCGCATCCCATCTATCTTTTAAAATGAGGATTGATAATCTTACCCCATGTCCGCTCTCTTGATTATCTTTTTAGGTGTATAGATTTCATTATGTGTATCATATCTTATAGGTCTATATAAGTGAATATATACCGTGTTTGTCTTTCTCCTTCTGGGATATTTCACTCAGGAAGATCTTTTCTAGATCCCACCATTTGCCTGCAAATTTCATGATTTCCTCCTTTTTGATTGCTGAGTAGTATTCCATTGTGTAAAAATACCCCAATTTCTGTACCCATTCCTCTGTTGATGGACATCTGGGTTGTTTACAGGTTCTGGCTATTAAAAATAAAGCTGCTATAAACATGGTTGAGGAAATATACCTTCTGTGTACTTGAGCAAACTTTGGGTATATACCTAGCAGTGGTATAGCTGCGTCTTGAGAAAGCACTATTCCTAATTGTCTTAGAAAGCAACAGATAGATTTCCAGAGTGGTTGTACCAGTTTACATTCCCACCAGCAGTGGAGGAGGGTTCCCCTTTCTCCACACCTCTCCAGCATGTGTTGTCCCTTGAGTTTTTCATCTTGGCCATTCTGATGGGTGTAAGGTGATATCTCAGGGTCGTTTTGATTTGCATTTCCCCGATGGCTAATGAGGATGAGCATTTCTTTAAGTGTTTCTCTGCCATTTGATATTCCTCTGTCGAGAATTCTCTGTTTAGCTCTGTTCCCCATTTTTTAATTGGATTATTTGGTTTGTTGCTCTTCAGCTTCTTTCGTTCTTTGTATATACTCGATATTAGTCCTCTGTCAGATAAAGGGTTAGTGAAGATTCTTTCCCAATCTGTAGGTAGGCGTTTTGTTTTGATGACAGTGTCCTTTGCTTTACAGAAGCTTTTCAGTTTCATGAGGTCCCATTTATTAATTGTTGCTCTTAGAGCCTGTGCTGTTGGTTGTCTCCTCTGCCAATGAGTTCTAGGCTGTTCCCCACTTTTTCTTCTAACAGATTTAGAGTATCTGGTTTTATGTTGAGGTCTTTGATCCACTTGGACTTTAGTTTTGTGCAGGGTGATAAATAGAGATCTATTTTCATTTTTCTGCATGTGGACATCCAGTTGGACCAGCACCATTTGTTGAAGATGCTGTCTTTTTTCCATTGAATGGTTTTGGCTTCTTTGTCAAAAATCGAGTATTCATAGGTGTGTGGGTTTATTTCTGGGTCTTCTATGCGGTTCCATTGATCCTCCTTTCTGTTTTTATGCCAATACCATGCAGTTTTTATTACTATTGCTCTGTAGTACAACTGGAGATCCAGGATGGAGATACCTCCAGATGATCTGTTGTTGTACAGGATTGTTTTGGAGATTCTGGGTTGTTTGTTTCTCCATATGAAGCTGAGAATCTTTTTCTCAAGGTCTGTGAAGAATTCAGTTGGTATTTTGATGGGAATTGCATTGAATCTGTAGATTGCTTTTGGCAGGATGGCCATTTTCACAATGTTAATCCTACCAATCCATGAGCACGGGAGATCTTTCCATCTTCTGAGATCTTCTTAAATTTCTTACTTCAGAGACTTGAAGTTTTTCTTAAACAGGTCTTTCACTTGCTTGGTTAGTGTCACCCCAAGGTACTTTATGTGGTTAGTGGCTATTGTGAAGGGTGTTGTTTCCCTAATTTCTTTCTCAGCCATTTTGTCTTTGGTATACAGAAGGGCTTCTGATTTTTTTGAGTTGATTTTGTATCCTGCCACTTTGCTGAAGGTGTTTATCAACTGGAGGAGTTCTCTGGTTGAATTTTTGGGGTCGCTCATATATACTATCATATCTTCTGCACATAGTGACACTTTGACCACTTCCTTTCTGATTTGTAACCCCTTGATCTCCTTTAGTTGTCTTACTGCTCTGGCTAGGACTTCAAGTACTATGTTTAAGAGGTAGGGAGAGAGTGGGCAACCTTGTCTTGTCCCTGATTTCAGTGGGATTGATTTAAGTTTCTCTGCATTGTGTTTGATGTTGGCTATAGGCTTGCTGTATATTGCCTTTACTATCTTTAGGTATGTGCCTTGTATTCCTGATTTCTCCAAGACTTTAAACATGAATGGGTGTTGGACTTTGTCAAATGCTTTTTCAGCATCTAAGGAGATGATCATGTGGTTTTTCTCCTTCAGTTTGTTTATGTGGTGGATGACATTGATGGATTTCCGTATGTTGAACCACCCTTGCATGCCTGGGATGAAGCCTACTTGGTCATATCTTTGATGTGTTCTTGGATTCGGTTTGCAAGTATTTTATTGAGTATTTTGCGTCAATGTTAATAAGAGAGATAGGTCTGAAGTTCTCTTTTTTTGTTGGGTCTTTATGTGGTTTAGGTATCAGGGTGACTGTGGCTTCATTGAATGAGTTTCGTAATGTACCTTCTGTTTCTATTTTGTAGAATATTTTGAGGAGTATTGGTGTGAGCACTTCTTTGAAGGTCTGGTAGAATTCTGCGCTGAAACCATCTGGTCCAGGGCTTTTTTTGGAGGTGAGACTGTGAATGACTGCTTCAATTTCCTTGGGGGATATAGGGCTATTCAGTCTTTCTACCTGATCTTGACTTAATGTTGGAAGATGGGATCTATCAAGAAAATTGTCCATTTCATTTAGATTTTCAAATTTTGTGGCATATAGGCTTTTGTAGTATGACCTATTGATTGTTTGAATTTCCTCACTGTCTGTAGTTATGTCACCCTTTCATCTCTGATTTTGTTGATTTGGATAGATTCTCTCTGCTTTTTAGTTAGTTTGGCCAAGGTTTTGTCTATCTTGTTGATTTTCTCAAAGAAACAGCTTTTTGTTTCATTGATTCTTTGAATAGTTTTATTTGTTTCTAATTGGTTGATTTCAGCCCTGAGTTTGAATATTTCCAGCTGTCTGCTCCTCTTGGGTGTATCTGCTTCTTTTTTTATCCTAGGGTTTTCAGTTGGGCCATTAAGTTGTTTGTGTGTGAAGTTACGAATTTCTTCTTGCAGGCACTTAGTGCTCTAAAATTTCCTCTGAGCACTGCTTTCAATGTGTCCCATAAATTTGGGTATGTTGTGCCTTCATTTTCATTGTATTCTAGAAAGTCTTCAATTTCTTTCTTTATTTCTTCCTTAACCCAGCTGTCATTTAGTATCAAGTTGTTCATTTTCAATGTGCTTGTCGGCTTTTTGTTATTCCTGTTGTTGTTGAGGTCCTGCTTTATTCCATTTTAGTCAGATAGAATACAAGGGATTATTTCAATCTTTTTGTATCTGTTGAGGCTTTCTTTATGACCAACTATATGGTCTATTTTGGAGAAGGTTCCATGTGGTGCTGAAAAGAAGGTATACTCTTTTGAGTTTGGATGAAAAGATCTGTAGATGTCTATTAGGTCCATTTGATTTAGTGTCTCTGTAAGTGTTTATATTTCCCTATTTGTTTTCTGTCTAGTTGATCTGTCCCTTGGTGAGAGTGGAGTGTTGAAGTCTCCCACTATTAGGGTTTTAGGATCAATGTGTGATTTAAGCTTTAATATTGTTTCATTTACGAATGTATGTGCTCGTGTATTTGGGGCATAGATATTCAAAATTGCGATGTCCTCTTGGTGGATTTTTCCTTTGATGAGAATATAGTGCCCCTACTTATCTTTTTTTATTAACTTGGGTTGAAAGTCTATTTTATTAAATATTAGGATGGCTACTCCCGCTTGTTTTTTGGAACCATTTGCTTGAAAGACATTTTTCCAGCCCTTTACTCTGAGGTAGTGTTTATCTTTGTTGCATAGGTGTGTTTCTTGGATGCAACAGAATGATGGATCCTGTTTCCGCAACCATTCTGTTAGTTGGTGTCTTTTTATTGGAGAGTTGAGTGAGTCCGTTGATGTTGATAGAAACTAGTGAACAACATTTGTTACTTACTTTAGATGTGGGGTTGGTGGTGTCACTGAGTTTCATTGTTTGTCTTCTTTTTTTTTTTTTTTGTTTGTTGTGTAGTTATCTATTTCCTCTGTTTCCTTCGATGTAGTTGTTTTCTTTGGTTTGGAGTTTCCCTTCTAGTAACTTCTGTAGAGCTGGGTTATTATGTAGATATTGTTTAAATTTGGTTTTGTCTTGGAATATCTTGAATTCCCCGTCTATGTTGATTGAAAGTTTTGCTGGGTATAGTAGTCTGGGTTGGAATCTGTGGTCCCTTAAGGACTGTATGATTTCTGTCCAGGCCCTTCTGGCTTTCATAGTTTCTGTTGAGAAATCTGGTGTGATTCTGATAGGTCTACCTTCATATGTTACTTGGCCTTTTTCCCTTGCTGCTTTTAGATTTTTTTCTTTGTTTTGTAGGTTCAGTGTTTTGACTATAATGTGATGTGAAGAATTTCTTTTCTGGTCTAGTCTACTTGGTGTTCTGTAGGCCTCTTGTATGTTTATGGACATCTCCTTCTTTAAGTTGGGAAAGTTTTCTTCTATAATTTTCTTGAAAATATTTTCTGGACCTTTGAGCCTGATGTCTTCTTTTTCTTCTACTCCTATTATTCTTAGGTTTTGTCTTTCATGGTGTCCTTGATTTCTTGGATGTTTTGTGTTTGGAATTTTTCTGATTTTATTTTTTCTTTGAGAGACGTGTCAATTTCCGCAAGTGTATCTTCGGCTCCTGAGATTCTTTCTTCCATCTCTTGTATTCTGTTGGTGATGCTTACCTTTGTGGTGCCTGATCTTTTCTGTATGTTCGCCAGCTCCTGGTTTTTCTCTATTTGTGTTTTCTTTATTGATTCTAATTCTGTTTTCATGTCTTGCACCATTTTTTTCATCTGTTTGAATGTGGACTCCTGTTTTTCAATGATAGCTTCTATTTTTTTGTCCGTTTCCTCTCTATGTATCACTAATTGTGCCTCTACTTCTTTGGGTAAAATTGCCTGTATTTCTATGAGAGCTTTGTTTATTTTTTCTTTATTTGCCTTCATTTGTGTGGACATTTTTTTGAGAGTTTTGTGCATTTCTTCTCTGTTTGCCTCAATTTTCGTGGTCATTTCTCTGAGAGCACGATGTGTTTCCTCTTGGTTAATCTCGATTTCTTTGGTTATTTCTCTGAGGGCTTTGTTCATTTCATCTCTATGGGCCTCTAATAGCTGGAGAAACATAGTTTTGAGGTCGTTTTCTTGTATATCTAGTGAATTGAAGTTTCCATTGTTTTGTGGGTTTGCTGGTGAGGTCATTATGTCCTGATTTTTGTTGGGAGTGTTCTTATGTCTGCCTCTAGCCATCTGGTTATTTATAATCCTCACTGTTTGTTCCTCGAGATCGTAGTTTGGGCTATGATTCTCTTTCTGTTTTCTGGACTGTTTTTTCAGGAATATGAGAGAGGTTCACTGCTTTGGGAGTGTGCACTGTGTTTTCAGTTTTGCCTAAGTAAAGAATGTGACACTGACACTATTCGCGTGCACTTTTAGAGGGCGCAGTGTGCATGCGCGGATTCTCTGACTATTGCAGTGGCCTGCAAGCCACTATTACGCAGTTCTGACTGAGATCCAGGGATTGTTTGCCTGGATTACCCTGGTGGACCCGCAAGGCAGAGGCTTCAATGTTGGGGTCGCTATCCCAAAAATCCCTGTGATGCCCACACTAGGAGTGTGGGTGGCAGGGATCTTGTCTAGTTCCTTCTGTGGAGAGGCCCTGGGTCTGGGGCAATCTTTCCCTAGAAGGCTCACTCACTGTCTTGCAGGACCCGTTGGAATGCACAGGGGTTCCCCTTGCTCACTACTCTCTCTTTTGGTCGTGCTGCGGAATTGCATGGGTAGGCTAACAGTCAGCTCTGTGACACTGTGGCCACAAGACTCAGTGTCCACTTTTCCTGTGTGCTGCCTCTTTGTCCTTTCCCTCTGCCAGGAGGGGTTATGTTGACTGGTCCCTGGGTGGCGCGGGAAAGAGTTAGGGTGAGTGTACTCAATCCCAGATCCCGGGCCCAGATCTCTCTGCCAGAAGCACCCTAGGGGTAGAATCTATGTTTGCTGATCCCAAGAGAGTACCGGGTAGGGTTGAGTGTCCTCAGATCCAGAGCTCGGGTTTCTCTGCTACGGGCCGCTGGGTGAGGTGGAGAGAGGGTGCTGTGTCCTTGGCAGGCTGCCTCTCTGTCCTTCCCCTATGACCTTCTCCTCTACTAGGGCAAGCTTATGGAGGTGCTCTCAGGGGAATGCCAGCAGGGGTTGGGGCTTCTCAGTTGGATCCTGAGCCCTGAGCAGGCGGTGTTTCTCTGCCAGGGGTGGGAGTTGGGGCGCCGGTGATAGAACTTGCTGCTAGACCTTATTGCGCTGGACCCAGGATAATCTCAGGACATGTAGAATGACCACAGTCCCCGATCCCGAGCTGTAGTTTGTTTGCTAGGAGTGGCCGCAGCACTGGATTTCTGTCACTGTGAAGCCACTGTGTGCCTCTTTATCCTTCTGCTCCACTGAGGCAGGGTGATGGTGGCATTTGGGGGAGTGCCCGAAAGGATTGGGTTTTCTCAGTCTCGATCTCGGGTTGGGGTACAGACAATGTGGTCTGTGGCAGATTCTGCTGGACACCTCCTGCCTCCTTCAAAGAGGAAGTAGGGATTTTGACCTGGGCGAGCAGCTGGAATCAGTGCGTGGAGGGAGCTCAATTGTGATGGAGGCAGGTACCCGTGGTCGGAGACACCTTCCAGGGAAAGACTGGGTGACCTGTGAGCAGTCTGGCAACTTTCCTTCCCCATGGGGTTTTTTTGCGACTAGGACTCCTAGCCTTAGGCCCCCTTCTGCCCACCAATCAGCCTGGGAAATTGATCGGGACAAGCAGGCTTGTGGCACCTGCCCGGAGACCCAAAGACCGCGTTGCCGGGTTCTCTTCCAGGTTCTGGCTGGGCAGCCGAGAGTGGACCTGACCGATTCCCACGCCGTGGGAGCCTCCCCTCACCTGGGAAACACAATAGATTGCTGTTGTTTTAGGGCCCAGAGTTCAGTCACCTGGTCGCTGCACGGAGTGTGTTGTCCCGCTTCTCAGACATGGTGTTCTCCCGGTGCCGCCATCTTGGCCCCCTTCTGCCCTCGGTTTCGGTTTTTTGTTTTTTTTTTTTTTGTTTTTTTTTTGTTTGTTTTGTTTTTGTTTTGTTTTGTTTTTGAGGGGGAATGAGGAAAGGATTTATTTGACTTCCACTTCCACATCAGATTCTATCATTGAAGTCAGTCAGGACATAACTCAAGTAGAGCAAGGACCTGGAGTCAGGAGCTGATGCAGAAGCCATGGAAGGCAATGTACTGGCTTGCTCAACATGGCTTGCTCAGCCTGCTTTCTTTTTTTTTCTTTTGATCTATTTTTTTTATTAATTACACTTTATTCATTTTGTATCCCCCATAAGCCCCTCCCTCCTACCTTCAGTCCCCCTCCCCCCCTTTGAGAACTGATAGACTAAGATCAGAAAGAAGGAAAGGAGGACCTCCCCTATTAGTGGAATTGGGGAGGGGCATTCATGTAGAAAATGCCCTCGTTTTACAACAGATTGATTTTGCCTAAGATGGGCAAGCTTAAATGCAGGGCAAGTCGACTGCCAAACTGTGTCAAGATAGCACATTCTCATTAGGTTCTGCTTTGTATATATGTCTGTCAAATAAACTGAGCCAGGAGGTTGAAGATGATGCTCCAATGTTATAGAGAGTTTTCAGTGATTGTTCAGGAAACACACTGTCTCTGTCATTTTATTATTTATTTTTGGAAGCTGCTAACATGCACTTCCTATTTATTCCAGTAACTGATTTTATTCCATCTCAAATCTCTGGTGGAGTTTAAGACCAAATAGTTTTAGTTCCACAATAAAAGAAAATATTTTTAAAAAGGTAATATCAATAAGGATAAAAATAATTTAGTTTCATGAGGTCCCATTTATTGATTGCTGATCTTAGAGCCTGTGCTTTTGGTGTACTGTTCAGGAAGTTGTCTCCTATTCCAATGAGTTCTAGGCTCTTCCCCACTTTTTCTTCTAACCGATTTAATGTGTCTGGATTTATGTTGAGGTCTTTAATCCACTTGGACTTTAGTTTTGTACAGTGTGATAAGTATGGATCTATTTGCATTTTTCTACATGTAGACAGCCAGTTAGACAAGCAGCATTTGTTAAAGAGGCTATCTTTTTTCCATTGTATGGTTTTGGCATCTTTGTGAAAATCAAGTGTCCATAAGTGTGTGGGTTTATTTCTGGGTCTTCTATTCGGTTCCATTGATCAACCTTTCTGTTTCTATGACAGTACCATGCAGTTTTTATTACTGTTGCTCTACAGTACAGCATGAGATCGGGGATGGAGATACCTCCAGAAGATCTATTATTGTAGAAGATTGTCTTAGAAATTCTGGATTTTCTGTTATTCCATATGAAGTTGAGAATTTTTCGTTCCAGGTCTATAAAGAATTGTGTTGGTAATTTGATGGGAATTGCATTGAATTTTGGTAAGATGACCATTTTTACTATGTTAATCCTGCCAAGCCATGAGCATGGGAGATCTTTCCATCTTCTGATATGTTCTTCCAATTATTTCTTCAGAGACTGGAAATTTTTTCATACAAGTCTTTGACTTGCTTGGTTAGGATTACACCAAGGTACTTTATGTCTTTTGTGGCTAATGGGAAGGGTGTTGTTTCTTCAATTTCTTTCTCAACCCCTTTGTCTTTTGTATACAGGAGGGCTACTGATTTTTCTGAGTGAATTTTGTAACCTGCCATTTGTTGAAGGTGTTTATCAGCTGTAGGAGTTCCCTGGTAGAATTTTTGGGGTCACTTAGGTATAATATCATATCATCTGCAAATAGTGATAATTTGACATCTTCCTTTCCAATTTGTATCCCCTTGATCTCCTTCAAGTGTCTTATTGCTCTAGCAAGGACTTTCAGATTTATGTTGAAGAGATAGAGAGAGTGGGCAGCCTTGTCTTGTCCCTGATTTTAGTGGGATTGCTTTAAGTTTCTCTCCATTTAGTTTGATGTTGGCTATAGATTGCTATATATATCGTCTTTACTATGTTTAGATATGTGCCTTGTATCCCTGATCTCTCCCATACTTTAAACATGAATGGATGTTGGATTTTGTCAAATGCTTTTTCAGCATCTAGGGAGATTATCATGTGTTTTTTTTTTCTTTTAGTTCGTTAATATGGTGGATCACTTGATGGATTACCATATATTGAACCACCGCTGCATACCTGGGATGAAGCCTACTTGGTCATAATGGATGTGTTCTTGTATTCGGTTTGCAAGTATTTTGTTGAGTATTTTTGCATCAATGTTCATAAGAGAAGCAGAAAATGTTCTGCAAAGCAAAGGAAACTGTCCTCAAAACAAAATGACTGCCTACGGATTGGAAAATAATCTTTACCAACCCTCTATCTGACATAGGGCTAATATCCAATATATATAAATAACTAAAGAAGTTGAAAAGCAACAAATAAAGTAATCTCATTAAAAATTGGGGAACAGATCTCAACAGAGAATTCTCGATGGAGGAATATCAAATGGCAGATAAACACTTAAAGAAATGTTCAACGTCATTAGCCATCAGGGAAAAGCAAATCAATATTATCCTGAGATTTTACCTTACACACACCAGAATAGCCAAGATCAAAACCTCAAGTGACAATACATGCTGGAGAGGTTGTGGAGAAAGGGGAACCCTCCTCCACTACTGGTGGGAATGTAAACTTGTACAACCACTCTGGAAATTAATCTGGCACTTTCTAATACATCAAGGAATAGTGCCTTCTCAAGATCCAGCTATACCACTCCTAGGCATATATCCAAAAGAGGTTCAAGTACACAATAAGGACATTTGCTTAACCATGTTTGTAGCAGCTTTATTTGTAATAGCTAGAAGCTGGAAACAGCCCAGATATCCCTCAACTGAAGAATTGATACAGAAATTGTTGTACATCTACACAATGGAATATTACTCAGCAATGAAAAGCAAAGAAATCATGAAATTTGCAGGTAAATGGTGGGATCTGGAAAGGATCATCCCGAGTGAGGTATCCCAGAAGCAGAAAGACACATACAGTGTATACTCACTCATATAGACATATAATGTAAGATAAACCTACTAAAATCTGTACATCTAAAGAAACAAATTCAAAAGGGAGGACCCTGATTAAAATGCTCAATCCCCATCCTGAAAGGCAGAGAGGATAAACATCAGAAGAAGAAGAAAACAGGAAATAAGTTAGGAATGTGTCACAGAGGGCCTCTGAAAGGCTCTGCCCTGCAGACTATCAAAGCAGATGCTAAGACTTATGGCCAACTGTTGGGCAGAGTGCATGGAATCTTATGAAAGAAATGGGAAGATCTGAAATAGTAAGATCTGAAGAGGACAGGAACTCCACAAGGAGAACAACAGAACCAGAAAATTTGAACACAGGGGTCTTTCCAGAGACTCATACTCCAACCAAGTACCATGTATGGAGATAACCTAGAACCCCTGCACAGATGTAGCAGATGCCAGTTCAGTGTCCAAGTGGGTTCCATGGTAATGGGAACAGGGACTGCCTGTGACATAAACTGATTGCCCTGCTCTTTGATCACCTCCCCCTGAGGGGGGAGCAGCCTTACCAGGTCACAGAGGAAGACATTGCAGCCACTCCTGATGAGACCTAACAGACTAGGATCAGAAGGAAGAAAAGGAAATCCTCCCCTACCAGTGGACTTGGGGAGGGGAGTATGTGGAGAAGGAGAAGCGGGAGGAAAGGAGGGATTGGGAGGGGAGGAGGGAGCGAACTAGAGGAGGCGATACACAGTAAATAAAGTATGATTAAAAAATTAATTTAGGTATAGAACTCTAAACTTGTCAAGAGAGGATAATCAAATATTTTCTCTTAAGTTGCCAAATGCACATGGACTGTACATTGCACATGTAAATCTTTTCTAATAATTTTCATAACTGTTTTAAAATTCTTATTGTATTGAAAGAAAAGGAGACTTTTATTTGACTTAAGGGGGGAAATGTTAATATTCTTGTGGAATGTATACAATTTACCCTTGTTCATTTAATTGCTAATTTCTCTACCCCAGTACCTCATTTCAATCTGTACATTGCATTGTTATGTTAATTCTAAGCATCACCTGTCTCAAGTTTGTGTAAACATGCAACTATTTGTTCACTGTATTTTCAGTAAAACAACCAGCCAATGCTGAGCAATACAGAGAATATGGTGGGACATCTGTTCCTGAGGGGCGGAGAAAGAAGTCTGTAAGAAGAGAGTCTGAGAGGAGATATTGGAGAGAAGAGGACTTGGAATCACCAGGAGAGATGAAGGAACTTGAGATATAAGTCAAAAGCAAGTAGAATGTGGGAAATCTGAATGGGAGGAAGCTATGTGGGCTTGAGGGTTTATAATGGAGTAACTATTGTCCAGCATTTTGCTCTAGGTCAATTAAATACATCCTAGTCTCTGTGTGGTAATTTGGGTATACAGGTGGTTTAGCAATAACCACTGTTTAACTAAAAGATAAATCAATATTAAATATCAATAATCAATGACAGGCATGCATACAGTACAGTGTATTGTTAGCAATGGTGCCAGCACTGCAGTGTTTAGTCAATTTTCCAATTATCTTCCTTATCATTTGGACTAGTTCTATTCTATCATTATAATATCTTTGTCCATTTACCAAAATTACTTGTAACACTCTACTTAGACTGTTCTGATCTTTTCTTGCCTATTGTCCCCATTACCGTTGATAGTAACAGTGCTCATTCTATATAATCATTTTACTTATTATTTCATACTGCTAATGTTTTGTTTACTCTGAGTTAACCATAAGTCTAGATGTCATACAAAAGACTGATGTAGGAAGAACACAGGTGCTAGAGGCCTGGGTGTTTGCAAACCATCCTGCACCATTGTCCTCCACAAAGAAAGGCAAATAAGGACAATGGTACCAACACCATAACTCTGAGAAACAGAACTGATCATCTAAAACAGAGGGACAACGCTAAAATTTGGGATGATTACTTTCATTCTTTTCTCTGTCCTATATAATCTGCTTGCTAAAGAGGAGATGAGAGACAAATCTTTGAGATACTGAAACATTGTCTTAGATTTCTGGCTCTCTCAATAAATTATAGCATAAAGATTTTATTCCTGGGTTTTGCCTATGTAACATGTAGCTTGAGCCCATATATGTACCCATAGTGTAATCCTTAACCACATCTGTATTTTCAGAGTTACTCCAATATCACCTATCCCTGTAAAGCAGTTTTATATCTTAGTATATTTCTTGCTGCTAAAACAAAAAGTCAAAGACTAAAGAAAAAGAAAATTGGTTTATTTAGCTCTCACATTTGGAGTTTGAATATCCAAAATGTATGGTGCCAGTATTTCTGAGCTATTTTTAGTCTATAACAGATTAGTAACAGATGTCACTATTGTGAAGTTGATGTTAAAATAGAAAGTCAGAGCAGGAGAAAATATTCTTTAAGAGCAACCTCTTCATGTGCACTAATCATAGTTTGCATAAAATATTCCTGAAGAGTATCTATGCTAGCCATGCCATCCACGTGATATACTAAAAATCAATCCTTGCAACCAGATTATAAATATTGAATTAATAAATTTTGTAAGAAATCAAGAAATCCAATTAAAAATGGAAAACAGAGCTAAAAAGAGAATTCTCTTTAGAGGAATATAGAATGGAAAAGAAACACTAAAAGAATTGCTCACTGTCCTTGGCCATCAGGGAGATGCAAATTAAAATGACCCTGCGATTTCACCTTACACCCATGAGAATGGCTAAGATGAATAACTCAAGTGACAACACATGCTAAAGAGGATGTGGAGAAAAGGGAACCCTCCTCCATTGATGGTAGGAATGTAAACTTGTACAACCATTTTGGAAATTAATATAGCGTTTTTCTCAGGCAGTTAGGAATAGTGCTTCCTCAAGATCCAGCTATACCCCCCTAGGCATATATGCAAAAGATGTTCAAGTACACAACAAGGAAATTTGTTCAACCATGTACATAGCAGCTTTATTCTTAATAGCCAGAAACTGGAAACAAACCAGAATGTCCCTCAACAGAGAAATGGATACAAAAATTGTGGTACATTTACCCAGTGGAATACTACTCTGCAATTAAAAACAAGGAAATCATGAAATTTGCAAGCAAATGGTGGGATCTAGAAAAGATCATCTTGAGTGAGGTACCCAAGAAGGAGAAAGACACACATGGTATATACTCACTTATAAGTGGATATGAGACCTATAACATTAGGATATAAAAAACTAAAATCTATACACCTAATGAAGCTAAAAAAGAAACAGGATCCGAAGTAAGGTGATCAATCCTCACTTAGAAAGACAAATGGGATAGACATTGGAAATAGTTGAACACAATAAACAGGACAGGAGCCTACCATAGAGGACCTCTGAAAGACTCTGCCTAGCAGTGTATCAAAACAGATGCTAAGACTCAACCAAACTTTGGGCAGATTGCAGGGAATCATATGAAAGAAGGGGGAGTTAGTAAGACATGGAGAGGACAGGAGCTCCACAAGGACCAAATATATCTGGGCACAGGAGTCTTTTGTGACACTGATTCTCCAACCAAGGACCATGAATGAATATAACCTAGAACCCCTGCTTAGACGTAGACCAAGGCAGCTCAGCATCCAGGTGAGGGCCCTAGTAAAGGGAACAGGGACTGTCCCTGACATGAACTCAGTGACTGGCTCTTTGTCTCTCCCCACCACCCCGAGGGAGGATCAGCCTTGCTAGGAGAGGAGGTCACAGAGGAGGATATTGTAACCAGTCCTGATGAGACCTGATAAGCTAGGGTCAGATGGAAGGGAAGGAGGACCTCCCCTATCAGTGGACCTAAAGAGGAGCAGGGAGGAGATGAGTTTGGGAGCGTGGGTTTAGGAGGGAATGAGCTACAGCTGGGATACTAATTAAATAAACTGTAATTAATATAACAAATTTAATTAAAACATATATTTTGTAAGAATAAGGTAAATGTCTATTAAAGTAACTATAATGCATCCCATTTACAAATGCCAATTTTAAGATTCTCTCCATGACACAACATCAGTACTCAGTAAAATTGAACTACATATTGGTTGCATGTGCAAAGGCCAGTAATAACTTACTATTACAATGAGCATTTTATAATTCAGAAGAGACTTTCTAATTCTAGAGTTAAAAAAGAAAAAAAGGCTTTCAAATTTTAGTACCTACTCTTTTTCAAAGTAAAAATACAAATAGTTCAATTGGACATAAACTCAATATGAAAATGTTTGAAGAAAAAATTCTCTATATTCCCACTAGATTGATAAATAGAACATTAATTTTTTTTAATTTTATTTTTTCTTATCAGTTACATTTTATGAACACTGTATCCCAGCCATGTCCCGATCCCTAATTCCCTCCCAGTCCCTCCCTCTCTCCCTCCTCTCCACCATGCCCCTTTCCAAGTCCACTGATAGGGGGGACCTCCTCCCCATTCATCTGATCCTGTTTTATTAGGTATCCTCAGGACTGGCTGCAAAGCTCTCCTCTGTGGCCTAACAGGACTGCTCCACCCTTGGGGGTTGGGGAGGCCAAAGAGCCAGTCATTGAGTTCCTGTTAGAAATAGTCCTTGTTCCCCTCACTATGGGAAACCAATTGGTTACTGAGCTACCACGGGCTACATCTGAGCTGATATCCATACATGGTCCTTGGTTGAATGTCAGTCTCAGAAAAGACACTGTGCCCAGATATATTTGGTCCTTGTGCAGCTCCTATCCTTTCCCCATCAGACTAACTCCCCTTCTTTCTTATGATTCCCTGTACTCTGCCAAATGTTTGGTCATGAGTCTTTGCTTTGAAAACACTGCTAGTTAGAGTCTTTCAAATGCGCTCAGTAAACTCCTGTCATACGTTCAATGCACATCCCATCTGTCTTTCTAAATGAGGATTGATCATCTTACCCCATGTCCGCTCTCTTGATTATCTTTTTTAGGTGTACAGATTTCATTATGTTTATCACATCTTATAGATTTATATAAGTGAGTATATACCGTGTTTGTCTTTCTCCTTCTGGGATATTTCACTCAGGATGATCTTTTCTAGATCCCACCATTTGCCTGCAAATTTCATGATTTCCTCCTTTTTGATTGCTGAGTAGTATTCCATTGTGTAAAAATACCACAATTTCTGTACCCATTCCTCCGTTTATGGACATCTGGGTTGTTTCCAGGTTCTGGCTATTAAAAATAAAGCTGCTATAAACATGGTTGAGGAAATATCCCTTTTGTGTACTTGAGCAAACTTTGGGTATATACCTAGCAGTGGTATAGCTGCGTCTTGAGGAAGCACTATTCCTAATTGTCTTAGAAAGCAACAGATAGATTTCCAGAGTGGTTGTACCAGTTTACATTCCCACCAGCAGTGGAGGAGGGTTCCCCTTTCTCCACACCTCTCCAGCATGTGTTGTCCCTTGAGTTTTTCATCTTGGCCATTCTGATGGGTGTAAGGTGATATCTCAGGGTCGTTTTGATTTGCATTTCCCTGATGGCTAATGAGGATGAGCACTTCTTTAAGTGTTTCTCTGCCATTCGATATTCCACTGTTGAGAATTCTCTGTTTAGCTTTGTTCCTCATTTTTTAATTGGATTACTTGGTTTGCTGCTTTTCAGCTTCTTTAGTTCTTTGTATATACTCGATATTAGTCCTCTGTCAGATAAAGGGTTAGTGAAGATTCTTTCCCAGTCTGTAGGTAGTCATTTTGTTTTGATGACAGTGTCCTTTGCTTTACAGAAGCTTTCAGTTTCATGAGGTCCCATTTATTGATTGTTGCTCTTAGAGCCTGTGCTGTTGGTGTTCTGTTCAGGAAGTTGTCTCCTGTGCCAATGAGTTCTAGGCTGTTCCCCACTTTTTCTTCTAACAGATTTAGAGTATCTGGTTTTATGTTGAGGTCTTTGATCCAATTGGACTTTAGTTTTGTGCAGGGTGATAAATAGAGATCTATTTTCATTTTTCTGCATGTGGACATCCAGTTGGACCAGCACCATTTGTTGAAGATGCTGTCTTTTTCCATTGAATGGTTTTGGCTTCTTTGTCAAAAATCGAGTATTCATAGGTGTGTGGGTTTATTTCTGGGTCTTCTATGCAGTTCCATTGATCCTCCTTTCTGTTTTTATGCCAATACCATGCAGTTTTCATTACTATTGCTCTGTAGTACAACTAGAACATTAATTTTTATCTTTACAGAAATTCAAATTCTCCATTGTTCTGATGGTAGAGTTTATTTTTGAGAGGGTGTTAGTTATCTCTTTCAGCTACTAAAAAAAAATCATGTTTCTTAGCCTTATAATTGATGACCATCTAATAAAAGAATATATGTAAAACTTGCTTAGCATTATGTATTTTTTAGGTGTTTTGGGTTAGTCCTTAGCTATTTCTCTAATTTTGTATTCAATGACATTCTATGTGTTAATAATGTTTCCAACAGACCACATTCACGAGATCCTTTAGGTTTCTTGAAAAATTTTACTGTAGGCTCACATCTTGAACAACAGATTTATCATTGAATCCCAATACTCAATATATGCTACAAGAATCATTTTTAATAAATAAGTACAATGAAAAAGAAACAAACTTTAGTGCAAATAGTATAATGAGTATTATGAGTATTCTGAGTATTAATAGAAATGAACAACTAATAATGACTTAAGGAAGATAGCTTGTAGATGTGTTACTGAAAATAATAGTTATTGATAGCTACAAATAACTAAAGAAGCAAATTTGGTTCTGTACTAAACATACCACAGAGAAGCAAAATTTGTGAGCAGGTATCTATACTACTGTATTGAGATTACAATATAGTAATTACAAAATATATTTTGAAATGCAATGTATAAATACCACAATGAATGCTTGGAACAAAACATGTGGAACATGGTAAATAACTGGAAGACTATAGGATGATAATTTTTAAACACTGTTCTTTAAGCAGAGAACAAATATGTGTATGCAGGCAAATTAATGATTTTATGTTCAGTCTATTCATTTAATTTTACTTTGCCTTGTCCCTGATTTCAGTGGGAGCGATTTAAAATTCACTTCATTAAGATTGATGTTGGCTATAGACTTGCTCTATATTGTCTTTATTATGTTTAGGTATGTGCCTTGTACGCCTGATGTCTCCAAGACTTTAAACAATAACGGGTGTTGGGATTTTGTCAAATTGTTTTTCAGCATCTAAAGAAATAATCAGGTTGTTTTTCTACTTAAGGTTTTTTTGTTTGTTTGTTTGTTTGTTTGTTTGTTTGTTTGTTTTTGTAATGTGGATTACATTGATGGAAGCAAAAACCATAAAATGGAAAAAAAAACAGCATCTTCAACAAATGGTGCTGGTCTAACTACAAACGGTATATACTCACTTATGAGCGGATACTAGACTTATAAGGTAGGATAATCATACTAAAATATGTACACCTTAAGATGTTAAACAAGAAGGAGGTCCTGAGATAAGCTGATCAACCCTCATTTAGAAAGACAAATGGGATAGACATTGGAAGTAGTTGAAGTCAGTAAACAGGACAAGAGCCTACCATAGAGGGCTTCTGAAAGACTCTACCTAGCAGTGTATCAAAGTGGATACTGAGACTCATAACCTAACCTTGGACAGAGTGCAGAGAATCATATGAAAGAAGGGGGAGGTAGTAAAACATGGAGAGGACAGGAGCGCCACAAGGACCAAATATATCTGAGCACATGAGTCTTTCCTGAGACTGATTCTCCAACCAAGGATCATGCATGGATATAACCTAGAACCTCTGCTTGGATATGACCCATGGCAGCTCAGCATCCAAGTGAGGGCCCTAGTAAGGGTAACTGGGACTGTCCCTGACATGAACTAAGAGGCTGTCTCTTTGACCACCTCCTCCCCCACCACTGAGGGAAGAACAGCCTTGCTAGGCCACAGAGGAGGATACTGCGGCCAGTTCTGATGAGACCTGATAAACTATGGCCAGATGGAAGGGGAGGAGGACCTCCCCTATCATTGGACTTAGAGAGGGGCTAAAATAACCTAGGCTGAGGGGGCCATGCAGAGACTAGTACTACAACCAAACGGCCAAGTTTGGAGAGTACCTATAGTGGCTGCTCAGATGAAGCACTTATACTGCTCGGTTTCCAAGTGGGTAGCCTAGTAAGGGGAACAGGGACTGTCTCTGACATGAATTCAGTGGCTGGCTCTTAGATCACTTGTCTCTGGGCCTGGGGTACAGTCTTTCCAGACTACAGAGGAAGATGTTGCAGTCAGTCCTGATAAGATCTGAAAGTTTCAGATCAGATAGAATGGGAGGAGGACTTCCCCTATCAGTAGACTAGAGGAGGGGCATAAGGAATAACAGAGGGAGGATGGGTATGAATCAGAGTAGCTAGAACTCTTATTTATTTAAATAGAGAATCAATCATGAGAGTGAAGTGTATAGCCCATATACAAAGTGAATAAATTGAATTAAATAACAATAATGAAGAAAAATAAATAAATTGCTGAGAAAGATGACTATATAGTGTCAGTTATAATAGATATCCATTGCTAAGGATTGAAGGAATATTAATTTGAGTTCCCCACTGCTCTACTTGATCTCTCACCCATAGATTTATGGCTCCCTCTACCACATAAGGCCTTTATCCTCCTATTTGATATTTTGATCCCACACATTTAATTTGTCTTATACTTTGTTTTACTTGAAATAATGTACCAATCCATAAAAACTGTGTAGATACCTTCTGAAGAGGCCAATATGGATTCCAAAATTCTCATGTGATTATAGTTACATCAACTCCTGTATCTGCCAAACCTTCAATTTCTGTATTATTTAATTTTAATTTTAATTTTTGCCTTTGGTTATTAGGGATAGAGATCCATGAACTCCAGGGGGTATTTCATAGCATTAAAATTTTGGTGGTAGTATGAGATATTTTTTATGTATGGCTAAGTCTAGAGCATCACTGCCTTCTGTAGCATGCATTAGATTTCCAATACCTAGCTTAGTTTTCTCTAGATGCTCTGTGAATTACTGGCAAGAAGTGCATAGCTCCTGTTGCTTTTTGCAGGGGTACAAGATAAACACCTTGGAGACTTTCTATTGGTAAAGGATTACCTTGCATATCACTTGCTGATAGGCATTTACTAGTCCACTGCCTACTGTTACCACAGCTTCTACAAATCGTGGAAGGCTGAGGTCTTCTAAAGAAGTCTCTATAAATGCCTTGCCTACAACCCCTTTACAAATGACCTCACCTCCCAAAGATAAAACAATGGAAATTTTGATATCTAGGATTATGGCTCATTGCTTGTCTAATTACATATTCGTTAGATTCAATATCAGCTGTAGTTCTATTCTAATAATCCATCTGCGCTAACCAAGCTTTTAATGTTCTAAGAATGTTCTTCCACTCTGCATTTGCATTTTTGAAAGAGTAAATTTCACTTAATACCTGTTTCATCTCTAGATGCCTTGATTACAGCAGACATTAATCTATGTAATAAAGTCTTTCTTGGGATTTTCATAATCTTTGTGCATGACATACACCATTTTCCTTGTTCCTCCACTTTTCCCCAAGTTCTTAAAGTTAATTGAGTATATTGTATAAAAGTAGAGTCATCAAACTAAATCTGCTGTCTTAAATAAACAAATTGACCTTCACCTAACACTTGGTCTTTCATGATATTAATACCTTTAGACCTATAATGTTTTTCCATAATTTCAGCTTCTTGCCTTCATGTCAGCCATTGTAATTGAGAACCAACTTCCAGTTAGCAGTTCATAAATCTTTCCAGTCTTAGGCTAGAATCCTGCTTTGAGTAGCCCAGATATTTAACATCTATCTCACATAGGGTGAGTACATTCTATAAGTTATTATTGATTCATAAAAATATTTAAGATCCTGTATTTTAACAGGATTTCAGACTATTTGTTCATGTTTTTAATTTACACCATTTTCTGGAGTTCGTTCCCAGGTAAATGAGAAAGCTACTGGAGGTGGTCAACTTTTCTCAGTTTCATTTAGAGGTGATGCTGAAGGTTCAGTGGGATATCTTGATCCTTAAGTTCATTAGGTACCATAATCTCACAATTAAACACTTCCTGTTTTCTGACTTACCCTGTCTTTTGTTTCTTAAATCTTTTTAGTTTCATAGTTATTTTTTGTTGTTGCACAATTATTTTTTCTACCTATTGGAGAGGAAATATATAAAGATTGAAATTTAAAGTAGGGAGGGGTTTACTCTGGTGCACACAATTGCAATAAGTATTGCAATGACTTTTTCAAATATTTCTATCCCCTCAACTTCTACCCTTAGTCTTATTGGATCTGAACTGGAGTTTTCCATTTTTTTAAGTATGAAAAGTTGGTCTATATAATTAAAATTGTTTTTGGGGGATGGCTTACTGTGATTTGCTGTCTCAGAGGTTCCTGCATCGTTGCTTACTTTAGGCTCAAGGCTTCTGCATAAGTGTAGCCTCTTTTATCTCTCTGGGCATCTAGCTGAACTCAAATATATGCTTTTTCTGAAGATAATCCTAGGTTAATTTCTCCTCTGTTGCTTTCTGTGAGATGTCTCCTAATCTCTGTGACATTTCTGTCATTTCAGAGAGCTATTTATTTTCCAGACTGTTTTGTTATTGAGTTTTCAGCAAAACACTTGTGATCACCCTGGCCTTTACCTGGAGACAGATAAGCAGGATGTTTTGCCAAGCTCCTCAAATTGTTTGTGTGAGTATCACAGAGAGGTGGTCAAGGTAAACAAGCTTGACTTCTCTATGAATCCCTTCATTGCATTGAGGTGTTTGGGTCTGACTAAAGAAAAGTGGTTGTGGAATGAACCAGGTGCAACAGTGTTTGATGAGAGCCCTCTCGAATTGATCCCTTGTGTAGTGTGATTTTTATCTTCAGTCCCCCACTCTCCACTCAGGAACTGTTTGACTCTGCCAATGGGTTTCAGCATTGTTAGATGTGCAGGGTTAAGTCTTTCAAACACCTACTTTACTTAAGGTTCATAAATGTTTCTGCTTTCCTTCCAATCCCCAGACTCTAAGTAGGAGATATGTAGGAAAAGGGGCTATAGACATCTTTTAGCTACTTCCTACTGATTAGGGTTTTTGTGTTCTTTGAGGATATACAAATCTCAGTTGTCAGGAAACCAGCAGTCCATTCAAAACACAAAGCAGAAAACCATAGCAGTGTCAAATAGCAAGCAAAAGCAACAGAAGTGGTACCACTCAGCAAAAGAAGCTAGATCCTTCCCAAAGGCAACACAAATTCACCAAAGTGGTAAAACTCTGCCAAAGTAGCATGAAAAAGTTTTCTGGAGCTTTTTTCTCTGAGAAAACCAGCAACTCAATGCAAAGTTTAGTGATTCAAAAATCATTGTCTCACTGTCTATGGGTTTCTATTTATCTCTCCTCAGAGTCCACATGACAATGTTTTCCAGCTAACAAAAACCACACCCTCTTTGCAGGGCAATTTCCAGCTGACAACATCATGTACCTTTTTACAAGGGCAGTTGTCAATGTGTGTGGGGAAACATTTCCACATTCCACACTTGGAGCCAAAACAAATTTTTTTTTTCACATGAAACAGAGTTTCCAAAGAAACCAAAAACTTCCACTTTACCTATGTCCTCTGCTTTCTGCAATGTTGGTGGGCTTTCTCCTTCTCCAGTCATATTGGTTTTTAAATGTCTGCTGTCCTCTGTGAAGCTTCTGTCAGTTGTCCTTTGTTTTCTGCAATGTTGCTGGGCTTTCTCCTTCAGTCACATTGGGTTTTCCTTCCAAATACATTGAACACCAGATGCAAATGTAACATGTATTTCCCTAATGTAATTATAGTTTTCTCTGCAGAATAGGCCCACCTTTCTGAACTCTGGATGACTGGTTCAAGTCAGCTACTCTGGCTCAAACTTCTCTCCTACCTGACTTAAACTGGTTTTTCTTGATTTTTGATTTGCACTGCTTCCGAACCCCATTACCCGAATTACACTGAAGGTCATAAACTCAACTGAACTCAAGTTAACTGCACTGAAATGCCTGTAGTATACCATACTTGGCTAGACTGAACTCTACTACAGTGTTATTTTCTACTGAACTCTCTGCTGTACTCAACTTTACTCCTTTCTCTACTGTACTGTCTTCAATACTGAACTCTCTATTGTACTTTATTGCATTGTCTTCTCTATACTCTCTAGTCCATCCTCCTCTGCTCTCTCAATTTTACTTTATTGCGCTTAAGTAGCTTCTCTTTACTGTTCTCATTGGAGTTCAGTGTATCCTATCTCTGATTCATTGTGTTAAATCTTTCTCTGATTCATCCCTTCTCTGCCTCTTAATTATATATCACTTTCAAACATGGGTGTTTGCTTCTGCAAACTAACTTTAACTTCATTGTTTGGGATTAAATGTTTATACTAACAGTGTGTCTATATTCCAGCCAGAGGGATTAAAGTTGTGTCATTCAAGCAGACTTAGAAAAACTTTGGGTGTTAACCCTTGCATGAAAAGCTACATTGCTGCACAGAAATTTCTCTACAGTTAATCCATAAAGTACCCCTGTCTCAGAAATCCTAATTTTGTCTAAAAGCTTGAATGATTCCTAAAACAATGCTTGACTTTAGTCTATTTTGGAAGACACAGGATTGTGATACTAGGAAAGGGTGGATGTAGCAATGATTTCAACAACATGATAGTTATACACACCATCAAAAAATTCTACTGGAAAAAGGACATTGGCTCAACCATGTTTGTAGCAGCTTTATTTGTAATAGCCAGAAGCTGGAAACAACCCAGATGCCCCTTAACTGAAGAATGGATGCAGAAACTGTGGTACATCTATACAATGGAGTATTACTCAGCAATGAAAAATAAGGAAATCATGAAATTTGCAGGTAAATGGTGGGACCTGGAAAGGATCATCCTGAGTGAGTTGTCCCAGAAGCAAAAAGACACATATGGTATATACGCACTCATATAAACATACAACATAGAATAAACCCACTAAAATCTGTACATCTAAACAAACTAAGCAAAAGAGAGGACCCTAACTTAATGTTCAATCCCCATCCAGAAAGGCAAAGAGGATGGACATCAGAAGAAAAAGAAAATAGGAAACAACCTTGGAACCTGCTACAGAGGGCCTCTGAAAGCAAGAAGAAAGCAGGAAACAACCTTGGAACCTGCCAAAGAGGGCCTCTGAAAGCTTCTGCAGTATAGACTGTCAAAGCAGATGCTGAGCCTGATGGACAACTGATGGGCAGAGTGAATGAATTTTATGTAAGAAGCGGGAAATAGTAAGAGCTGGAGGGGACGGGAACTCCACAAGCAGAGCAACAGAACAAGATAATTTGAACACAGGGAACTTCCCAGAGACTCATACTCCAACCAAGGACTATTCAGAGAGATAACCTAGAACCCCTGCACAGATGTAGCCCATGGCAGTTCAGTGTTCAAGTGGGTTTCATAGTAATGGAAAGAGGGACTGCCTCTGACATAATCTGCTTGGCCTGCTCTTTGATCACCTCCCCCTGAGGGGGGAGCAGCCTTACCAGGCCATGGTAGAGGACAATGCAGCCACTTTTGATGAGATCTGATAGACTAAGATCAGAAAGGAGAGGAGAACCTCCCCTATCAGTGGGCTTGGGGAGTGGCATGCATGCAGAAAGGGGAGGGAGGGTGGGATCAGGAGGGGAAGAGGGAGGGGCTTATGGGGGATACAAAATGAATAAAGTGTAATTAATAAAATAAAATAAATGCAAAAAAATCTTGAAAGAAAAACAATTCTACTGGAAGAAATAGTACTTAATTTTCTTGAAACTTCTTTACGGTCTTGTAAATGTGTTATACTCTCTTTGGGAAGGAAGGATCTTTTCACTTCAGTTAATCCTTTCTGGCAATATCCTAACATATTCTCTCATAGGTAATGGCGCATGGTTGATTTTAGTTCCAACAACCTTATAATCAAAATAAAACTAGAACATATTTTTATTTTAATTTTTGTTAATTACAATTTACTCACTTTTTATCCCCCTGTAGCTCCCTCTCTCCTCCCCTCTCAATCCCACCCACCCTCTCCCTACTTCACCCATGCCCCTCTCCCAGTCCACTAATAGGGGAGGTCTTACTCCCTTCTGATCCTAGTCTGTCAGGTCTCATCAGGTAGGGCTGCATTGTCTTCTTCTGTGTCCTGGTAAGGCTGCTCCCCCCTCACGGAGAAGTGATCAAAAAGCAGGCCAATCAGTTCATGTCATAGACAGTCCCTGTTCCCATTTGGTACCCACTTGGACACTGAACTGCCATGGGCTACATCTGTGCAGGAGTACTAGGTTATCTCCGTGAACTAGAACATATTTAAAGAACAATTTTGATCAGATAGAAGAAAGTGATTTAAAATTTTTGGAAAATCAATTGATCATACCATATTAAAAAAAGCAGTGGGAAAAACATAAAATAACAAACACTTAGAAATAAGTGAGGTAGAATCAGACATTTAATATATATATATTATGAGCAACTGTTGAAATGAGAGACAGAAAAAATGGCACAAAGAGCATAATAAAACTTGCCAACCACTTCTCAAATTTGATAAATGATTTTGTTTTACACATCTAAAACTTAGATGAATAGCCTAATAGGATTCTTGGAAAAGTATGTTCACAGAGACCGATTATAATCAAACACTCAAAAACTTAAGGAAAAGAGAGGATCTTGAATAGAGTAATTGAATATTTATTTTTAGATGCATAAGACTGTCAGTAAGATTGACAGAGGATTTCTAATAAAAAATCATGAAAAAAAAGAAAAAAAATACAGTGTGCCAAAATAGAAATAAATACTACAATATTGTACTGAGTGAAACTATCCTCCAAAAATGAAGAACAAATGAGGACAAAAGAGAAATAAAGACGTTTTCCCTGTAGATTTTATATACACAATTATTAAAGATTGAAATATGAAGACACCCAACATTAATTTAGTATCATATGTAGAAATGATGAAAATTGTTGAACATAGTGCCAACAGCACTGTATTTTATATTTTTAGCTATTGATTCTTTTCACACATGATTTTCTTTCTTTCTTTTTTATTAGTTACATTTTATTAACTCTGTATCCCAGCTGTATCCTGCTCCCTCATTCCCTCCCAAACCCTCCCTCACTCCCTCATCTCCTCCCTGACCCTTTCCAAGTCCACTGATTGGAGAAGACCTCCGACCCTTTCATCTGACCCTGTTTTGTCAGATATCTTCAGGACTGGCTGCAAAGTCCTCTTCTATGGCCTAGCAGGACTGCTCCTCCCTTGTGGAGTGGGAAGTCAAAGAGCCTGCCATTGAGTTCCTGTCAGAAATAGTCCCTGTTCTACTTACTATGGGAAACCAATTGGTTACTGAGCTACCACAGGCTACATCTGAGCAGAGGTTCTAGGTTACATTCATTCAGGGTCTTTGGTGTAGTGTAAGTCTCAGAAAAGACATTTGTGCCCAGATATATTTGGTCTTTGTGGAGCTCCTATCCTATCTAAGTCATACAAACTCCCTCTTCTTTCATATGGTTCCTTGTGCTCTGCTGAAGGTTTGGTTATGAGTCTTAGATATACTGCTAGGTAGATTCTTTCAGGGGCCCTCTGAGGTAGGCTCCTGTCCTGTTAATTGTTTTCTCCTATGTCCAATGCACCTCCCATTTGTCTTTCTATGTGAGGATTGATCATCTTATCCCAGGTCCTCTTTCTTGTTTATCTTCTTTAGGTGTATAGATTTCATTATGTTTATCATATCTTATAGGACTATAAGACTGAGTATATACCATGTGTGTCTTTCTCCTTCTGGGATATTTCACTCAGAATGATCTTTTCTAGATCCCACCATTTGCCTGCAAATTTCATGATTTCCTCATTTTTGATTGCTGAGTAGTATTCCATTGTGTAAAAATACCACAAATTATATCCATTCTTCCGTTGAGGGACATCTGGGTTGTTTTCAGGTTCTGGCTATTAAAACAAAGCTGCTATAAACATGGTTGAGCAAATGTCCTTGTGTACTTGAGTAAATTTTGGGTATATTCCTAGGAGTGGTATAACTGGATCTTGAGGAAGCACTATTTTTAATTGTCTGAGAAAGCGCCAGATTGACTTCCAAAGTGGTTGTACCAGTTTAGTTTCCCAGCAGCAATGGAGGAGGGTTCCCCTTTCTCCACAACCTCTCCAGCATGTGTTGTCACTTGAGTTATTCATCTTAGCCATTCTGATGGGTATAAGTTGGAATCGCAGCTTTGTTTTGATTTTCATATCCTTGATGGCTAAGGATGTTGAACATCTCTTTAAGTGTTTCTCTGCCATTCTATATTCCTCTACAGAGAATTCTCTGTTTAGCTCCATACCCAATTTTTTAATTGGATTACTTGATTTCTTGCTTTTTAACTTCTTTAGTTCTTTATATATGCTGTATATAAGGCCTCTGTCAGATTTAGGGTTGGTGAAGATCCTTTCCCAGTCTGGAGGCTGTTGTTCTGTTCTGATAACAGCGTCTTTTGCTTCACAGAAGCTTTTTAGTTTCATGAGGTCCAGTTTATTGATTGTTGTTCTTAGTGCCTGTGCTGTTGGTGTTCCATTCTTATGTAATTTTTAAGAAGGCTAAACTAATAAATACCATAATTTTAAGTCTACACTACTTGGAATACAATCTGTAAACATGTAATTCTTATTCTGACTTTTTGAGTTGAAAATATATATATGGATAGAATTTATCCATAATATTATAAGTGCTTTGGTATGAAGTCAATAGTTTGTAGGAAGTTTAAAATAAATATAATTCTAATATTTTAGTTTGATTTCTATTTTTTGATAAACACTATAAACAAAAGCAGCTTTGAGGAAGAAAAATTACAGATATGTACATATACATACATATGTGCACACTTCTCTGTTTATATAATAGCTCTTTTCAGACAGCAAAAAGTTATTTCTCTTAAGTTCTTTCATCCTAAGTTTACTTGCATTTTTCATACACTCCCTCACTATATCAGCATATTTTGTTTTTTTGTCACTACATTTATTTTTTTAACTTTTATTAATTACACTTTATTCACTTGTATCCCCATATAGACCCCTTCCTTCTCCACTCCCAATTCCACCTTCCTTCCTCCTTCTTCATGCATGCCCCTCCCCAAGTCCACTGATAGGAAAGGTCCCCCTCTCATTCCCTCAGATCTTAGTCTATCAGCTCCCATCAGGATTGCTGAATTGTCTTCCTTTGTGGCCTGGTAAGATTGCTTCCCCTTTAGAGGGAGGTGCTCAATGAGCAGGCCAATCAGTTTATGTCACAGGCAGTCCCTCTTCCCATTACCATGGAACCCACTTGGACACTGAACTGCCATGGGCTACATCTGTGCAGGAGTTCTAGGTTATCACCATACATGGTACTTGGTTGGAGTATGAGTCTCTGGAAAGACCCCTGTGTTCAAATTTTCTGGTTCTGTTGTTCTCCTTGTGGAGTTCCTGTCCTCTTCAGATCTTATTATTTCCCATTTCTTTCATAAGATTCCATGCACTCTGCTCAACAGTTGGCCATAAGTCTTAGCATCTGCTTTGATAGTCTGCCGGGCAGAGCCTTTCAAAGGCCCTCTGTGACACATTCCTAACTTATTTCCTGTTTTCTTCTTCTTCTGATGTTTATCCTTTCTGCCTTTCAGGATGGGGATTGAGCATTTTAATCAGGGTCCTCCCTCTTGAATTTGTTTCTTTAGATGTACAGATTTTAGTAGGTTTATCTTATATGTCTATATGAGTGAGTATATACCGTGTGTGTCTTTCTGCTTCTGGGACCGCTCACGTAGGATGATCTTTCCAGTTCCCACCATTTACCTGCAAATGTTATGATTTCCATATTTTTCATTGCTGAATTATATTCCATTGTGTAGATGTACCAGAATTTCTGCATCCATGCTTCAGTTGAGGGGCATCTGGACTGTTTCCAGCTTCTGGCTATTACAAATAAAGCTGGGAGATATTCATTGCTTGTTTTGTGTCTATTCAAGTAGTATTTATTGCTAACCAAAATAGTAAATTATAATTTGATCCTTGCTTACATTTTTGTTAGTCTTTGTAGTTAAATATTGTCTTTTCTATTTTTTATTTAACTTTTATTAATTACACTTTATTAATTTTGTATCCCCCATAAGCTCCTCCCTCCTCCCTTCCCAGTCCCCCCCCTCCCCTTTCTGCATGCATGCCCCTCCCCAAGTCCACTGATAGGGGAGGTGCTCCTCTCCTTTCTGATCTTAGTCTATCAGTTCTCATCAGAAGTGGCTGCATCTCACTTCTCCATATGTGATATTTTCTTTATGGTATTTTTCTGTCAGATATATTTAACATATATTTAAAGTTTTCACCATCTCTGGAATGATGAATGTCATTATTCAATATATTATTCCATTTTCTCTTGAATATCTTTTATTCTAATATGACAAATGCACTTATAAATTTCTTTCTAAGCACTTAAATTATACTTAATCTGGAAATTATTTTAATGCCCTTAAGTAGCTATTTATTTGACTGGGCATTCAAGATGATATTGACCCGCATGCAGAATATCTGAGAAGCACAGATTCCGAATCTCTAAAATTGATAAGTAGAGGGAAAGCTGAAGCCAGAACACCTACATTAAGGCTTCCTTGTCAAGAGGGGACAGGAGCTGGGACCATTTGCATCCAGGTCACCAGTGGACTTAACTGGGGACTGAAAATGGAGAATATTCAATGTCCCTTCACTTCTTCTTGCCCCAAACACTTGTCTCCCTGCTCTGCTGAGACCTCAGTACTTTCCCCAAGCTTGAACCTCCACACTCAGTTACTGAAACTGCACAGGAGTGTCTCCAAGATCTGCAGCCGCACTAGGGCGGTGGTTAGCACAAGCAGTAATCTCTTTGCTCTGTGACTGAGACTTCAGAGACAGCTCCCCCAAGTACAGGCCTCCCTGCCCAGCAGCCAAACAGTGGAAATCAGAGAGCTGATATATTCTCTACACTCTCATTTGCACCTACATGCGCAAATCTGAGAGTAGAGAAGAGGGGGAATCCCTGTGCTTTCCAATTAGGCCTGTGAGTAAGTGAGTACACCTTTAACTGTGTATTTGCAGAGCCCCAGATCCAGGGTCCCTCTATGTTAGCAACCAGACATCATATCCCTCCCACCCCTAACCCCTCACTGTGAACAATATAGGCATCCTTGTGACAGATTTCTCAACATTGAAGCCCATGTTCTGTGGGGCTACAGGTAGAACACAGGCAAACACTTCCTGAAGCATAGACAGATATGAATGTCAGGAGGAAAGTGTGACAGATCTGTAGGCCACTGAGATATTCAGGGCACTGTCACATGCACATTGCACCCACAAACAGCACAAGCACCCACACCCAGTCCCATGCATGAGCTTCATCCTTCCAGGCATCTACACCATCTAGCACCTTCTCCATCAAAGCATACACCCACACTTGTGCATATGTTCCTGATACCTTCCTCCCTTAGCTACAGCTGAAACACCAATATCTACTCTCAAACCTGTGGACTTCTGTCATCTTCCTGAAAGATACTACAGATACAAGAGAGAGACAGACCCAGTCTGAAGTACAGAATCCAGGAACAAACAGCAAAGGTTATGGATAAGCAGATGGCTAGAGGTCGGCATAAGAGCACATCTAACAATAATCAGGACATTATGGCTTCACCAGCAAACACCAAAATCAATGGATATGATAATTAATCGGAAACAATGGAAAATGATCTCAAATCTATGCTTATCCTGTTATTAAAGGCACATAAGAGAAAATTAACAAAGCACTCAAAGAAATACTGGCAAATACAGCCAAACAAATAGAGGCACAAGTGAGGCACACATAGTGGCATATAGAGAGGAAATGAACAAAAAAATAGAGGTTGTCATGGAAAGACAGGAATCCACATTCAAATAGTTGAAGGAAATGGTGCAAGGCATGAAAAAAGAATTAGAATAAATAAAGAAAAATAAAACAGAAAAATCTGGAGCTAGAGAACGTAGAGAAGAGATCAGGAAACAAACAGGGAAGCATCAAAGACAGAGTGTAAGATATGGAAGAAAGAGTCTTAGGTGCTGAAGATACAATTACAGAAACTGATACATCTATCAAAGAAAAAGTAAAAACAGAAAATTTCCAAACACAAAACATCCAAGAAATCAAGGAGGCCACGAAAAAACAAAATCTAACAATAATAGGAATAAACAAAAAAGAAGAGTGCAGGCTCCAGGGTCCAGAAAACATTTTCCAAAAAAAAAAAAAAAAAAAAAAAATCATAGAATAAAATTTTCCTAACTTAAAGAAAGAGATGTCCAGTAACATACAAGATGACTATAGAACGTCAAATAGAATAGGCAAGAAAAGAAACTCCTCATGTCACATCATAGTCAAAACACTAAATCTACAGAACCAAGAAAAAAATATTAAAAGCAGCAAGGGAAAAAGGTAGATGTATCAGAATCACACCAGACATCTCAACAGAAAATATGAAAGCAAGAAGGGCCTGGGCAAATGTCATGCTGACTCTAAGAGACCACATAAGCTAACCTAGACTACTATACTTAGGAAAGCTTTTAACCAACATAGATGGAGAAAACAAAATATTTCAAGACAAAAATAAATTTAAACAATATCTACACAGAAAACCAACTCTACAGAAGATAGTAGAAGGAAAACTTGAATCGAACAAAATCACCTACACCAAGAAAACACAGGATACAGACAACTTCACAGCAAAGAATTAAAAGAAAATAAGCATTGAAACAGAGCAATACCTCCAACTCCACAATAAAAGGAACTATCATTCCTTGGTCACTGTTATCTATCAACATGAAATGACTCAACTCTCTAATAAAAAGACACAGACTAACAGAATGGTTGTGGAAACAGGATCCAGTATTCAGCTGCATCCAAGAAACATATCTCTGTAACAAAGATTACCACTACATTACATTAAATGGCTGTAAAAATGTTTTGCAAACAAAAGAATCCCACAACAAACAATCAATGACTGGCTCTTTGGCCTCCCCACCCCCCAAGGGAGGAGCAGTCCTGTTAGGCCACAGAGGAAGGCTTTGCAGCCGGTCCTGAAGATACCTGATAAAACAGGATCAGATGAATGGGGAGGAGGTCCCCCCCCATCAGTGGACTTGGAAAGGGGCACGGTGGAGATGAGGGAGGAAGGGAGGGAAGGATTGGGAGGGAATGAGGGAGTGGGACACGGCTGGGATACAGAGTTAATAAAATGTAACTGATAAGAAAAAAAATAAAATTAAAAAACAAACAGAAAACAAGTTGGGGTACCTATCGTAATATCTAATAAAATAGACTTTCACTGAAAATTAATAAAAAAGATAAGGAAGGGTACTTCATTCTCAACAAAGGAAAAATCCACCTGGAGGACACAAAATCCTGAATATCTACTCCCCAATGAAAGTACAAATACATTTGTAAATGCAATATTATTAAAGCTTGAATCACACATCGATCCTAGCACCTTAATGGAGGGAAGACTTCAACACTCCACTCTCACCAAGGGACAGAAAATCTAGACAGAAGCTAAATAGGGAAAAAAAATGACCCTTAAAGATATCCTAAATCAAATGGACCTAAGAGATGTCTACAGAACTTTTGACCTAAATTCAAAAGAATACACGATCTTTCTAGCACCTCATGGAACCCTCTCAAAAATTTACCATATAGTAGGGCACAAAGCAAGCCTCAACAGATACAAGAAGATTGAAATAATCCCTTGTATCCTATCAGACCATGATGACATAAAATTAAACTTCAACAACAACAGAAATAACAAAAAGCCTACATACACATGGAAACTAAACAACTCTCTACTCAATGACAGCTTAGTCAGGGAAGACAAAAAAAGAAATTAGAGACTTGCTAAAATTCAATGAAAATGAAGTCACAATTTACCTAAATTTATGGGACATAATGAAATCAGGGCTGAAAAGAAAGTTCATAGCAATAAGTGCCTACAAAAAAAAAAATTGGAGACATCTCAAACAAGCAACTTAAGGCACACCTAAAAGCCCTAGGGTAAAAAAAAAAAAAAAAAAAAAAAAAAGAGACACGGACACACACAAGAGAAGAAGAGGACTGGAAATAATCAATCAAACTCAGAGCTGAAATTAATTACTTAGAAAGAAAGAGAACAATTCAAAGAATCAATGAGACCTAGAGCTGATTCTAGTAAATAAACAAGATACACAAACCCTTAGCCAAACTTAATAAACTATACAAAATCTATACAAATCAACAAATCAGAAACAAAAACAGAGATATAACAACAGACACTGAGGAAATCCAAACAATCATAATGTGTTATTATAAAAGCTAATATTATACAACATATGAAAATTTAATGAAATGGACAATTTTCTTCATAGATTACATATAATAAAAATAAATCAAGATGAAGGAGATAAATTAGTCCTATATCCCCCAAGGAAAAAGATGCAGTCATCAAAAATCTCCCTTCCAAAAAAAGCCCAGGGCCAGATGGTTTCAGGACATAATTCTACCAGACCTTTAAAGAAGAGCTAACTCCAATTCTCTTCAAATTATTCCACAAAATAGAAAAAAGTCAATCCCACTGAATTGAGAGACAAGGCAAAGCTGCCCAATCTCTCTGCATCTCTTCAACATAATACTTGAAGTCCTCACTAGAGCTATAAGAAAACTAAAGGAGAACAAGGGAATACTAATTTGAAAGGAAGAAGTCAAAATGTCACTATTTGCAGATAATTTGATAGTATATATGAGTAACCCAAAAAATTCAACCAGAGAACTCCTTCAGCTGATAAACACCTTCAGAAAAGTGACTGGATAAGAAAAAAATAACTCAAAAAAAGAAGTAGCCCTCATGTATATGAAAAACAAAAGGGCTGAAACAGAAATTAAGGAAATAACATCCTTAACTATAGCCATTAATAACATAAAGTACCATTGTGTGACTCTAAACAAGCAGGTGAAAGACCTGTTTGAGAAAAACTTCAAGTCTCTGACAAATAAAATCGAAGAAGATATCAGAGGATGGAAAGAATTTCCATGTTCATGGATCAGTAATATTAACATAATGAAAAGTAGCCATCTTGCCAAAAGCAATCTACAGATTCAATGCAATTCCCATCACAATATCAAAACAATTCTTTACAGACCTTGAAAGAAAAATTCTCAACTTCATATGGAAAAACTAAAAACCCACAATTGCTAAAATAATCCTGTAAAACAACAGATTGTCTGGAGGTTACTCTATCCATGATCTCAAGCAGTACTACAGAGCAATAGTAATAAAATTTGCAGGGTAGTGACATAGAAACAGAATGGTGGATCAATGGAATCAATTATAAGTCCAAGAAATAAACCCACACACCTACAGATAATTGATTTTTGATGAGGAGGCCAAAACCATATAATGGAATAAAGACAGCACCTTCAACAAATGGTGCTGTTCTAACTAGATGTCTACATGTAAAAAATGTAAATAGACTCATATTTATCACCCTACAAAAAACTAAAGTCGAAGTGGATCAAAGACCTCAACATAAAACTAGAAACTCTAAATTAGTTAGAAGGAAAAATAAAGGAAGAGCCTTGAACTTATTGGAATAAGAGACAACTTCCTGAACAGAACACCATCAGCCCAGGCTCTAAGATCAACAATCAATAATGGGACCTCATGAAAATGAAAAGATTCTGTAAAGCAAAGGACACTGTCGTCAGAACAAAAAGACAGGCTACAGATTGGGAAAGGATCTTCACCAACCCTATACCTGAGAGAGCACTAATTTCCAGAAAACATAAAGAATTCAAGAAGTTAAACAGCAAAAAATCAAGTAATCCAATTAAAAACTGGGTACAGAGCTAAACAGAGAATTCTCAATAGAGGAACATTGAATGGCAGAGAAAAACTTGAAGTGATGCTCAACATCCTTGTTCATCAAGAAAATGCAAATCAAAACAACCCTGAGATTTCACCTTACACTCATCAGAATGGCTAAGATCAGCAAATGACAATACATGCTGGAGAGGATTTGGAGAAATGGAAACCCTCCTCCATTGTTGGTGGGAATGTCAATTTGTACAACCACTTTGGAAATCAATCTACTACCTCAACATACAGCTATACCAAATAGGAATAATGGTTTCTAAAGATCCAGCTTTAGCACTCATAGGCATATACCCAAAATATACTCAATCCTGCAACAAGGACATTTGCTCAACCATGTTCATAGCAACTTTATTTGTAATAGCTATAATCTGTAAACAATCCTGGTGTCCCTCAACGAAGGAATGGATACAGAAATTGTGATACATTTACACAATGGAATACTACTCAGCAATTAAAAACAAGGAAATCATGAAATTTGCTGGCAAATGGTGGGAACTAGAAAAAAAATCATCCAGAGTGAGGTATCCCAAAAGCAGAAAGACACATGTGGTATATATTCACTTATAAGTGGGTATTAGACAAATACATAGGATAAACATACTAAAATGTGTACACCTAAAGAAGCTAAGGAGGAGGACTCTGGGTAAGATGATCAATCTGCACTCAAAATGGCAAAGGGGACAGACATTGGAAGAGGCAGAAAATAGAGAACAGGAGCCTACCACAAAGGACCTTTGAAAGACTCTACCTAGCAATGTATTAAAGCAGATGCTGGGATTCATTGCCAAACTTTGGGCAGAGTGCAGGGAATCCTGTGAAAAAAGTCGGTGATGGAAAGACCTAGAGGGGATAAGATTTACACAAGGAGAGCAACAGAGCCAAAATCTCTGGGCACAGGGGATGATTCTGAGACTGATCCTCTAATGAAGGACTATGCATGTAGATAACCTAGAACCCCTGCACAGATGTAGCCCATGACAGCTCAGTCTCTAAGTGTACTCCCTAGTAATGGGAAGAGGGACTGTCTCTGACATGAAATCAGTGGCCTTCTCTTTGATCACCTCCCCCTTTTGGGGGAGCATCCTTACCAGGCCACAGAGGAAGACAATTTATCCATCCTCATGAGACCTGATAAGCTAGGGTCAGAGTGAAGGGAAAAGGACCTTCCCAATCAGTGGACCTGGGGAGGGGCATGGGAAGAGATGAGAGAGGGAGGGTGGGATTGGGAAGGGACGATGGATAGTGCTACAGTGCTACAGCTGGGATACAATGTGAATAAACTAATATATATATATTTAAATATCTGACTGTCCTAGGTATTTTCTAAAAATATGCTTGCCTCCATTTGGAGATGGCAAACCCCATAAAAGAGTGGGAAGAAACACTGTAGCTGTCATAGAGGATGGAGGACACCAGGAGAACATGGTCTACTAACTAACTATGTAGGACTCACATTGGTTCACAGATACTGAAGCCTGCATGGGTCTACAGATTTGTCTACAACAGATCCTATTTGTGTACATTGTGGTTGTTAGCTTGGTGTTTTGTGGGATCCCTAACAGAGGAAGTAGGTATATCTCTGACTATTTTGCCTGCTTCTGAGGCTCTTTTTCTCCTATTGGGCTCCCTTGTCCAGCCTAGATAGAAGGGTGTTTTCCTCGTCTTGTTTTGTTTCTTCCTGATTAACTTTTATCTCTTGGATACCTGCTTTTTTCTGAAGAGGAAATTGAGGGAGAGTGGACCTGAGGGAGAGGAAAGATAGGGGGATCTAGTAGGAGTGGAGGGAGAGGAAACTGTAGTTGGGATGATTGTATGAGGGAAGAATCTATTTTTAATAGATAGGCAGATAGATAGATAGATAGATAGATAGATAGATAGATAGATAGATAGA